>NC_031502.1:52726624-52857119 GCF_000237925.1 Schistosoma mansoni
TCATTGTAGTCGTTGGTAGGCGCATAGCATTGGATGACGTTCATTGTAATGCCCTCTTTGTTTTGAAGGAGGCTTTGGTGATCCTTGGTCCACGAGATTCCTATCCTATAAGTGCTTTTTGTGCTTGTTTGTTTGTGCTTGTTTGGATAGTATCAGTGCAATTCCTTGTGTATGTGGAGTATTTTCTTTTTCATGACCGGAATATATCAGTAGCCCCCTTGAGGGTAGTCTCTGTTTTGCAACCTGCGTCCAATGTGTTTCACTGATTCAAAGTACCCCCAGGTTTTATTTCCTCATTTCTGCAGCAATTCGGAAGACTCTTCCGGTCTCCTACATTGTCAGGACGTCCCATGTACCTACAAAAATTGTTTCTCTGGTTGTTAGGAGTGGCATCGTCCTCATGACTTCCGAAGGAACTCGGATTTCATCATGAGACGTCATAATTATTCCTTCAACTCCCAGGGCAGAGTTTAAATGGTTTGAATAAGTTTTCCTAGTTGGCGTTTTTTCAGCGAGTTAGTTTTCTATGGGATGGAGTCGCTAACCCCATGCCCAACCCTCCTCCTTTACCCGGACTGGGTACCGGCCGTAGCTCCCGGAGGAGCTACAGGTGGTGGAAAGAATACTTGAGCTACAATATTTTAAAACTACTTAGAGGTTTGCAGACAACTCTCAACTAACCAACCAAAGTTGTTGCAACAATTCCCTCCCAGAATTGACCTCCCTTGAAATTCAGTTCGATCAATCTGACAAATAAAACTTGTCATTGAGTTTTCCACAGCCTTAGGAAGTATTACTAACTTGTTCAAGGTTCGTTTTTCAATAGATTACAATCAAAGCCATGTCGCTATTCGGCAATACTGTATGGATGTCATATACTTTACTAGACTGTTACCCTATCTCATAGCACTTACTTTCTTTCACAGGTTACCGTTCATGAATTTCTTTAATTGTCCTTTATATGAGGATCAGAGCTTGTTTGATAACAGAGAGTAGGAAACCATATATCTCGCTACTGAACAGGTTGTTGGTTCCCATGAACCACATAAAGGCCTTTTAAAACATCCTTTCCAGTATCTGAAATACGGTACTGTTGAATGATCTGCAGCATGATGGAGGTTTTCTTGATCATGTTTAATGAATTGGAGTAACAAATACGGTTTTCCAGTACATTGGCTTCCATTTTCTTTGTTTTTGAGAACAGAAGATTTACGTGGGCACTCTGAAAACGTTTATAAACCCATGTGCATCTATCGTCTTTTAGACGACTAGTTTTCTCATCGAATGTTCATGAGAGTATCTTAGCACCATTGTGTAGCTCTAAACACTGTTATGGACGTATTTAAAAGAAATTCCGGCCAAATGAAAGACACTTTTGATAAGGCTACGCAGCACACCAGACATAAGGCTACAGTACTTTCTACACTGTACAACACGAAATCCTAGCAACAGTCTTTCTCATTCCGATCTTGACTTCCCTTCCTTCATTCGAACATACTCCACCTTGATAAATATCACAACTCATTGTTTTTTACTGCTGCATTCTCTCATCTGGAGCCCCTGATCACATTTCACTTTAGCAACACGAGCTAGCATCTATTTGATATGATAATTTACCATACCTCCGTCTGTTCCACTACCAAATGTTAAGCATTGGAGACCGTTCGTATCCAAATGCCTTGCTGCTCCACTGTTTCTTTCTTTTTTTTTCTCTCTCTCTTCAGAATCTTGCTCTGAGGGTGAAGCTATGTAACTTCTGAGATCTGGAACAAGCTCGACGAACGCGCTTCCCCAAGGTCATAGTTCGCACCAGGCGCTCCACAGGTCTACTTTATAATAACTATAAACTTAAAATTCGCATTGCATAAATACTTAGCACAACCAAAATCCTAACATAATTTTGCCGAGATTGGATATGGTGTGTAACGTGGACGCGATGCCCATTTGGAAAATATTCTGATGAAAACAATTTATGCGTGAACGAATGAACTGCTATCAACTTTTATATATTATATTTACTAAACAACCCTGCTTGGGATGCATACTGTGAACAAGTATATGTTGTAACTTGTAGATCATGCCTGTAAAAATGGCGTGTACCTGCTATTACAGAAATATATTACTATTATTATTATCACTACAGATGAAATTTTGTGATCTCCGTGGGAAATGGATACGCAAATCACATTTTTATCACTTGGTGTATGATCTGTAGTTTCAAAACAACCTGAAATAGTCAATGATAAGTCCTCAATCAGCAATATCATTAGAAAGTCAATGTACCTGGCAACCTTTCGTTTACCATATTTCTGGCCTCAGGCACTTCCAGTTTTTACTTTTATGCATTACTGTATATGCGGTAAATGAGAGGGCCAACCTTTGAACAAAATTAAGACATGGAGGCATACTGAGAAAAGTATCACAAATTAAGAAAGTAAGGTTGAGCGGGCTGGCTTCCTCGGGTATCTTGGAATGATGAGGATTCTTTACCTATCTCGTGTCTGAGTTATAGTCATATATCCTTTTAGGCACCTCATTCAGAAAACATCTACCAAGTGTATGTATGGTCTTCATTTCCTAACAACGCAGTGACAGATAGCTGCCTCCACATAATCCTCCATTATATCTTACCAGAGCATTTTGTTAGACTTGATCAATAATACTGATGATAATATTTCAGATGAACACCTGCTTCTTAAGATTTGTTTAGTCCCAAACTGTTTATGAACATTATATTTTTACACAACTAACAATAACTATATTTCACTCTTTCTCTTGTTATTTCCTTGTACTGTTCTGTAGGTATGTAACTACCACTACCGTCTTGTAACAAAAGCGTTGAGCAGTCGTTTTATCACTTCTGTCAATCTTTTGCTTAGAGCCAACGCAATGACTAGCTTCAAGGGTCTTGAAACTGTAGTCTAAGTTTTCAACTTTGTACGTATCCTTCCCTCCGAGTCATTTACATACTTGCTGGATTGTTCCATTGATTGTCAAATATTACGCTGGTAGTACCTCTTCTATTTCTAAGCCTCAAAAGAGCTAATATGGAAACATCCACAGGGAAAGTGTATACAACACAGCCAAACTACCTCAAAAAAGTTTTAACATGTTATAGCAACCATCCTACAATCATTTTCGATTATAGTCAATTTTGGTTAAGCCCTTTCTATTAACTTACTTAACAGACATCGTCATTTGGATAGTAACAATCTGCATATTCTTTGCACTGCTATACCACTAGAGCACATGACGCTCTATCCAAAATGTTGACTGTCTAAATATCATTCGATGACTCATACTCCTCCCCATATATGTATGCACGCAAATATTATTATCAGCCTTTGTTTTGTCTTGCTGTGCCCTTATTAAATCTGACTATAATTTGCCTATGTAATTACTTGCAATTCGCTCGTTCGTTTCCTTCGCTTGTTCGCCTGTTCACTCGCTCTCTCGCTTGCCGCTCGCTCGTTAATATTCTAACCTGAGTTATTCGACAATAAACTGTAGTTGCTGCTATTCTTTGTCTTCTGATTTTACGCACCGTTAAGATTAGCATTATACGGTTATCGAAGTAAACGATTAACGAATCGCGGCACTATAATGTGTAATCGACAGGACAAAGTGAGGGTATCAGTTGTTTAATTCATGAGATCTTTTAAAATGAATTACAGGTAGCCTTCTACAAAATAATATGTTTTGACGATGCGCTACAAGTCGGCATATTTGGGCCATAATGATCTTAGATCTAATGTAGCTGTCGCTAGTAAGTGACATGCAACGAAAACACGGGATTCAGAAATGAGGTTGTTTAGAGGATATTATGGTTAGGACTGTCATGGTTGAAAATGTTGGGTATAGGACATTTAGAGTTACTTGTGTCAAGTTCGAGATTTTTCAAAATAGTAGAATAAGGCTTAAAATAAGTAGGTCAAGCACATTCAGGCTTGGAACTGTTGAAGGAAGAAGCGTTAATTCTGGGAAAATAGAGTAGGTATTCTAGTAATTCAAAATTCTACCTCTTTGATACCTCCTCTTTTATTCGTGATATTTATCTCATCTACAAAAGGTTTCATTCTGACTCTCTATCCCAAGGTCACACAGAATCGCTCAAGCGAATAACTTTATTCCTGTTAAATAGAACCGCTTCTTGCTGACTGAAATTATATACCCCCTGGAAATCTGTCAAGGAGATTGAATTAATAAATCAGGAAAGCATCATGACGAAATGTTAACTGGGATGTATCAGCTAGGTATTATATTAGCTTGTATAATCAAAATGTTTCTTAAGCCCAAGTAACAAGAAGTCGATTCTTATTAGCTGCGAGCATGTTAGGCACCCATGTCAGGTACCTGGTCAAGAACAATATTAAAGCTGCAAAGCTGCTTGATATAAAACTGATACTAGTAATGGGTTAAACGAGAAAACAGCAGAAGTACTGAAGGAAATAAATCACTGACAAAACCTGGTTGTGTGCGTACTAAAATCGACAAGTAAAACCCATATAAGTTGCTATCAACAGAATACGCAGATAAATTACTCAAAAAACAACTTCTGAAATTTAAACAAGGCTGAATGAATCCCAATAATGGACGAGAATATTCAAAATAAATAGGGCAGGTTGTCTTTCAAATTCAAGAATGTAACAAAGAACATTTGTTGATTGGAAGCGCTAGCACCTTTATTATTTTACCATTCACTATGCTTTATCAATCATTCGTTTCTATTAAATGCCACCTCTCTTGCTTGATTTAGCTTGCAGTAAATTGGCTTGATTGAGTCAATAAGCTAACATTAAATCAAAAAGTTAAGTCCCAGAAGCTGCACGCGTATCGACCAACGTTCAAGTGTTAAATCTGTAGTGGATGTCGAGTCGTGGACGGACTATGATCACCACTACTATTCGATTACGCGCCCAAAAACGACTTGGTTCCTTTGATAGCCCGTAAATCAGAAGGCTTTACTACTCCAGATCAAGTATATTTATTGGCGATCTCGTGGTATCGAAATAATACCGAGACGTGCCAAAGAGTACAGGCAAAATGGGCAGTGCGTGAGCAAGTTCGAACCAAACAAGGCGGATAGCGGAACAAGAAGTGAGACTGATACAGTTAAACAAATACAGTAAAACAATCTCTGGTACAATTGGTTACAATAATAATAATTGTTTCCGTTATTCCAATCGTGTTCTTATCGAGACTGGCCGGTCACTACAGGAGCCCCCCGCTAGAAAGGGTTTACACTTTCGATACGTAGAGGTTTCGTTCGTGGGACTGATCGCGAAACGTGCAATTGTAGGACGAAGGCGTTGGCAGAACAGGAAGTGATCGTTGATCCTCGAGTTGCCACCAAAAGTCTTTGACGTAGAACGGTACCAGAAGGAACGTACTGTGTTGATTGTTTGGATTAGCATGCTACACCAGAGTGGTTTGTATCCAGAATCTGAAGGTTGCGTTCGTAGAGGTCCGGACCAGAAACGCTGCAGACATAGGACGAAACCAGATTGAGCCAAGGAACCAGATGCGACCAGGATAATCATGTTCGGGACCAAATGTATATCATACGTATTTGGAGTCAGAGAGATCGACTGAGTGCGTTGACTATAGCGTGGGTGATCAGGCCAGCTTTCGCCAAGATTGACTAAAGTCGACGATACCAGAACAGCGATGGTCAGAGGCGTAGGCTCGGGGTAAACAAAAAAATGAAAGAAAAAGAGAAAAGTGTAGCTTTCGTGTAGTATAGGGGTAGATTCCTATACTGTATCCGTAGTTGGTTATGAGGCTAGTCGAGAAAGCGTACGGGTAAGCGTACTCGGCGACCAGAACGTGAGACGGCAGTCTCGTTCGAACCTCGTGAGCCTGCAATCTCATCCGCAGTCAAGGGCGGTGTGGTCTGCAGGTCTGGACGTGAGACGGAAGTCTCGTCCGTAGACGGGGCAGATGACACGTGCTGTTGACTGGGACGTGAGAATGAGGTCTCAGGTGCATCTAGCGTGGGATCCGAAGTAGATGTAGAAATCCCGCTAGAAGCTCTGATGGGTCTAACATTGGGTCTCGGCTTATCAGGTATAGCATTGTCATCGACGTGTGCTGGCTTGAGACGATCAATGCTGACTGTTTCGATGCGGCCACGTCAATCAACCTTGAAGGTCTTTTCGTGACGGGAAATCACGTGAAAAAGTCCTTCGTAAGGCTGTTGTAGAGGTTTGCGTGCCGAATCTACTCGTATGAAAACATGTGAACAGGTAGATAACTCTCGAGGGAGAGCGACCTGTCGATGTTGTATACGAGTTGACACCGGAGTCAGTGTTCGCATGAATGCAGATAGTCGTTGGACGTAGTCGGATTCGCCGAACTTAGTGCTGCTCCGTGGTGTGAAAAATTCCCCAGGCAGACGCAATGTCGTGCCGTAAACAAGTTCAGCGGCGGAACATTGAATATCTGCCTTTAGACTCGTTCTGATTCCCAGGAGGACGAGCGGAAGGGTTTCGTACCAATTGTTGTTTTCGTGTGCTCGAAGAGCACTTTTAAGTTGGCGATGAAACCGCTCAACTAAACCGTTTGATGCTGGATGGTAGGCGGTAGTGCGTATGCGTTCCGTACCAAGCAGCCGTGTTAGTGAGGAGAATAATGCGGACTCAAATTGTTGTCCTCGGTCAGTCGTGACAGTCGAGGGACAACCGTACATAGCTATCCATCGTTCTACGAAGCGGTGAGCGACTGTCTCCGCCGTAATAGACGTGATGGGAATAGCTTCGGGCCATCTTGTGAAACGATCAATGCATGTGAGTATGTGATCATACCCGTGCGATGGTGGTAATGGTCCTACAATGTCTATGTGAACGTGATCGAAGCGAGCATCAGGCGTAGCGAAAGTGCCAATAGGGGCAGCTACGTGCCTGTGCACTTTTGATCGTTGACATTGTAAACATTGTTTTACCCACATACGGACATCTTTATTCATTGACGGCCAGACGTATCGTGCAGCGATGAGGCGTAGGGTGGCTGCGATACCAGGATGAGATAGACCATGAAGGGCATCAAAGACGAGACGGCGATAAGCGGAGGGTACGATGGGTCGAGGGAGGCCCGTAGAAGTATCGCATAGGATAGTACCTGAGCTAGTAGCTAGGGGTACTTCCCGGCACTGAAGGGACGTAGACTGTTGTGCTTCCGTGCATGAAGTATCGTTTGCTTGGGCGGCGGCTATAGCAGGTAGGTCAAGCATTGGCAAAGTAACTGCATTAAGTTGGATACGTGATAAAGCATCAGCAACACAGTTCGACTCGCCTTTGACGTGACGAAGGTCTGTCGTGAACTGGGAGATATAGTCCAAATGTCTGCACTCTCGTGGTGAGTAGCGGTCAGACTTGGTATGCAGAGCATACGTTAAGAGCTTATGGTCGGTGAATAAGATGAACTTACGACCTTCTACAGCGTGCCGGAAATGTCTGATGGTGCAGTAGGCTGCTAACAGTTCGCGACCAAAAGCGCTATATCTCGTCCCCGTGGGAGTGAGGCGTCGTGAGAAAAATTCGAGGGGCTGCCAACTACCGGAGATATTCTGTTGCATAACGGCTCCTATGGCGAAATCCGATGCATCAACCGCTATACTAAGCGTGGCTGATGGGTCAGGATGCACGAGAAGTGTGGCTTGAGCTAGGGCCGTTTTGATATCTGAAAATGCAGTACGTGCGGCGTCGTTCCATTCCAGTTTGCGTGGATTACCGCGAAGTAAATCGGTTAACGGTCGTAACTGTTCTGCCGCGTGCGAAATGAAGCGTCGGTAGAAGTTGACCAAACCGAGAAAAGCCTTCAGTTCCTTGAGTGTGGACGGTACAGTGTACTCCATTATAGTACGTACTTTATCCTCACAAGGTAAAATACCCTCATGCTTAATAACATGACCTAAGAATTTTATTTCCTTCTTCCCGAGTTCACACTTGTCGGGGTTGACTATTATTCCATTATCCGAAAGGCGCTGGAATAGTAGCGTCAGGTGTTGATAATGTTCATCTACGTTTGATGATGCGATTAGCAGGTCATCAATATAGACGTGAACAAAATCTAGGTCTCGTACAATGCTATCGATAAACCTTTGGAAAGTTTGAGCAGCATTCCGTAATCCAAATGGCATTCGTAGGAACTCAAATAAACCGAAAGGAGTCGTGATAGCAGTTTTCTCTATATCTCCAAGAGCGACTGGGATCTGGTGATATGCTCGTACCAGATCGATCTTGGAAAAAATTGTCGTGCCCTTGGGTGATGCCGTGATGTCATGTATGTGGGGGATGGGATAGCTATCGAAACGTGTAGCTGTGTTTAACGCTCGGTAGTCTCCGCATGGTCTCCAACTAACCCCATCCTTTTTTCGAACCTTGTGGAGAGGTGAGGCCCAAGGACTGTGAGAAGGACGAATAATACCAGTAGCTAGTAAATTGTCAAACTCACGTTTAGCGAAAGCTAATTTGTCCGGTGCCAGTCGGCGAGGTCTTGCCGTGACTGGTGGTCCGCGGGTGACTATGTGGTGTACCACACGATTGGTCACCGATAGAGTCTCCTCGAGAGGTTTAGTTAATTTGGGGAATTTCTGAAATAAAGCGTGGAATAAATCGTCACGCGAGTGAAATACACCTGTGATTCGGTACGCGTTTGTGTGGGCTTTAAAGCCCATAAAGTTGCTGTTCGACGAAGTATCAATTAGCTGCAGCCTACGTGAATCGACTAGCAATTCATAGTGCTGTAGGAAATCGATACCGAGTATAGCTGTGGGAACATCGGCAATGATGAACGTCCACAGATACTGTCGTCGGTTGCTCAGGTTGACCGTAAGTTGTCGTGTACCATAGGTGGGAATGACTGAGCCATTCGCAGCGCGTAGTCGAAGTATAGTGGCTTGAGACTTACTGTTACCGATAGGTACGACAGAAACTTGGGCACCCGTATCCACAAGGTACCTAGCGTTGGTGCGATAATCGTGCACGTAAAATAAACGGCCAACCTGAGGTGAAGTGCCGGCGAGTACGGCCGCGTTTACTCGCCGGCTGAGGAGTTTCCCGCCTTGTATGAGCAGGGAGCTCGACAATGACGGGCACCGGCTCCGAAAGCACGGTGAAACCAGCACCAACCTGGACTCGCTTCCGAAACCGCCTTCTGGCGTGGCTTGGAAGATGCCCGCTTG
Organism: Schistosoma mansoni; assembly: GCF_000237925.1. Lineage (NCBI taxonomy): Eukaryota > Metazoa > Platyhelminthes > Trematoda > Strigeidida > Schistosomatidae > Schistosoma > Schistosoma mansoni. Next base: position 52,735,806 of record NC_031502.1, read on the forward strand.
GGGCGAGTCGTTACGGCCTTACGAGATTGTGACCTGGGTCGGGGGGCGTAGGGGGCTGGCACATTTGCGCGGTCTCGGAAACTGAGACGAGTATGGATACATCTGTCCCTATCCCCATGAGCCGGAGGTCGTCTAGCATCGAGATCAACGTTAGAACGGGAAGTACTAGCAACCAAATAGTCGTCTTTGGTGTTAACTCGTGCTAGAATCTTATCTGCTATGAGGGCCACCTTGTTGAGCGGGGTGTCCTCGAGCAGAGCCGTAAGGGTTGGCTGGATACTGACTAGTAAGGCTTCGAGCCACAACTCTTTGACTATTTCGGAGTCAGCTGTCGAGTTTCCTGCAAGGGATTGCAGGCGCGTGAGGTGGTGGCTCGGCTTAGCACCACCCATAGGGTGACGTGCTAAGAGAGTCCTCAATCGTTCCTCTCTTGATGGGAGGAAATGTCGAAGGATGGCATCCTTAAGACGGTCGTAAACGTTCGGAACGTTCGGATTGAGGACAACCTCACGAACAGCAGTTAAGTGATCCCCGGGCAATGATTCCAAAGCGTAGGCGTACTTCTGCCTTTGATTGGTTATGCGGCGAATCTCAAATTGAGATTCCAGTGCCGCGAACCAGACTTCTGGATCATGAGGGATGAAAGGAACCGGTCGAAAACTGATAACCTGTATCTCGGAGTCTATCATATTTATGTTATTCTTATCGTTATCTACCATATTAAGTTGCCAAAATATTATATATTGAAAAATATCAATACGAATATATGCAACAGATGTGGATAGATAAATAGACTCACCGGATTGATCTGGTTTGGAGAACTGGCCAAGTTTGACTTGTGCTCGATGGATTGGGTTACCAGCTGTATTGCGTGTTCCAAATACGGCTCACCAGTTGTAGTGGAGTATTCCAAATAGGGTTCACCAGTTTGTTGTGCGTGTTCCAAATACGGCTCACCAGTTTGCAGTGGATGTCGAGTCGAGGACGGACTATGATCACCACTACAATTCGATTACGCGCCCAAAAACGACTTGGTTCCTTTGATAGCTCGTAAATCAGAAGGCTTTATTAATCCAGATCAAGTATATTTATTGGCGATCTCGTGGTATTGAAGTAATACCGAGACGTGCCAAAGAGTACAGGCAAAATGGGCAGTGCGTGAGCAAGTTCGAACCAAACAAGGCGGATAGCGGAACAAGAAGTGAGACTGATACAGTTAAACAAATACAGTAAAACAATCTCTGGTACAATTGGTTACAATAATAATAATTGTTTCCGTTATTCCAATCGTGTTCTTATCGAGACTGGCCGGTCACTACAAATCTGAGCTGTGAGCTAACGAACAAAAGTTCATTCCACTGGACCGAAATACATTCTTCTGTTGCCATAAAAGATCTCGAAGAGTCACCTGGATTGAATCGTATCGTAGTTGGCGTGGAGTCGCGATTGACTATGATCACCACTACAGGAAGATTACGTGCTAGATATCGGGTTGGATCCCTCCATACGCCAAAAACCAGAAGGCAGTTGACGGTTGTAATAAGATATATTTGTTGACGATCTCGTGGGATCAAAAGAATACTGAGATCGTGCGAAAGTTTGAAAGCGGAATTACCGAGCGTATACGAGTTCGTGCAAGGTCGCAGACAACCGAAGGAAGTATGTTAATAATACACTTTGTGGTGGTCGGTATTTGATATCTATAAATTTCGTAATTTGTTCGTTCTGATAACGCCCTAACGGTGTATAAATCAGAAGGCGAATACGAAGTGTTGATTTCGTTTATTATTGAACCATACACAAATATCCGAAATTACAGTCACTTTAAGCAAGCATGAAAGAGTAGTGCTGTAAAGCAAGCGAGTGAGTGTGCAAGTCGAATGAACGAGTGAGTGATAGAGTCAACAAACGAGTGTGTGAGTCAACGAGTCAATGAAAGGGATTAAGATGTACATATATACATAGTGAAATGAATGAATCATCTAATCAATTAAGCGATTATTAGTTAGGATAGCAGAATGAATATATGCGTAGGTAGTAAGCAATGCTCAAGCATACATAACAAAGGTACAATAGTATGGATAGGTTGTTATTGTACGAATGACTCTGTCCGTTAAATAAGTTAACAAAAGGGCTTAACCAAATTAGATATGAACAACTCAATTGTATGTGAGTTGCTATAACTTAAGCAAACGAGTACAGTAAAACAATCACTGGTACAATTAGTTATAACAATAATTCTTTCCATTATACCAATCGCGTTCTCATCATAAAGGTAGGTCAGTACAATATCAAGACAAATCCTTTGCTGAATATGATCAGTGCGAATTTAAGAAAGAAGACAGATTATTTCAAAGATACAAAATACTTTGAACTGTGTACCTTGTGCTATAAAGTCAGGGGTTTCTGTAGCACAAGGCAGAGCACAAAGCAGCGAACGGAATGGGTAATGAATGGGTGTTTGATACACGAGAATCAATAAGATTATTCCTACACGATGGGATCAAATATCTATCCGAAAGGACAAGAGTAACCGTTCCCAATGAGTAGTCAAAAAAATAACACTCAACATCCAGGCAACATACAATAGCAAAACTAAATAATGAAGGTGAATCTAAACCCAAGTCAAATCGTGAAGACATGGATAAAAAAAGACTGAAGAGGACAAAAGCGTGATCATAAGAGTCCAGAGCAAAATTTAAAATACAAGACAGGGGGGTAAGAAAACAAATAACAATACTTTCTGTGAGATTCTTTTAGTGTACACATATGCAGATATGGAGAAAATCTCTCCATGTCTGTTTTTTACTGTGATCAGTCCTATGTATTTCGGAAGTGTGTGCTTTTTTATTGTTGTCCGTATTTCGTATATTGATTCCCGTTCTTGAGTTTGATTGCACTTATTATTGGTTTGTCTATGATAATTAGAAGTATTCTAATTATCTAATATTCCAGAAATGTTGCAGTTTAAAACAGATAGAAAACGATGAGTACGAATGAACGTATCACATTACTAATTCACAATAAGCAAGCAATCAAGTACCAAATAATCATTAGTTCGTACAAATACCAAAAATATCATCCACAAATTCTAAATCCTTACTATTTCCTTGATGTTGATGAGTCTTTTGATAACCGTTTTACTCAACATTGTTTTTATGGAGTTCACAATATTACGCTGCCACACTTTGGCTGGTACTTTGTGGACTGATTGCCTACATTTCATGAGGCTGCTTTTGAAGCATGTTCCTTGTTTAATTTTAGCAGGGTTTGTTACTGTTCACTGTTGATTGCTAATACCTGGAGCAAATTGAATTAACGTACCCTTCTTATTTGGGAAGGATATTGTTCTTGAACTGATGAGAATATTTTTTCCTATATTGACGACTAGGTTTCGTCACATGTCTGTAAAAATGGGATAGAATAGCATACAGTACCCCTTCTGAACCATTTTGAACGTTACTATAGGAAGGTTATTAAGCAATGTTATCTGTTGAGTTATCGAGCTCGTGAGTGACATAAGTTCTAGCATTTAGACAGACAACGAAATGTTCCAATTTCTGCATCTAGAGCCGGCCGATGATCAACTTTGGAGGGATTTCAGGTGTTTTCTTTCTAGCACAACACGTACAGGAAAATGGCCTTAATATGATTAAATGGTTGCCACATAACCAATCATGAAATGACTGAGGAAAATGTATTCTGTCGGGCTTGTCGTTGTTAACTATTTCGAAAACCTATGTCTGTATCTTCAGGAAGAAAAAAAGGCTATGCCTCTTGAAGGTTCATTTTCATCCACTGACGACAATCAGTTCAAATAAGTCGACTCCAGAACACCCATATCGGTAATTGTCACAATTTAGTAAGGGACGTCATTATTTGTCGGACTACACGATATATCTCTCTGCGCACAATACAAACATGTTGGTTTTCCTCCAGATCTATTCTTTTTGTTTGGGAATTCGACACATAGTTCTTACGACAGCCGACATTTATGTCAACCCCAGGTTTTCCTCAGTTTCAAGAGTGTGATTTTATTAGATATGTTATCAGATGATTGACACCATTGGGTTTAAGACGCCCTCCCACTCGAACTATTCCCTTCACAATCTTTCCGTTCAGGCATTTAGTAAGGATTATAGGATTTGTATATTCTACGACGTTATCCCTTCTTGAGTTTCATGGTGCATAATACTTAAGTAGATCTTTCTTTGTTTCACGGTTCCTTAACTTTCAATGTCCCACATCTGATTTCCCAATGTTTAGGGAACCACTTATCATCATATACATGACAAATCTCGCCAACCATGCTGTAGACCACAGTAATTAGGGCAGTCGATAAATGTCGGCTTCAGAAAAGACCCTCTAGCTATTGTTATGAATCCGTCCAACATAGTTCTACTCACAGGACACTAAAGTGTTTTCTTCACAGTAGTGTAAATTCTGCTAGGGTATCAGGGCCTAACTCTAACTGGGTGATAGTAAAGCGCTTTATATAAGTCAGTTCCGCATTCCCAGGTAACAGTCTAACATTCATGGACTCGTCTAAACTTGACCGAACGTACATTACAGGTGTACATACTTTCTACGAGACGCCGCAATATACATAAATCGCTATGGTCTGACAATCTCCATCGAATCGAGAAGTAAAATAGACGGCTGAGTTACGAAATCAGCACAAAAAACGCATTCAAGTCTCACTGGGATAGGAAAAAAGCAATCTGTTCACACAGGTACGCCCGGAGTTTAGTAATCTAAGACGGCAACTGCCGAAAATCAATGCTAAGAAAAACAAAGATGAGAGTCAAAGCACTAGTTTGTAGTGAAATTGGCTCCTGATGACACGATCCTTCAAGCTAAACCATGGTTAACATTAGCCGTTAAACACTTATTCAGAGTCAGTGGGTCAACGCAGGGACACATAATCAGGACTTCATGACCATAATTGACCATGTAGTAGATTTATTCTTTGCGTATTAAATATATTATGACACTGCCAGCCTAAAAGGTATTTACTAAAGGTTTTCAAAATAATGCTACTGACTGTCACGTTAGGATGAGTCAGCATAGAAAGTGACGTGAGATCAACGAAAGACCCTTTAGTTTAGGTAGTCATATCATTAGTAAGTCCATAATACTAAACCCCGTCTACAATTCCAGTAACATAGATAAGTGCATTAATATCGACCTAGACCTTAATACCAGATCAATTTTAGTATATGTACATACTCTATTAACATAATTACACACCTGAAAAATTTGAAAAAATTGTGAGTAAATACAGGGAGGAATAAAAGAAAAAGGTAACTCGTAATCGAATACAATCTTCCCTCCTTTTTTAGATTCGGCTTAGACCCCATTATAGCACACATTCCCACCAAAGAGTTAACGTCAAGAAACAACAAACTAACCAACTAGGGTAAAACATCATGAATTTTTCTATCCAGTTCTAAAACCATTGGCTATTACCAACAATATAATTTAAATTTGATAACACTACTGACTACGAAATTATCACTATGATTACTTATGAGGATTAACCCCTCCTGAGACTACTGCCGGTACCCAGTCCGGGTAAAGGAGGAGGGTTGGGCATGGGGTTAGCGACTCCATCCCATAGAAAACTAACTCGCTGAAAAAACGCCAACTAGGAAAACTTATTCAAACCATTTAAACTCTGCCCTGGGAGTTGAAGGAATAATTATGACGTCTCATGATGAAATCCGAGTTCCTTCGGAAGTCATGAGGACGATGCCACTCCTAACAACCAGAGAAACAATTTTTGTAGGTACATGGGACGTCCTGACAATGTAGGAGACCGGAAGAGTCTTCCGAATTGCTGCAGAAATGAGGAAATAAAACCTGGGGGTACTTTGAATCAGTGAAACACATTGGACGCAGGTTGCAAAACAGAGACTACCCTCAAGGGGGCTACTGATATATTCCGGTCATGAAAAAGAAAATACTCCACATACACAAGGAATTGCACTGATACTATCCAAACAAGCACAAAAAGCACTTATAGGATAGGAATCTCGTGGACCAAGGATCACCAAAGCCTCCTTCAAAACAAAGAGGGCATTACAATGAACGTCATCCAATGCTATGCGCCTACCAACGACTACAATGAAGACGTTAAAGACCAATTCTACGATAGGCTGCAGTCGATCGTCGAGAAGTGCCCAACAAAGGACCTGACCATTCTGATGGGAGGTTTAAATGGCAAAGTCGGAATGGACAACACTGTATACGAAGACGTCATGGAACGACATGGACTGACTGGGAGAAAGGAACGAAAATGGTGAGAGATTTGCAAACCTATGTGCCTTCAATAAACTGGTCATAGGCGGCACTATATCTCCACACAAACGCGTACACAAAACCAAATGGACTTCACCGGACCACACAAAGCAGAACCAAGTCGACTATATCTGCATCAACAAAAAGTTCAGGAGGACGATAGAGGATGTGAGAACCAGGAGAGGAGCTGATATAGCATCAGATCATCATTTGCTGGTCACCAAGATGAAATTAAAACTTAAGAAGCATTGGACAACGGGACGGACAACATCACAAAAGTTTAATACGGCTTTCCTTCGGGATACTAACAAACTCAACAAATTCAAGATAGCCCTCAGCAATAGGTTTCAGGCCTTTCATGATCCACTCAATGGAGAGGGAACTACTATGGAGAGCATTTGGAAAGGGATAAAAGATGCAATCATTTCAATATGTCAGAAGGTTCTGGGCCACAAGAAGCACCATCACAAGGAATGGATTACTGTTGATATACTGGATAAGATTCAAGAGCGGAGAATTAAGAGGACAGCAATCAATATCTGCCGAACAATAGCAGAAAAAGCCAAGGCACAAGCTGAATACACAGAAGTAAACAAGCAAGTGAAGAAGAGCGTCAGAACCGACAAACGTAAACATGTGGAGGATCTAGCAACGACGGCGGAAAAGGCTGCGAGAGAAGGACGCATGAGACAACTGTATGACACAACGAAGAAACCCGCTGGAAATTATCGTAAACCAGAACGACCAGTGAAAAGCAAGGAAGGCAAGGTAATCACCGACATTGAAGAACGACGGAATAGTGGGTAGAACACTTCAAAGAACTCTTGAATCGACCAGCTCCACTGAACCCACCCAACATCAAAGCGGCAAGCACGGACCCCCCAATCGATGTTGGCCCACCAACAGTTGAAGAGATCAGCATGGCCATCAGACAAATCAAGAGCGGCAAAGCAGCGGGACCAGACAACATCCCGGCAGAGGCACTGAAAGCAGATGTGGCAGTAACTGCAAAGTTACTCCACATTCTCTTCAGTAAGATTTGGGATGGAGAACAAGTACCAGCAGACTGGAAAGAAGGACTTCCGATCAAAATACCAGAGAAAGGCGATCGCAGCAAGTGTTATAACTACAGAGGCATCACTCTTCTCTCAATACCAGGAAAAGTCCTCAACAGGGCATTGTTAAACAGAATGAAGGACTCCGTAGACGCCAAACTTCGAGACCAACAGGCTGGATTCCGTAAAGATCGATTATGTACAGACCAGATCATTGTGGAACAGTTAATTGAATGGAATTCATCACTCTACATCAACTTCATTGATTACGAGAAAGCGTTTGTTAGCGTGGACAGGACAACACTACGGCGTGCCTGAGAAGATAGTCAATATCATAGGACATTCCTATGATGGACTAAACTGCCAAATCATCCATGGAGGACAACTCACCGACTCATTCGAGGTAAAGACCGGTGTCAGACAAGGTTGCTTACTCTCACCCTTCCTCTTTCTCCTGGTGATCGACTGGATTATGAAGACGTCAACATCTGGAGGGAAGCACGAGATACAATGGACAATTAGGATGCAGTTGGACGATTTAGACTTCGCAGATGATCTGGCTGTTTTTGGGGACGTTATTTCATTTGATTCAAAGCTTGTAAAACAGTAGCACTTAATTTTGTCCCTAGTCTATTCTACAGATCATAAAATTTCGTTTGATGTAGGATTCACTGCCATAGTCTTTTGTACTCTATTTTCTACTTTAATTCCCCAGTTTTCGACATAATAATATTTTCCTGATTGTTGTACGTTGTGGTCGAGTTAGTCATCTATTTATTCATGTATCTTTCTACACTAATCCGAAATGAGTACCAGATCGGAACTTGGAATAAAGCGAGTACTGTTCCAGTTGTCTTGTCTTCCCTCTCGTGTGTGACTGTCAGCCAATCATGTGATAGGATAGTTTTCGTCTCTCTACCCCACTTCGAACTCACGCATACTGGCCTCAAGGTTAAGCCAGTCAGCCTATTGCGTCAAGGTCTTAATCTACACTAGACAAGTTATCCTCGGCACGAAAGTGGGTAGACAAATCAAGGACGTAACACTCCGATACAACACAACATGTACCAATCGAATTACACTTGACGGAGAAGCTTTGGATAATGTAACAACCTTTACATATCTGGGCAGCATCATTGATAAACACGGTGGATCTGATGCAGATGTGAAGATGCGGATCGGCAAAGCAAGAGCAGCATATTTACAATTGAAGAACATCTGGAACTCAAAACAACTGCCTGTCAACCAACACCAACATCAGAATTTTCAATACAAATGTCAAGACAGTTCTACTGTATGGGGCCGAAACCTGGAGGACTAAGAAGGCCATCATCCAGAAGATACAGGTGTTTATCAACAGTTGTCTACGCAAAATACTTCGGATCCGTTGGCCAGACATTATCAGCAACAAGTTACTGTGAGAGAGAACAAACCAGATTCCATCCAGCGGAGGAAGAAGCGTTGAAAGTGGATAAGACACACATTGAGAAAAGCACCCAACTGCGTCACAAGACAAGCTCTCATACGGAGTCATGAAGGCCAAAGGAAGAGAGGAAGACCAGAGAGCACACTGCGCCGAGAAATAGAAACAGACATGAGGAGAATGAACAAAAATTGGATAGAACTAGGAAGGAAGGTCCAGGACAGAGTGGGTTGGAGAATGCTGATCGGTGGTCTATGCTCCATTGGGAGTAACAGGCGTAGGTAAGTAATTAAGTACTTATAGGGATTGTAGTAGTGGTAATAGTTGAAACCATGAACCGATCTAGGTGAGACTACTGCTGAAAACCCAGAATCACTGAATGGCCATTTCATCTTAGTACGGGATCCATAAACAGTGCACATCCACTATCCCACATACGGAACACGAACTCAGGACCATTGATCTCCAGGGAGAACACTTAACCTATGGACCACTGAGCTGGCATACAACGGTTTTAATGTCTAACTTCAATCAATCCACGATATTGCTCGATCATCCCATACTGAAAACTATCATACCCTCACTAATATATGTATATATGCGTATGTAACTTGATTTTCTCGATTGATTATGATAAATACATTTGAATTATATATTGTGGATTTTACACTTATTAAAAGAACTTAAGAAATTATAAAATCTTTTAAGTGTCAGTTGGCTTATTGATCTTAGTGTCAAAACAATGTCCATTTAACAGAGATAAGAAGATTGATAATCGGAAAAATTATTGTTCTATATTCATACAACTTGATTAAATCCTTTAACTCTGTGTTCAATATGGAAAAAAAAATATTAAAAATAAGATATTGGAAATATAACAATGAAGTCAGTATGGTCTTTTTGCAGAAGTAACGGTAAATTACATTTCAATATACAAAAAGTAATAATCAAAACCAAAACCGAAGTTTAAAGTTGTTTTTTTTTCTGTTTATAAGATTGCTAAAATGTATCTTTGATAGATATGAAATTTCTCACAATTTGAACTTACGTAAAATAGGAATTGTGTAATCTTTTTCAGTTATAGAAGTATCAAGGTATAATTTAGGGCAAGTGCATATAACTGCGCTGGAGATCATTTCGTTCTAAAATAAGTATAAATTAATAAAAGTAATTTATTAAGATAAATATTCAATATTCTGTCACAACATTATGAACTGAGCGAAATTCCAAAAAAGTATTTTCCTCGTAAAATATAAAAAAAAATTATAAATCACGAACAACCATCTAATGCAATATGAATGTAAAGGACTAATATTGTTACAGAATTTCTCAAATTACCAACGACCTATTATATTGATATACAGACGAATATAGTGAAAAATCTTGGCGATTATAGTAAGAAATTTACTTCTGTGAAATGCTGCACCAAATTCCGATTATAGAATGTAAAGTGAGTGAATACCAATTACATCATATAGAATTATATATTAATGAGAATTCGTAAATAACAAAAACACCTTCAACATAACTTTACACAGGTTCAGAACATTCTGCTTACATTTTATCAGGTAACTAACATCCTTCAACATTCATACAGCAAGTTACGTTGAGAATTTATCATATTTTAGTTAATTTACTTAAATTAACTCATTTATGAAATACAGATTTATTCACTTAGTTCAAAGCCATAAACACCTAGCTTTTGGGGGTTAGGGATTGGAAAATGAAAGTAAATATTACAGATAAAGGACTTAACCAGCATGACATTGACCACCACTCAGTGATCAATCAATTGTGATTACATCTCAGTCCTACAGGAGGTCGAGCGCGGCCCGAATAGCTCAGTGGTAACGTCTCTGACTGTGAAGCTGAGTGACACAGGATCGAATCCGTCAGGGAGCACCAGTTCCCTCAAGATTACAGGTACACCTTGCTGACGAGTGCCAAGTAGCACGAAACCCGGGTCAAGGGGAAATACACACATAGGTTAGTTGTCAAATTACAAGAATCAGAATAGTTTAGAACAAAGACTGGAAGAGCCAATCGCAAGTACTATGACTAAGAGTCAGTGGGACAACAGGGTAAGCAATATAAACTGATTAATTTAGAAATTCATAATGGTGAATTCGGCATATCAATGCAATGAAGACATCATAATTATGCGGTCTAGTTGAGCAAAGGCAACATCAGCGACAATAACACCATTTTGTTCACTTTGGAAAAAAAGATGATAGTTTATGATTAAATATTTTACGGAAAAAACACTAGTATAAAAGTCTTACTTGATTATAGTCAATCAGTTTACGATAATGACCGGAATATTTTCTGCATACAGAAACAGGGCATATAAGAGAAGATAAATGGTATTTGACAAAAGCAGAAAATATTACAGATATTATTATCGTAACCATAGTCAAAACAAAATAGGCGATGATCAGTGGGCGTAATTCTACAGAAGACCATCGTAGTGAGTAAAAAGCAAACACATTGATAGATGCCATACAAACTCCAGTTAAACTAAATCGAGTTGATTGAAGAAACCATTTCAAATGATAAATATATTGATAGTTCTTTTTGTCTCTGTAATAAAAACCAAAGAAAATTACATAAAAATCACTTCAATATTAAAATAATCTAAGACTATTTTTTTTTGTGACAGACAGTAATAATATAGGTAATTGAATTTCATCAATTGATGAATGTAATCATACATTGTGAATCAACATGGTAGTACATTAGAATGGGAAACGTATTAAAAGCATATTTAGGAAAGTTTTGTACTATATACATAAAGAGTGCGTATCTTCGAAATTCCAAAAAAGACTCATTTGTAATCGACATTTATTTTGTTTCAAGTTGTGTTCAGAAATAATACTACTAAAACCGGATTATTTACATAATCTGGTCATCAGGTGACAAATAAACTTAAGCTGATTAACCTACAGTATTGATCAGTGTGTATTCGGCATTAAAACTACACTACATTATATCGTGGTGTTTGGTAAAAACTAGTAGTGATAAGTATTAAATACACAAACAGACATTAACGTTAACTGTCCCAAAACTACAATTATACAAGTGACGGTCGAGCATAAGGATGTGAGACAATAAACTGAGGATAAACAGTACTGAGATTCATCGTTAAATCCATCACATGATGTATAATATTATAAATGTCATTCATCAGTACGATGTAAGCTTTTATAAAACAACAAATCAGCGAGACATAGAATCAGCTATATCCCAAAGTAGATTTTGTTATTTAAAACGCTGACTATTACTTAGAAGTAAGAACATAGATACTATTCATTTACGAATAAAACTACATTTTAACGTATTCACTTTGAAATCTTAAAAACACAAAATCCAGTGACAAAAAACACTATTTAACGTGTGGTTGGAGAAAATATTGATTATTTAAAACAGAGGTTGATGCGTCTCGGTATAATCCTGGACATCCAGAGTGTTACTTTGAATTATAAATAGGAATTAAGCAGATGAAATATACGTTTTAAACTAACATTATGAATAAATACTTTACACAACCAAGTATTACGTAAACTATTTTTAAGTAGCCGTGATGTTTGAATAATAGTAAGCAATAAGGTTGCGGTTTATTTTATATCAACAAGTTGAGACAACCAGATATCCAATGTTTAAATTTGGATTCCTCAGTCTCTATTCACTTCTATGATAATTAAATAATCGAGAAGGCTCTGTTGAACTTGCCAACTCGCGTTACTTATGTTGTGGATGCAACATTCGTCTACCAATCAAAGCATGAGTTTACTACACGGAAAAAGGATCCATTCTACTTCATGGCTGTAAAGGATGAGCATTAAAAATAGAAGACATTCATCAATGTTGGTGTCTTCAAAGTATTGTTTGCGTATCGTGCTATAACGGAGTGAGGAATGTTGAAGTAAGGGAGAAGGTGCTAGGTAGAAATCGAAAATCGGTTGATGACGTATGGAATTCTTTTCGACTGATGTGGTTGGGATATGTATCGTCTATGCCGAAACACAGCAAACCTCGACCAGCGATGATTTATGGTGTACGAGGTGGCTGGAAGAAAGTTAGGGGAGGTCAAATAAAGTGTAGTACCAATTCATGAAGTTATAAACAAGCGGACTGACCCATGATAATGGGTGAAGACCACTTGGATGGAGTCCGCATGATTATTCTAACAAATGGTTAGCGACTTTGTGTGGCATGACTCAGAGTCGTTTGAAATGGCGCAGGCACTTACACTCCCAGTCTTTTTTTAACGTCTAATCTTTCTTACTACTACTGATACTGTTACTACTCTGTCTTGAAATAATTACATCTCCCTGTGCTAATGTGGTAATACAACTTGGACCGATTAACGTGTATGTCAGTTTCTATACTGCATATAAGTGACCAACTAATTATAAAATACAAATCGGCTAACGGATTGAGTTGGTAAGAAAGTGAAGTGAACTATTTGATAGTTGTTATAGAATACAACAAAACGTTTTTTGACTTGCACTAGACAAAGTGATAACATTTACAAGGTGATGCGCATATAATCATTAATGATACATTTATTTATCTAATTTTACAACATAACCAACAAAGAAACTAATCAATTTTAATAAATACATAATCAGTGAGGAAACTAACATTTCAGTCCATCCATATATATCTGATTGCAACGGATCATAAATCCATACAAGCATAAACTTATCGATAAGAAATTTAAATAGAAAGTACACTAAACCAAAGACGTAGATGATTGGACACACTGGTGTGTAAGCAATAATAATTGTATGAACAACTGACAGAAATGCATAGTTTTCTCCAAATGCGAATGCTTCCGGTTGAGGCTAATTCGTGTAGTAGAGAAAAAAAAGTACCATTATCGAATTTTCACATGGACTATGGTGTTAAAATCTACGAGATACCAAAACTTAGCGTTTAACCCTAATGGTGTGAGATTGATAGAGACAATAATGATTTTCAAAGTTTTAAGTATAAGCCAAAAAACTTGGTTCATTTAACTCACCTTGAATAACTAGATAAAAATAGATGATCCACAATAAAATAATCCAAATATACAGAAATTTGCTTAGTTATTGATTAAATCAATGTCGTGAGGTAACATAATCCATTAAATACTAAATGAACTGAGAAAAACGATCAAAACCATTATAAAAATGAACCAACTTTCAACAAATCTCAGCGACAACCCGACTGAATAGAGTGGGTTGAAGTCACACGACACACATATGACTAGGTAGTGAATCGATACAAAAAGACCCGAGAAAGACAAAACTGAACTATTGACCATTTGATCAATACTATTTCAGATATGTCATTTTCAGAGTTATTCGAAGTTTAAATCTTCAATATAAATTTTTGAAGCTGAAACTTGGAGAACTACTACAACCATTATCAAAAAAGTACAAGTGTTTATAAACAATTGTCTGAGCAAGATACTCAATGTCCGTCGGTTGGATATCACCAGCAACCAACTACTGTGGGGGAGAACAAATCAACTTACAGTTGAAGAGGAAATTAGGGAAAGACATTGAAGGTGGATAGGACATATATTATAGAAATCACCGAACTGCATCACGAGGCAAGCATCAACATGTAATCCTGAAGGGAAACGGAAAAGAGGAAGACTAAAGAACACACTGTATCAAGAATTGGAAGCAGATATTAAAAGGATGAATAGTAAGTGGGGAAAACTGGAAAGGATTGCCCAGGACAGAGTTAGATGGAGAATGATGATGGGTGGCCTATGCTCCTCCATAAGAGGTTGGTCACAAGCCTAAGTAAGAGTTGTTCAATAACTGAATTTTTCATGATATTGTTTTTACAAACAAGTGTAATTAATCATACTAGTCAAGATTTAAGGAAATTTTTCTGAAGCTAAGTTGAAAAACGCAGACCACCTCACTGCATCTCCATCAAAAGTGTTATCACGTTACGTTCATGTATAAGAACGGAGAAAAAAACATCAAGATAGCTTCCCGTTGCTGTAACATATTAGTCTGAGACTTTAAGATGAACATTCGAAAAACACCTAACAAAGTAATGATTATTAATTTTGAATACTGTTCTCAGTTTAATGAATTGTTCACAAACAAGTAACAATTTTATTTAGTTTCTACACATATATTGTGCTTGTTCCAAAAAAGCTATTTCAATACACAAAACACATTTAAGTTCAAGCTTCTTACAACATTATTCTTATTGACAATCATATTGATGAACAATCATAACATCTTCAATTGTTCAAATCATGGAGAAAATTAAACTTAATTTCTTTGTTCACTTTTGTTAAGGTTGTTTTGTCAGTTAGTCCTAAGCAACGTAGAACCTGCACATATGAGCACTGCATGCTACACTACCTTTGAATAGGTAAACGAAATTATCCAGAGGAACATCAGAGAAGTAGAAGTAGTTACAATGTTAATGATGGTATCAACATTGAGATATTCGTGATGACACCGAAGAAAATGGTTTGCAGCTACTTACACAACTTAGTTCAGATATTTTGTATTTACAGAAATTAATCAACAAATTAATAGTAATTAACTAGTGACTAAGCAACTACTATGACTCACTTTACGACGGTACCTTTTGGCATAGTGCATAGAGATTCGAATGACTTAACGTGTTCAGACAACCACTTCTAGTGAAAATCTTCAACTGATATGATCCTAATGTTTAGAAGCTTTTCTAATAAATACTTTATACTCATTAAAATCAAGCTGGTAGTAGCAAGTCCCTGTGGGTTTTTTTTTATCTTAAGTGTTGTTTTGATACAGATTAGCGTTTCATTTTATGTTAAAATGATAATATTTAACTTGATTGTATAACGAGTTTGCCAATAATGAAGTTTATATAGTGGTTGACAAGAAAAGGATTTTATGAGAACAGTGACAGTAAATTACTGTGATCAAAGTCATATATATATGATGCGCGAGTATGAGTTTTAAACAAAGAGACCTATAAAAACCAATTACTTCAGAGAAAATTTTTCTTTCTGCCGCAGTATGAGCGTAAATGTATCGTCTAACCAAATTTCGAAAAATATGACCCAAACGTAGAATTTGTAAACCTGTTCCAAGTAATGCACATGTTATTACATAATTGATAAATAATGCACCGCTGTCTGGTAAAAATATACATTCTGTTCGAAATGGTACGTAAAGAGCAAATGGATTTGAATGATTCACTTTAGTTGTTATAAGCTGATGTAACAGAGCTGGAAAACTGGAAAACAAAACACAGTACATGAGAGATATTAACCAAGTATATTTTACATAAATGATTTTGTTATTAGTAAGATATCTGTGAAAAATGTGAGTCCAGAATATATCCAGTAAACGACTATATAAACAATATCATCATCATTCAAGAATATACATCTATACATGTAGTATGCACTAGACAGTGTCTAGATATGCAGGATTTTCATGAAATTGATACTAGATTATATCTAAACGTATTCTCAGTGGAAATTGTCTACGAAAATTTCAGATGACTAGGTCGATGTATAGGTGATATCGAATGTATTTGATTATTTTTCATATAAAACCACCCAGGTAGATGTTATCGTACATCACCTATTGAGTCATTAGAATTAACAAGTTGGAATATCTAATCAACGTATGAGAAAACATATAATTAAACTGACAATATCGGATAATTTTAGATATCCAACCATTAATATCTCAAAAGAAACGATTACACTTCGTATCCACGCTATGGAAGTAACATTACAATTCTGAAAAAGGCAAGTTATTCAACTGAAAGTCGTTAAATAAACAAAGTTATTTGCAATAACATAAACAGATATCCATGTTTATTTTATATATTCCGGTAACTTTAACAAGTAATAAACCGGTAAATTATAGAAGAGGAGTTAGAAAAAATCGTCTGGTATCTGATATAATCCCATAAAACTATTTATATATATCTGAAGACTTAACGTGAATTAGCTTATAAGGTATTTCTAATTAATTGTAAAGAATAATGCAGTCAAGCCTTCTCAAGCCCCCAAGTGCCTTCCCAAAAGCAGTAAAATTCATTAATATCAGTAACAATTGAGCAGTTATTTTATTGAGCTTATCCTTAATGACAAAACAAGCTGAAAATTGACAAAATGCATACTATGAACAATATACCAAATTATGATTTCTCACAATTTTGCTTACTGAATATAGAAGGTTACTTCTCATTTTTAACTACTATTACAAAAAATTCTCAAACTACTTTATGCAACTCATCATTTAGTGTCTCAATTTTATTAAGCTTAAACATTATAATAACATTTGGATAAACTAACATACCCTGTTATTCCAAGAGAAGGTAATAATAACACTGTAAAAAATAAGAACCAATAAGCATTTCGGTAGATAACACTTTCTAAACCTCCACGTGTCTTATGTCTCGTCCAATATTCACTGATGATTACTAGACGTGTTAGAAGTACTGAGACACCTGCTAAAATTGCTGCCGGAACCCATTTAGAAATAAATGGACGCTGAAAAAAAATGTTTAGATAGTTTGACACAATGTTAATCATTTAATAAACAAAATAATATTTTCAATTGAATTATTTCTTTAAACATAATTAAAACTATTAGTCGTACAACTAAATTACAATTACGGAACTTCTTGTCAATAAGCACCATTATCTGAGCATTAAGTGAATACGAGTGAGCACAGTAGTGGATGTTTACTTCCAATCAATTCAGGGATTTCCAAAAGCATAAACTGTTGATTCTTACTGTAATTCTACCTATGAATTCTAAATCACAAGCAGGGCATATCACAATCAAGTTATAAAATAAAATGACTAAACATGAATGACCTCAACCGAATAGTGTAATGGAAGTAGGAAATTCTCAAGAAGCATAAATACAATGGATCCAATACTCAATGAAGTCAAAAATACAAATATCACTGACAGTTTTCAATTGATGTTATTTATTGATGAACATTATTATCAGATTTTGGTGACCTATCATAAAAAGTTTTGTAGCAAATTTTAGTAATACACACAATTTCCAGTTTACTCCTAATGGAACTGACACTTCAAATGAATATGCAGTGATTTGAATTTGCTGACTGATTATTTTTCAACTAAAGTATTGAGAAACTTTAAAATAAACTAGAAAAGCCTTAAAACTATTTTTGAAGTTCATGATGGTTTAGAGTGTAAAATCTTTTTGTTATCAGTAAAAAATCATTGTAATCTAGAAACTTATTGATTTTTAAACAATCCTATGATGTCCTGAACACTTTAGACTTGTATTATCTAAAGCAAATGATATATAACTCTTGTATATCGCTTTTTCACCACAAGTGTAATTGCTTTGAGGCATTTTCACAGAAACCCTAAACACATACATCACACATTTGACGTTAGTTAAAACAAAGGAACATCAGTAAAAAACACACATGTACGAGGAATTTGGTAGTTAATGCAAAAATAAGGACATGATAAATTAGCAATCCAAACACAACCAGGTTTATTATTAAAAGCGTTTGGCTATGACAAAGTCAGACAAACATGATTCACAATACTGTTCACATGATTTCACTGGATAATTAAAAATGAATGCAAATACGTAAATAGGAATATATATATATATATATCGAATACGTACCGAAATTTTACCCAACCAGTCGAATAATCCAGTAAAATTTACAATAGTAAGTATATAAACAGGTGATGTTAAGACGAATGCCAACAAAACAACAGCTACACGAATTCCAACTACACGTAACCACCATTTAGATCCATGATGCGTTGTGGAAGTTATATTCAGCCTGTGAATAGTTACATAAGTCTATAGGTTCATTGAATTATGGATTTTCAAAAATGCTATATATTGTATACACTTCGCAAGAACACTATCCAAATGTTTTAAAAATCTCATAGAATATAAATGAGTGTAAAATTCATCAGAAATCATGAAATGAATATCACTGGTAAATATTCAGCTAGTATCAATCGGTACAATGACTGTCAGATAATCTCATCCTAGGGACACCTCAACTATATGTGTTCATATTTCCAAATGACACTAAGTAACAAGATTTACAAACTAAATAATAAATATGTTCTCATCTGAACTAATGAATCTCTTTACAATGATCAATATCAATGGCTTTTAACAAAGATGAGAAAAGCTTAAAGCTCTAATGTGAATGAAATTTGTGGTATTGACTAAATGCTTTGTAGTGAACGATAACACAAGTGGAGACAATCGAATGTATTTCAACACAAAATTACAGAACATCTTAGTAAAATCTGAGAATCATACAGTAAATACTTAATTTGCAGTATGTCAATTAATTATCTCAAAATTGACTTTTGTTTTTGTAAATATCAGTCAATCGTCTCAGACTTCATTGTTCTTTCGTTTCCACACCAATCATTCCTCGTTCTCATCAATTCGATCTTCTTAACCTTCTGCCTCCAGGCATTTCACTTTCGATTGATGATACATACTACTTATATCTGTCCACATCAGTAGCATACACCACACTTTACATTCCAAGTATTACAATTAAATGAGTATTTCTTATTATGAATTAGATAAGTTACGATATAACCATATCATCAATGAAATAATTGAGAAAGAATGTACGCCAATAGTAATGTGAGTGATTAGTGTTAAACATTAAATATTTTTCAAAATTAGGATGTACTCTTGAGTAAAAACAAGAGCAAAGTATCTGACCTTGAGTAGATTAACTAGTAGCTCCTACTACAATGATTATCATCTAGATTAATATCATCAATAAATATATAACCAGTTATGCTGTCTACGTAATTTATGTTGATCAAAAGAATAACAGTTAAGAAGTCAACTTTGAAAAATGTTAAACAGAATCATTTTCAATAATATATTTCTTTAAAAAGTTTGGTTTGAACTAGCTTCCAAAGACCTCTCTGTCTCTATAATAAATATTTATCAGGAGAGAAATAAAATAATATTTAATTCATACCACAACAAGTCTGATGATGGTGGAGCTAAATAAACATGACTGAATAGATAAGATCGTTTCGGTTTCTCAATATAGTATAAATTACGCCAAGGACGATGTTGTTTACAGTAGCTTTGTATATGTATAGTATTGTTGATTGGAAATATATGTAGCGGATAAGTTGTATATGAAGACAGAAATCTAGAGTGAGAAGTGAAAAAACAAATAAGAATAAGTAAGAGAATAAGAGAAATATATATATTATTCTAAATATGATGTACCAACTTGCCACCTAAAGTGATTGACTATATTCACAACGTTTCCTAAATCAGTAATTCATTTCACTAAGTTCTATAACATTTTCCTAGCTCTGAAACACTACTTGTAGAAGATCAGATTACAAGATTACAGTCAAACTGTACACCTGGATATCAATAGAGAGTTATATCTTGTTGTTAGTTTGAAAACCAATGTCTTCAAACGATCAATCAATGAACGACAAAATAAAGTTACCCGGTTTGTAACATATATTTGTAAACCAAATAACGTATGCGGAAATGAAAAGACAGATTAACAACCACACAGAAGTTCATTTATGGGACAATATAGTGCACTTTTTGTAGGGATGGACAATTTTATCAAAATGTAAACAAGTCTATTTGCTAAACATGCAACTAAAAACGGTTCTAAGCATCACTACCAAGGTTTGACTTGATAATTTCAAATACATCGGGCATTGAGTAAAATGTTTGTATTAATGGAATAATGATATAGCTTTAATATTCTAGTGAGGTGAAAATTGTGTTTCCAATGTTTCGTGACTTGATATGTAAGTTGTTTCTCTAAAGAATAACTAAACAGATGAAATATGTTTGCTTGAAAAAAGTGGTTCAAGTTTAATGGACAGTTAGACATCCGTTTCTATTGAACACAATAGAGCTTAGGAATATATGGAAAGCTTCAATCATTAGTATTTTTTTATAGTTGGAAAAACGTTTTTAATAATTTTTATATTATAAATAATGATTTCTATCGTGCGAACCTAAAACCACCAACATATATACAAATTAGCTCTGTCGTTTTACATTTTTCTATATACCCAATGAGATATACATAAATAAACACAAAGACTATCTTGCCTTTAGCTAGTATAACATTACGTAAGCTTGGTCAAACTTGTTTTGATTTGCTTTATTCATTTACCCTCTGAAGAAATATCCAACACTAAGTCGCGGAACATCAGAAAGTCCATTTTCTACTCGTTGGTATATTATATATATTTAACTAAATTATTATAAAGGCTTCTGAGTGTTTTATGCTTACAAGTTACATTATTAATTTGTAAATAAAAGGTGACAAATAAGTTGAAGATGTCTATATATGGTATTTGAAAAGTAGAGTATAAATATTTTTAGAAAACCTTAAAAATTCGTTTAATCTAGCCGTTAAAAATAGTATGGTTACTAAGGAATGCTAAACAAATGTGAACATTTTTATTAATAACATCCTACTTTCTAGATAATTTGAACCTTTTATTTCACTAAAATCATGCACTCAGTCATTCAGCTACAACGTAGGACCAGGCACATTTATGCATCGGTCCAAGTTGCCATACCTAGTTAGCACAACAATATGAACACCGGATTCATAGAAATAGTTAATTTAGTGGTGGTAGTATATAAAAGATAGGTTGTATATAAGGATATAGTATAGGAAGGAAAAAAGTTATGAAGCAATTTTAACCTCAAGGTTTAAGGGAAGATAAAGAGTGTATACACCTACGCCATTGTGATCGATTCTGAGCCATGTCACCAAGAGTCTCCAACTATTGGTTACGATAGTCACGCGGACCCCAACCAGGTAGTCTGCATTTGCCAACATGGCTCAGACTAGAAGTTAGTGACTTCAAGCACTGATGCCGCGTTTCCGTTCAGCCGCCTCATGCACTAATAAATGTTAGACCACCATTCAAATCCTGGAAGCACTAGACGGCCGTTTCGTCCCGGTATCGAATCTTTAGTAGTGCCCATTCAAGATTCCACATGCGGGACACGAACTCAGGACCATCGATCTCCGGAGAGAACGCTTAACCTATACATTACTGAGCTGAGATCCAACGGAGTTAATGTCCAAGTTCAATCAATCCACGATATTGTGCGACCATCTTCCAAAACGACATACAAAAATTTATCATGCTCTTACTAGTGACTAGCTTCGAGGTAAATCTCCGCGTTCTAGTGAGAAGCCATGACCGGTGCAGCTAATCCGTTTCGGGTGTGGAGCAGTTGTCCACCGAAGACAATAGAAAATAGGGTCGCGGAATGGTTGAAGTTAGGCATTGACGATGTTGGGTCCCGGCCCAGTGGTCAGGAGATTAAGTGTTCGCAAACGAGACTGAAGATCCTGGGCTCGATTCCCCAGGGCGAAATCTCCCGCTCGAAATTTTGTTAGACACCTTCAAACTACCGGCAGTTCCTACGCAAGGGAAAGTACAACAACGAGCCGACCCACGTTCCAGAAGGTGGTCACTTCGACAATGGCGACAAACGGTTAGGATGCGGGTGGACCTCAAGGACGTACGCCATTAAAAGGGGTATGTGTTGGGGATGATAGATCGCCGGAAATCACTTAGTAAAAGTCTTAATTTTGTAATTTTATTTTGGAAATTTGAATTTCTTGCTTTCGCGCCAAGAGCAGCTGCTTTTATCTTCAGATCGTATCACCCGTTGGAAGGACCTTAAATGTCGTTGGTTCGTTGCCTCTTTTAATAAGCTATTTCGTGACGTTTCCCAAAGACTTTTTTATGATGTATATATATGCTTGAGTTGTGTGCCTGGTTTGTTCGTGTATCTGACTGCTCGTGTAATATACTTACCCCTGATCTGAACTTAGTCTTCTCCGCCTACTTAACAGGGTTGAGGTGTATTGGAGTAGTTAAGCTGTCTGGTCATGTCGCTGATCCTATTTTCCGTATGCTGATTTTAGGTGACCTCGTAATTTCTATAAACATAGCAAACCTGGGATTATTCAATTTCGCGAGGAGCTATCACTTGTCCACAACGTATCGTCTACCAATCAATAGTCTTTTATTTCATTTCAGCAACTAAGAATTCATCCATAAAATTACTGAAACTTAATGCACTATGGTCAAAAATGTATAACAGCTTGAATTGACGAGCTTTTATTTTAAAAATAGGGATAAAATCAAATAAGAAAGTCACTCAATCATCACATAAACTAAAAATTATAGAAATATTGACAAAAGTGGTTTTACCGACCTTAGAACTTGTCCTGAATTTTCTAGACCGATAAAAACAATTCCTGTATGCGGTATATCGAATAAATCAGTAAGATTCTTTCCTGGATTTTCCTTTATTAAAAATTCAATGTTCGATAGACCACTGATTGCGTAAAAAGTGTTGATTTGTGTTTCAAGCACATCTAATTGTTTTTTATATACTGCGATTGCATCGGCGTCTGATTTACTCATACCCCGTCTATGACAAATAGTACCGAAATTATGATAGGTTGGCTGTTCACCAGTTATTTCTAATTGTTCAACTGAAGCGCGTAGATAAATCTCTGTTTCAGCTCTACAAACAAACAGTTTTACCAATGTAATGAAAGCATATTCATGTACATAATACCTGAATTGTATACTATGATAAGTTGATGCTCATTGGTATCAAAATAAAACATTCAGGAGTTACGATCTACAATAAGATATGGGCAGATATTCCATTGTCGAAATAGTTATTCAAAAAAAGATAGAAAAGTCTTCCAGAACTGTCTAAAATCAAAGACTTGATTTTATCTCGTAGAATGTGTGTTGCTGGTATTACAAAAAATGTAACCCATGGTTGATAACCAGGACGTGAAGCACTTTTAATCAGACCACATACAAGTTACCGTAAGAAACTCATTTCATAGTATATTATTCAGAAATCATAAATTACATTCGTGCTTTATCACGAAATTATAACAGCTAGGTAAGATACTAAAAACGTAGCTTTTTATTGATTCATACTTTATGAAGTTGTATGTCAGTAATCTGAATAATCAACTTTGAACAACTACATGAGAGATATAAAATGTATTACATCTATTTCGACTTATGAAAACAAATAGTATTGTTATATTCCGTGGAGATTTATGAATGGTAACTTTAAGAACTATTTATGGACCAATATGATATGTATATTTCCTATCGTATAATTGTTAAGTAACTAAACTATTCATATTCGTGTTCCTCTTATTATAAGCTTTATTTTGACCTATAGACTATTATTATACGATTTACCATTCTTGAGTTATCCATAGTCCATTAATTACTGTTCTCCCTATTCACAGCCACATTTGGCTAAATCTTGTACAAATGTTATTTTCTATTTTATGGTACGCTGTGGTCAGTTTGATTGGTATATAAACCCAGTATGTTTGAGAATAATGGTTCATATTGCAGAGGCTGTTATTGGTGTTCTGGACTTAACTGACTGGGTTAGGCAGATAGCAGTGTGGTGTGGTTTACTTATATCCATATAAGTAGTATATGGTATGGTCAGACGTAGAATGTATTTTGGCAGAAGACCGATGAGGAAAGAACTGAAACGAGGCGCAATCGGTAGGAAAATGCATGAGCAATGGAATTAGAGAAGAAACAGTGAAGATTGAAACAATTGGTTGTTAATTTGCAAATTGACTGTTCATTGTTTGGTTATCAGAATTTACTGAGATAGTCTGTAATCTTTGCTTAGATACATTCGATTGTCCCCAACGAGTTTTCTGTTCACTACAGCAGGACTGATAAGTACTCAAGACTGCTCATACGGCTTTTGTGTATCATTGCTCTGATCGATAATTCACTGCTCTCCAATTGGCGGTCTTATAACGTCATACATTAACTGGACACTCAAGCAATCGATATAACAAGTATCTCTAACTGCTATATAATACTTGTGAAAGAAAATTCGTGAGAAGCATGTATGTAATAAGCCATTTGAATGGTGAAAGAAATCATACATGCTTTACACACTGGTGCAGCTTTGCCTTGCATACGACATAAATTACAATTTAAAGAGCGAACCACCCTCTAAATATTTTAGCTATGTTTAACAGAACTTAGAACTGACCATTTGTTTATTTGACCATTTAATTTCCATAGATAAATGTTTTTAACAAGTATATGTGTGATCAGATTGTTCGAAATGTATTGCGCCAATGTATTACATAGTCCTGATAATCTTCTTATTACACAATCCAAATTTATCAAAAAATTGCATTTTTAAAATACATAGACTAACCAATTAAGTGTTGATAACAGAAATTATATGATGTAAATTGAGATTAAGAAATAAACTCTTTCCTTTGTTCACTGTGTTTAATGAACTCACTTTGCTTGTTCGAGTTCCATCAAATTTCGAACTAAATAAACCGGCTCAATCCATTTTACCTTCAAGTCTGGATGATTAATCCTATAATAAATGTGTTTTATGGGAAGAAAGTATCACTTGAATTACAAGGATAATAATTCTTTTTTTAAAAACTTCTATTTACCGATGAGTATTAATTAACTGAAACTAGAATAAGGCTAATAAATTCTACTTACATTCTGAGGAAAGATGGTTTCTGAAGGCGTTTTCATTATGATTTAACATCAGCTAGGAAACTATCCTGTCAATCAGTTGTAAATAACGTAAAACTTAGCATATATGCGTGTTAGTTTAGGTGGCTACTCCATATCAGCACAACTAAATGAAATAATCAAGGTAAATGTCAGAGTAGTGGAAGTAGTAACAGTATTAATGGTAGAGAACCATTAAAATAAAGATTAATGAACAGCTGTAAGATTCTAATTCAAAAGTTTAGACCAATACACAACGACTCTGCACATGAGCGAGATGAGGATTACCAGGCTTTAAACTCTAACGGTAATGAGTAGCGTGCATGAGTCAATAACGTCGAGAATGAGATGGTACCTAACTGATGTTGTTAGTTGAGGATATCAATCAACTTTAAAGACCAAGTATGTATGTCGAAATTACTAGTTTCAAGTGACAACTTTTAAAATATGCAATAAAAAAGTTAATATTTGTGAGGTAAACTTTAATTAATTACAATTTCGAAATGTACAGTGTTAATAAAAAGTGTATGAACCTGTGCGCGCAAAAGAAATACATTACCTACCGTTCAAGTTCAGAGCCTGATTCAACAGTGACAAACATACTAATTAGTAACAAATCTGTTAATCTAAATTTTGTGCAGTAAGGAGTACATGTAACCTAAAGCTTCTTCAACATGATTTGAGACAGAGTAAGGATATAATCATAAAAATTATAGTGTGAATGACAACGTTAAAAAGAACCAAAAACACCTTATTAGTTGAACTTCATAATATAAAATGCAGACCAGGAATTTGATTTTAAGTGTGACCAAATTATCTTAGCCCTAATACTTCACAACGTAGAACTTCGTACGTACGTACATCAGTTCGAGTTGCCATACCACATTAGCACAGAGATGAAGTTGTCGATTCAAATCCCATATTGGTAGAAGTAGTAAGAGTATAAGTATTATGTGAAAGATAAGGGTTTGAAGATGTTATTGAAGGAGTATAATACGGTGAAATAAATTTGGAAAGAGAAAAAGGATAGAGACATGAAGAATTCAAAAGGTTAGAATTTGGTAGAACACAAAGAGTGTATGCATTTTCGCCATTGCAAACGATTTTGAGCCATGTCATTCAAGGTCTCTAACCATCGGTTGCTATCATCTCGCGAATCCCAACCAGATAGTCTACACCTACCAACATGGCTCAGTCCAATTGTCAATTACTTCATGGATTTGTGCCACGTTTTGGTCTGGCCGTCCCTAGCTTTCTTCCAACCTACTACTACACCATAAAACATTGCACGTCGGGGCAGTCGGTGGTTGGGCATACGTAACACATGTCCCAGCCATCTCAAATGATGAAGTTTCACTACTTCATCAATCGATTTACCATCCTTACCTAGTACCCGTTTCCTAACAACTGCATTACTTACCCGGTGGTCTCAGGATATACGAG
Source organism: Schistosoma mansoni (assembly GCF_000237925.1). Classification (NCBI taxonomy): domain Eukaryota; kingdom Metazoa; phylum Platyhelminthes; class Trematoda; order Strigeidida; family Schistosomatidae; genus Schistosoma; species Schistosoma mansoni. The sequence continues at coordinate 52,762,624 of NC_031502.1, forward strand.
CAATGCTTCGAAGACACCTATGATCGAATATCCTCTACTCTTATCGGCCATGTTTCACTGCCATAAAGTAGGACGGAACGAACTGCTGCACAGTAAACCCGTCCTTTGATTGCCAGACGGATATCTCTCCAACGCAATAAATGACGTAAAGTTGGCGAAAGCTAGATGAGCCTTCTGTATCCGTGCTGAGATTCCGTCACACACCAGACCACAAGGGCTGATGAGACTCCCAAGATAAGTGAAGCAGTCAACACGCTCAACTACTTCACTCCCTATCATTAGTTCACGTGTCGATGCAACCCAGTCCTGAAGTAACATTTTGCACTTCGAGTGGGAAAATAGCATCCCGAACATGCCTGCATTGTTGCTTATAGTGGTCAGAAGACTGCATTTTGTCAGCGTCTTCACCAAATAAAACTATGTCGTCGGCGTATTCTAAGTCAACAAGTGAGCCTCCCGGTAAAAGTTCAACTCTAGGAGATTGAGATGATGAAAGTTTTATCTCTAAAAGTACGTCAACGACAAAGTTAAACAAGAATGGAGAGAGTGGACAGCCCTGACGAACACCACTTGAGGTAATTAATTCTGATGACAGTTCGCCATAGGCTCTAACTCGACCAGTTGTGTTCGAGTAGAGAGCCTTTATGAGGTTAATGTACTTCTTTGGTACTCCTTGCAGAGACAAACACTGCCATAGAACCTCACGATCAACGGAGTCAAATGCCGCCTTAAGGTCAAGAAATACTACTATTGTGGGACGTCTGAATGTGTGTCTATGTTCTAGGACCTGACGTAGAGTGAATATCTGGTCTATACAACCACGTCCACGTCGAAAACCAGCCTGTTTTTCTCTAGTATGCTCTTCACGAGCTTTGGTTAGGCGTCGAAGTATTATTGAACTTAATATTTTGGACACTATATTAGTCAAACTGATTCCTCTGTGATTGTCGCAAGAAGACTTTTGCCCTTTCTTGTAGACTGGCACAATCAGTGATTGGGACCAGTCAGATGGAATTACGTCCAGTTCCAAGATTCTACCTAAGACCTCAGTCAATTTCATTGTTAGTACTGGACCGCCATCCTCAAAAATATTAGGGGTAAACCTGCCAGAGCCTGCTGCTCTCCCTCGCTTTAGATTTCCTTTAGCTTTTTCAACCCGCCATTCAGGTCGACTGGTGATCGTGTGAAACCGAAGTGTGGCTGAAGGCCAGTTGAGCTGATTTCTAAGGCGGTTTAAGGTGAGAACAAACTGATTTTGAATACACAGAGGGGGTTTGAATTTTCATATGACTTCAATGAATCTTAGTATACACTCTTTTAAACTTTTATACAACACCACAAGAGCGTAGATAAGATCAATTGTACGGCCTGTTTCGATTATATGTTTGACAATAGAGGATGATGGATGTTTATCCCCTACTCTTATTGAGTCATTTGATTCTATTGATTTTCGTAACCATTTTGGTACATGTTCGCATAGTTCTGATAATCTACCTCTTTTTATTACACTATAGAAATGTAATAATGAACTACTTCTAGTGATGTGATACGATTTCCTGCTGGCGGGATGACGTAACGCAAATAGTATCAAAAAAATTACTAAATAAAGCATAGAATGATAAACAAACACTTGCTTTATAACAGTAGTTGTCGTTTTATAGTAATCAAGACTTCACAATCAAGACACTGAGAATATACAAGAAATTCGACAATTGACTTTATTTAGTGTTAGAAATTTTAGATATGAAACGAAATCCAGGTGCGAATTCTTCTAAGTGCAAAAACTGCAATGTTCAATTTTTGAAGGTCTAATAGGATATAGACTGAGAGAGATGGAAAAACTGCTGAACAGTTAGCTAATAAACGTTACTGTAGAAAAAAATACTCTCAACTTGTCAGCAAAAGAGTTAGAAGACTTATGGAGACTTAATGGACAGCTATTTCGTTCAAATATAAGACCCTTCAGAAACGAAATCATCTCGAGATAACTCTCACTACAGATTAACTCCAACTCATTAAGTAGAATGGATCAGCTGTTGTTTAATGCTATCTGTTTTCAACGGCTCAACAACTGAAGCCAGTCTGAGACGAAAACAAACGAGATAGAAATAAAAAAATATCTAACAACCACTAGCTAGGAATTAGCTTAAAATAAAACTGCATTTAAAGGATATTTTTATAACTATCATAGTTTAGCTCAATTATACCAAAGGAAAAATTAATGGTTAATGGATTGTAGCTCGATAGATAACGTGTTTGCGTTTGGGGTGGAAAGCATGGGTTTGAGCTCCAACGGGAATATTGACATACAGCGCAAGAGTCCTAGACACGACAAAATGTCCATCCTGGATTCACCTGCAAATCGAAATCCATTTATTTTAATGTTGAATGTTTCAAGGAGAAGTAGATGAAATTCTGTAGCTGGGTTTCGTAATAAAATTTCTTAGTGTGGCAACAGTTAACTTGTCTTTTATAAGTATGAAGGAGAAAGACTATACAATGTCTATAGATTTATTAATGTGTTTAAAGAAAATTTCAAGCTAGGAAAGGATAGCTAAGTTCCCCAAACAATATAGCAAGGCTGAAAATAAGCCATTACAGCTTACTTTGGATAATTAACTTGAAATAGACTACAATACAAAGTAATGCTACTTACAGAAATGTGCATTCATAATAATTACTTCATAAGTCAATAAACAAATTTCAAATTACAATGACAGTGAAAGCGGAAAAATGTCTGTAGTTAATTAACTAGATTCGTACTGATTATTTGGGATCAACGAATTAGAAAGAAATTACCAATGAAATACAACTGGAGTACAGCAACATTCAGGAATATTCGTTCATATAATTGCTTTAGTTTGTATTACTTGCAAAAGACTTATTTGCATTTTAATATATATATATATATATATATATATATATATATATATGGGAAGATGGCTAACCAGATTACTAAAACTTGCTTTTTGAATAAACAAAGAACATTGTATATCTAATGGCTACCGTAGAATGTTTCGGTCACCGCTATTATTAGTATTATCACCATTAGTAGCAGTATTATCAACATCGTCATTATATAGAGAGATGTTAGTGGGACATAGATTGGATTAAAGCATGTTTCATGCATGGTGTTGTTGCGCGCTGATTGGCTAATTCTAAACCGATCAGCCCGAGCATATTATTGGAGAAAAATCTAGAAGCTTCTTATGTATATACTATAAATATATGAACGTTATTTAAACTAGTGATTGCTGTTCACATACCATTATTATTTTGAATACAATTTCATTCCTGTTCAACGTGTTCTGATTTTGGGGTCTTGTTGAGTGTCATCGTATAAGAATACTAAGCAATAGGAATAGCTGGGTCGTTTATTAGCAAAATACAATTATAACAAGAGATAAGGAGAATAAGACAGATTATAATACAGTAAAATAAACCAATTAATCATGTATTAATACAAACTAGTCACGACAAAAACATTTAGAAAAAGCACACATATAAGCGTACATCTACAGTAACTAAAGAAAGAATGAAGTATTTGATACGACATTCATTTCTTCACAGTAAGAAACATACAATGCTGTATATCTTTTTATAAGACCTTGAACAATGTAACGGATAATATTATTTCCTTTTTAAGTAGTTTTATGCGATAAAAAATCAAATGTTGAAAGAATAATTCTGCAGAATAAAGCCAACCATATATGGTAATGGTTATTTTTGAAGATACTAAACTTATTATAAATTTATTTCTTTGAAACAATCCGGATGCTTGAATATTGTATGCCATAAATTTTGGGCTATCGTCTTTTAAATTAACCAATAGCGTATATATTAGTAGTGCATATCAGGTTATTGAAAACATTTGAAACTATACATATTCTTGGCAGTAGAATGAAACTCGAAGACGATAACAGTATAAAAACTTACTTGAAGAATTCTGTTATTTCTTTTACAAATGATTTCACTGTAGTGCTACTTGGGACACCTGTTAACATGAGTACATTTGGTATCTGATACAAAAAGAAAATTATATCAGAATGATACTTTATAACGATTTGTGTGAAAAATACACAGAATGTCAATTATGGTAAAAAATACCGTTAAAATCTAGTTTGAGGACGACTGTAAACAACAACTCCAACTTTTTTAGTAAAGAGAGAGAAAGAACAAAGCTCATAAAAGATTTGTTGGACCGTGAATATATGGTGGATGAAACGTGTATCACAATTATGAGACCAAATTCCTTAGACTACATGAAATTTAATTAGTTTTATCCAATTGGTTTCTTTTATAGATTTGACTAATGTTAAAACAATGATTGGGGCAGATTAATATTAATTCACTATATTTCATAGCTTCTCATCACGTGTTCAAATCTCTAAATCACTTCACGCCTATTCCTACAAAGATAATCCTTGTACTTCTAATTCTTTCCGCCATCAATGTCAGTTGTTTCGCATTATATCATACCTCAGTGTTACATCTTAATATATATATATATATATATATATATATATATATATATATATGGTTGTTAGCACCTGATGGGAAATCATGAAAAATAATGAATTCATATTATTCTGCCCAAATCACTGCTTTGGCTTTATGCAGATTTAATTAGTATTAGAGTCCGGGATGTAACTTTTATCCTATTTGAGATTAACCAGCTGAATGTCCCTGGACCAAACGCACATATAAACACAAAGAATGATCAAGATTCAGCCCTGAATATTAATGACAGGATTGTACTGCTATGCAAGGCCACATAACTTATTCTAGCTTCCGTACAGGCCGATTTATTTATTTTTCTTGTGTCACATTTTGACCTTGCTAATTATTTGCTTGTCAACCTTGACTGCTTTTATGTAAGCGTATGTATGTGTATACCCTATCTTACTCATCACATGTCTGTAGCTTATTTTTGTCTGACTATAAATATCGAGTCACGTTTGATTAAAACGAGTTGGCTTACATGCCCTCTCCACCGAGGGTCATTTCGCTTCGTTTCAATGACAGATGGTCAGTTCAGATCAACGATTGTATGAAATATGCGCATTCAAATTTCATCCTTGTAGTTGACTAATTTAATTCCGTTATCCACTGACGCGAGCTAAGTGGATAATAATATACAAGGATTGACGATATGTATATTTCGATAACAATCAACATACGATCAAATTGGAGTCAGATATAGGACCACCAAAGGATAACTGAAACCCTTAATAACAATAAATGTAAAAATTTTTTTATTTTATTTAAACACATAAATATTGGTACGAGGAAGCACCAGATAAATATGCGCCTCACAAATCTCATTCGATTTGTTTAAGGGCTGTGATACTGCCCAGGTGCATCGTGAGGAGATGTAGTCCCATGGTAGCCGGTGATCAATGATTGATTCGTACGCCATTTGTTCCCTCAGGATACTGGAGCCCATGCGCACCATTGGTTTGGAATTAGGGTTTTCCAACTCCCCTAGGTGGACTCGCCTTGTCCACCAACCCGGTTAAAGCGCCGGACATTCGCTTTTCGTCCTCTCAATTTCGTAAACAACACCCCGCTACGAGAAGGCAGTGAGTAGGACTTCCCTAGCAGAGGCTATATATTCGCTGGCCATGTGAGAGCATTTCGAGAGGGAGAGCGGACTCTCCCCACTCTCGGCCGTACCAGGGCATTCGGGGGCGAAAAATGATGACTTGATTGAGATGCTGCGGTGGGTTGTGCTCGAGTCGTGGCTTAATGACAAATGTAAAAATATCACATAAGGAAACAAGAGCTTTATTATAACTACAACTGAAGATGATGCAAATAAAACACGTAGCATGTGTAAAACTTTAAAGTGTCCTCGAGAATCAGTCAATGAGGCTGAGAAATTCGTAGTACCGAATCCAACTGAAAGCGCGCAGCTTAAAATTTCAAAATGGAAATTTGAAGAAAAAAACAAATTTTTGAGTGCTTCAGATATAATTTTATGAAATAATCCATTTCATAACAGAAACACACTTAAATAAAGAAAACGAGCAAAAGGGATGAAATACCATATCAAATGCATATTCACAAAATGTCGTTAATCAATTACAACAGAAACCAATCGGATTGAGGTCCTGTCATAGTAAACAAAATGTCTACAATTCTGACAAGGGTGTGTTATAAGTGTTACTAAGCTAATTTCTCGCGTATTTCAAGGTAAATAGTGATACACTAAGTAAATATTAAGAACTGACATGAAAAATATATCTTGTCACAACAAAGTATTCACCATTTAATACACAGCTGTCAGATTATTTTATCAATATACACACCTTAATTATGTTTGTCTAGAAGTGAAATAAACATGAAGTAAAAATATTTAGGAAAATCGGAATAAAATGATAGTGCTTCATTGAGAGATGTAATTTGTTGAAAAAAGAACACTGATCGTAAAATGTTCCTCATAGAAGCAAGTGAAATTGATACAATGATATACGATTTATGATTACCGTAAATATATAAAGATAAGATGTGTAACTATCATCCCACCTGTTAACTGATTGGTAGATTCTAAAACATTAATCAAATACCAATGTGACCTTAAAGTACATGGCAGCCGTAACAATGTGGAGCATTGTAGGTATCTTTACCAAAGTTTGACTTGATACCCGACCGTTGCTGCTTCCTTGACGTGGTGGTCGGGCTTGCCTATCGCGATGATTCAATCGAGCTATACTGGCTGGAACAATCGTTCCTCAAGGTCCTACCATGCCAGGCAACGGATGGTTAGAGACCTTGAATGACATGGCTCAAAATCGTTTGCAATGGCGAAAATGCATACACTCTTTGTGTTCTACCAAATTCTAATCTTCTGAATTCTTCATGTCCGTATCCTTTTTCTTTTTCCAAATTTATTTCACCGTATTATACTCCTTCAATAACATCTTCAAACCCTTATCTTTCACATAATACTTATACTCTTACTACTTCTACCAATATGGGATTTGAATCGACAACTTCATCTCTGTGCTAATGTGGTATGGCAACTCGAACTGATGTACGTATGTACGAAGTTCTACTTTGTAACTGACTGACTGACTGACCATGCCAGGCAGGTCGTTTGAAGAGCGGTGAGATTAAAAGCAGCAAACCCAAGGTCCGAAGGCGAAGTCATACTGCTGACTGTACAGAGGTGTGATAGCAGTAAGGTGTTTCATTCAGACAACTAGCATAAAAGCGATGCTGCCTTCCCACAAGGAGGGGTGGGTTTAGAAAAGGTCGACCCTAAAAATGCACACCTCGCCTTATCCCACGTATTTCCGTCTCCGGCGGTAAGGTCCTTTAAAGAACGGAGCTAACACAAAAACTACCCACAAAAAGGTCGTGTGTGACCGACCTCAAGCAGTTGTCCCTTGGGCACTGCGGTCACGCTCTCAGGTCATTAAGACCACTTCTAACCCAATTTCCTTTTCAGGTACCTCTAGAAGAACCCTTCCACGGTGTGGGCAACCGGGAAGTGATAACTGCCCTCATACCTATAACAGCACTCAAGATCACTGTATTCATAATCAATCTCCCTCTTCAATTCCTATTATTCCTCCCACCTCGACTTTCAACACTAAACTTCCTCTTTCCGCTTAAATATCTTAAATACGAACGTCAAGACGGTTCTACTGTACGGAGATGAAACTTGGAGAACTACAACAACCATTGTCAAAATAGTACAAGTATTTCTAAACAATTGTCTGCTCAAGATATATATATATATATATCAGATTTAGATACTAATTCCTTGAGGATAGATGAACAATAAATAAAAATGGTGAAAATTAGAAAGACTATAATACTAGATGATATAGCGTAAATCGTAAAAAAATATTGTGTGCAAATAAAAAGTTGAATAAAATTAATAACTTAACAATGGCCTATAATGTGAATGAAGCGAGATAATTTCGTCACACTAATTAAAGGTTTTAGTGGGATTGGATTAAATAAAGTAACATAAGAAACAATCATGGATAAGATTATGGGGATATAACAAATAACTAAAGAGCGAAATTTCCAAAATGAGGAATCAATGAAATGAAAATAAAAAAATAATGATATTTAAAGGAAACGGTAAAGACGACGATAAGACGTAAATCTTTTGTACACACAGTTTAGACTTCATGCCATGGATGACAAGCACATCTGCAGTTTTAAAGAGTTGAATACATTTGAATGCATTTTAAAGACAATCTTAAAACCAACCAGTGAATCAGTGGAGTGGTTTGAATTGACTAAACGTTCGAGGATAGAACTCGTTACCGCTTTCCACTCATCTATGGAGAATAACATTAGTATGTCTTCATCCCCGAGTTGAAAGCAAGGACTAGCTAAGGTCTATGTACTTTATTTCACAAACGTAGGTAAACAAGGAGATGCTTATAGAAGTGATTAGATGACAGAGATTATCTTCAATGTATACGAAAATTCAATTCCTGCTAGTGAATGTTAATCGCAGCATTGCCGCATAAAGCCTTCTGTTATTATTTGTTGACATCCGATTTTTAGGTCCATCGAAAATTTGTTCACTTTTAAAATACAGATGCACATAACGATATTTTTTGAAATAAAATTTGGGAATTCTTTGTTCCGACTATCTTCCATACTTTTCTTTACGAACCGGCTTGGATAGACACGTTTCTCTGCAGAACCCAAGTCCTTCCTCAACGCATTCGATATTACGAATCTAACGTACTCGGTGGAATTAAGATTATTCTAACAGCTTATTAATAATACATAACTTACATTTGCAAATACATAGTCTTTTCTATCATTAATTGCAGTATATATATATATATATATATATATATATATATATAGTAATATAATCTTTCTTCTATATTATGTTTATTCATTGTTCATACGTCCCCACAGAAATTCGTATTTTTAATAATCAAACGGATGAAAGCACTTAAATGTGATAATTTAGACATGCATATACCATTTCTTTGTTCCAAAAAAGGGGTATATACAACTGGCGTATTTCACGTACAATTGAAGATAGTCAGCTGATTAGATCATTCATTGGCTTTTAAATGTGAAAAATTAACTTCACACCATACATACATGATGAACGTTATTTGAAACAAGTCTTTTACCAATGACAATGTGTCGCTACCTAGAATAATAGACCAATAACATACAAGAGAAAGAACCAACTAGCTATAATCGAATTCACTTGACCAGATTGTTTATTTTAATTTCTTTTACATTATATAAACGACCTGCCAAAAGTTTCAAAATTATCTGCTCTGTTGCTTGAGGATCACTTAAAAGTATGGAGATCCAAACACCGTACGGTCAATAAGACAAAATTACAAGAATATTTAAATGCTCTGGTTGAGTGAACAAATCAGTGGTCACAAGATGAGAAAGATATGGTTTATCGGACCAAGTTTAGATCTTAACAGCTGTAATATAATAATATAAACAATGGATTCTGTGAACACAAATACTACTATTTTTGGTAGTAATAGTATGGTGTGGTTACTTATATGAACAGATATAAGTAGTATGTAGCATGGATCAGAATGCTTACTAGCAGAAAATGAAATAAAGAGTAGAGAAAACAGTGAGTACTCGGAATAACAACATAATTCGAAGAACGATAGAGTAAGTAAAAGAAAACACGAAGAAAATATGCAAGTGATGAGTGATCTCCATATTTTAAAAGGGCGCTGCGTGATTATGCACAAAATGATAAATTGGTTTACTGTACATGAGCTTTCGTTCACTACAGTAGAAGAAGTAGTACTTAGTAAATAATCAACTCAATAAAATTAATTTCAGGAAAAAATGTACCTTAAAAATCAAATTTCACATTTACAAATTATTATGCTTACCTACCTCATTAATACGATCACATTCACAATCATCAACATCATCGTCATCACTGTCAGAGAATTTTATAGTTTTTTGTTCCCCTTGATTAATTTGTTCTCTATCTCCGTTAGTCAACGATGAATCCGGTTTTTGGTATTTATTACTACTGCCACTATTATTGTTATAATCATTATTTAAAGGTAATGTTTTCCAACTATTACATATTCTCAATTTTCTTGGCCAGGTATATGCTTCGGTAAAGCATAATCCAGTCATCATCAAATATAATATTATACATGTGATAATAATGGTGTATAATATCCATCCTCTTGAACTAATAAAATAAAGGGAAAAATTGAAAAAAAAGTTAAATGGATACTAAATAATTAAAACATTGATTTAATTTTAGAGTGAGTAAAAGAATACAATAAGGACTTAGTGGCTACATTATTTAGCTGTATAGAAGTTCTGTGATGCTATATATTAATTAATGTTGTGTCTTTGCAGAAATATATAAATTTTCTGTCAGATACTACTTACCAAAAATAGGGTATATTAATTATTTTTTATAAATAATCTATGACTTTCTGATAACCTGAATATTCTCATTAAATTGTTCACATTTATCATTATCGTTTTAAATATTCTATTGATTGACATAGGATTTTACATAATTCACCTCCCCGTCTACTATAACACGTTTTTATTGCTGTTAGCATGAAATAAACATTTAAGTAAATAAAGATAAATGGAAATTCGTGGTGTTGTGTGTACGCTTTTTTATGACAGGGATTTATGTGAACATCGTCTGTGCAAAAAAATATATCATTACTGAAATTAAAAGGTTTTCGGATAAACATCTTAAGACCACCTTCATTTCGGGTTGTGTCTTGATAAACGGTTGCGTCATATACCGATGAGAATAATGAACGGTAATGGTTGAAATCTATTTCTGGACTAGTACTATACATATAATTTTTTTGTATAATGAAAAAAATAGTATTGTTGTAACCCGTGGAGATTTATGAATGGTAACTTTAAGAACTATTTATGGACCAATATGATATGTATATTTCCTATCGTATAATTGTTAAGTAACTAAACTATTCATATTCGTGTTCCTCTTATTATAAGCTTTATTTTGACCTATAGACTATTATTATACGATTTACCATTCTTGAGTTATCCATAGTCCATTAATTACTGTTCTCCCTATTCACAGCCACATTTGGCTAAATCTTGTACAAATGTTATTTTCTATTTTATGGTACGCTGTGGTCAGTTTGATTGGTATATAAACCCAGTATGTTTGAGAATAATGGTTCATATTGCAGAGGCTGTTATTGGTGTTCTGGACTTAACTGACTGGGTTAGGCAGATAGCAGTGTGGTGTGGTTTACTTATATCCATATAAGTAGTATATGGTATGGTCAGACGTAGAATGTATTTTGGCAGAAGACCGATGAGGAAAGAACTGAAACGAAGCGCAATCGGTAGGAAAATGCATGAGCAATGGAATTAGAGAAGAAACAGTGAAGATTGAAACAATTGGTTGTTAATTTGCAAATTGACTGTTCATTGTTTGGTTATCAGAATTTACTGAGATAGTCTGTAATCTTTGCTTAGATACATTCGATTGTCCCCAACGAGTTTTCTGTTCACTACAGCAGGACTGATAAGTACTCAAGACTGCTCATACAGCTTTTGTGTACACTAACCCGATCGATAAATCCACTGCTCTCTAATCGGCGGTCTTATAACGTCATATATATCAACTGGGCAAGAACGCACTCACACGATATAACAGGTTGGAAATCGATTTAATTGATTTGTGTAGCGTAAATTGACTTTCAAAAAGTCAACAGTGAGTGTTGTTAAACGTTTTTATTAATTAATGTATACCAAAGGTTATGGTATTTTGAAGTGGATTATCAAAATGATCATTTCTGATTTCTTTAGATGATTGTTTTGTGGTCTTATTATTTGACGATTTCAGATCTTAAGAGGGGAAGAATTTATTTTTGCTAAATACGACAACGCAAACATCTCATGAATCTGACAACCGTTTTTGAAAAAACCCCTGGATATACGGGAAATATAATTAGTATGAAACAAAGCATTTATTTTGTTCGAAAAGTAGTCAACTAACAGATCGTTGTTAAGTAGTTCATCTAAATCTTGGCTTAGACTGAATCTATATGATTGTTAATGAAAGGAAACCCGAGTTCTTACATAATGTTCAGTCGCTACTCATCCTTAGTTAGGACTATGTTGTGTGACTACATGTGAAACACCAAATGAATGTTACTGAACAAACAGAGATTAACATTTAAGATCGATGCCTCATGTAGGCTCTGGTAATGTCCAGAATGACGATCAAAACAACTCAATTAAGCCATGTAGCATAGAAAACTCAAAAGTAACAATAAAATAATAAATGGGTGTTTTTGTACTGGTAATTTTATGCGTAAACTATTGTCCAATTCTTCTAGTGATTCTTGAGAAAACCAACTTGTTCAAATAAAAAAATGGCACTAAACAAACACTCATTCGATAAAAAGCAAAAACGTTTTTAGGTTATTTCGGTAGTCATTTGAAGTTTAATGTACTACATTAAACAATCGTAATACCAATCAGTTTCAAAATATTATTGAAAAGAAAAGAGAGACTAACTGTGATTTAGTAATCTCGAGATTCTGTTTCTATTACAATGTCGCCAATCGACAAAGCTAATGAGGATTGTTATTCTCATGGTAAAGTACCATAAGGCTGGATTCAGATTACACATGATCATTATTAGTTATATAATACTGAAAAATTGAATCATGTTATTTAGTTAAATTAACTGTTAATATATAATACAGGAGTGTCACACCAATAATACAAAGCTTCACTAGAACATAAAATGTGTTTGATGAGTATTAAAAAGATGTGATGAAATACAGTGAGAAGTTTTAAATGCTTGTTTTCGTTCACCGTGTAGCCACTATTAACTAAATGACATACAATTATGTTACATATTGGGTTACTGTCACCCTTTTTGGAAATCATATTGATTAAGGTTAGACATTAACACCGTAAGATGCTGGTTCAAAGGTCTATAGGTTAAGCGTTCATACAAGAGACTAAAAGGTTTCCGATCTCCACATGTGGTATCGTGGATCCGAACTGCAGGGTCCCATACTAGAAAAAAAACGGTTTTCCTATACTACCAGGTTATCAATGGCGGTCTAATTTAGATCACTCCATGATTCCAATGAACACCACATTGGATTGGTCAGCTACCATAGTACGTTTTGAAAACTATCACATCAAACATTGAATACATTTTGTCACTATATCTTTAATCTGCCAAAATTAATTCTTTTATCTCTTATCCAGTTCGTTTGTATAACAAGGTTTGTATTATTTCTTAGTCGCTAAATACATTCAAGATGTTGTTTAAACAGTGAAATCTGAGTAAAGTACTCGAATCGGTAACAACTATCAAAAAAAACATAATTTGAATACTTTCACCTTAATCAACTAGTAATGATGAAATATTTTACGAATACAAGCTAATCAATTCTCACCATTCCATTTCTGCCCCCCCCCTGATCATCTTTTTTTTTCGTTTTCTCTAACACATGTATTAAAATGGGGCTTATTTACATATACTTCATTTTAAAGTGTTATACATCTTTTTCGAAATTATTAAATATGTTGAAACGTATTTGTTGTGTCAATATTACTTGGATGGTTACTAACATAACAGTTACTGAAATGTTATCATTATCATTATTATTATTGTTCTGAACAGGTCCATAATCAATATTTTGTACTCATTAATCTATAAGTAATCTCTTTTATGATACTTATATTTACAGTTAAGTGTAAAGCAATATTCTTCATTTCTAATACTAACTTGTTTTAACTTACATAACAAAGAAAAAAATAACTATGGTTTGAGTTCATAGAAATTCAATAAGAAGCATTTAAAGAATGAAAATCAATCAAAAACGATCAATGAGAAAACAGGGAGGAAATTGAAAGAGTTTATGGATTGTTAACACGTGACACATAGGAAGGTGCAACGGTGTAAAAAACTTAAAACATAATAAATAGACATGAAATTCAGAAAAGATTTCTTTATATTATAACTAATACACAAATAAAATGACCAGGTTTGTAGATCTGTAGTTACGATTTAGTGGAGCAATGGGTTAGTGAATAAAGCGTCTGATTTTCAAAAACTAGGTCGCAGATTTGAGACCAGCTCAACCTACATTGGTTTGGGCAGCCATGTAGCAGCACTACCTTTAACACATAAGAAAGTGGACGAAAGCAATGCACGAATCTGTGCTTGGCAAACAGGTGAGTCACATCATCAGGTATCACTTACATAAAGCCAGAATTCAAATGACAAAACGGTAAACCTCTCCATTTATGCCTAATTAAGCATCAATTATCTGATAAACACCAAGGATATAGCTTCGCTTATATCAATGAATGTTGATGACTATGGGTGTGAGTTTGAACGGGGGAAAAATCGAAAGGTTAGACAAAAGAAACATAGACAACCGATAATTTTTAGAAGTTTGACACACTAAACCAAGCATAAAGCAACAGATATATCTAAATAGATCAAATTTATCAGCTAATAAGGAGGAGGATTAACAACTGGAAGGTTCATAATCAAACCATTCAATTCACAGAAGAGAACACAATATCTCAGACACAGTCCCACTTTTTATTAACAGTAATTGGAGGAGAAAGTTAACCAAGATAATTTGGCAGTTATTATTTATTAGTAGTTTTCATAAAAGGCTTTTATTGTAGATAAAATTGGTACTGATACACTTAATTTATACGGAATTCCCATGATGGATTAAACTGAAAAATTGTTCATGGAGGACAGCTCACTGACTCGTTCGAGGTAAAGACCGGTGTCAGGCAAGGTTGCTTACTCTCACCCTTTCTCTTTCTCCTGGTGATCGAATGGATCATGAAGGCGTCAACATCTGGAGGGAAGCACGGGATACAATGGATAGCTAGGATGAAGCTGGACGATTTACACTTCGCAGATGATCTGGCTCTTCTATCACACACACAACAACAAATGCACGAGAAGATGACCAGTGTAGAAGCAGCCTCAGCAGCAGTATGTCTCAATATAAACAAAGGGAAAAGCAAGACTCTCCGATACAATACAGCATGCATCAATCGAATTACACTTGACGGAGAAGCTCTGGATGATGTGAAAACTTTTACATATCTGGGCAGCATCATTGATGAACATGGTGGATCTGATGAAGATAAGAAGACGCGGGTCGGCAAAGCAAGAGCAGCATATTTACAACTGAAGAACATCTGGAACTCAAAACATCTGTTAATCAATACCGAAGACAGGATTTTCAATACAAATGTCAAGACAGTTCTACTGTATGGGGTCGAAACCTGGAGAACTACGAAAACCAGCATCCAGAAGATACAAGTGTTTATCAACAGTTGTCTACGCAAGATACTTCGGATCCGTTGGTCAGACACTATCAGCAACAACCTACTGTGGGAGACAACAAACCAGATTCCAACAGAGGAAGAAATCAGGAAGAAGTGCTGGAAGTGGATAAGACACACATTAAGGAAATCACCCAACTGCGTCACAAGGCAAGCCTTCACATGGAATCCTGAAGGTCAAAGGAGAAAAGGAAGACCAAAGAACACATTACGCCAAGAAATAGAGACAGACATGAGAAGAATGAACAAAAGTTGGATAGAACTAGAAAGGAATGTGTAGGACAGAGTGGGTTGGAGAATGCTGGTCGACGGCCTATGCTACATTGGGAGTAACAGGCGTAAGTAAGTAAGATACACTTAATTTCATTTGCATGGACGAATTTCCTAGTAATACGAATTCATGTTGGAGAATATCGAAATAGTAACATTTCCGATGGTACGATGACTTAGAATGGTTGATTGAAAAAAGTGAATACACCCCAGGGGATCATGCCATTGGAAGTAGACATTTACCAATTTATCAATTAAGAGAAGATACAAATTTTAAGTAGTCGAACTGGAAGACAAAATAGATTTTGATTAAACTTATGGTAACTAAATAAAAAAGTGAGTAAGTATGAGTATTGAGTGACCAGAAACAATTATTATGTGGAAGTGTTAGCATATTCACTGAAAATAAACTAGCTATTGTGAATGTGTGATGATATTAAAGTTAAGAGAATAGAGATAAATCACAGAGTTACAGTTCTTTTTAATAAATTAGCAGTAAACAACCTTTAGAAGAAAGTAAAATGTCTTTGTGTTTTTATGACAGATACCTATGAAAAGTGTAGACTAGTATTCAATTTCATTGTATTGCAATCTTAATAGCCACGTTTCGCAGCCGTAAAGTAGAATAGAGCGAACTGCTGCGCAGTATACTAGTCCCTTAATTGGTAGACGTATATCTCACCTTCGCCAGACACCAACCCATTAAGGTTGATCAGACTTCCAAGATAAGTGAAGTTGTCGATATGTTCGATTACTTCACTCTCTATCCTTAGTTCAGGTGTTGATGCAGATCAGTCCTGAAGCAACAACTTGCTATTGGAGGGAGAGAAACGCATTCGAAACATCTTGCTACCAAAAGACTCTGTATTTTACCAGCTTCTGCTGACAGTAGTTTGTGATGGAAATCGCTTTCGAAATGATATTATAGTGAAACAGACAGTTAAAAACTTATTTAAATGTTACTCTGAGCATCATGATATGTGATCACGTCACATAAATCATATAACAAAAACAAATATTCACTTGTACCACGATATTAACTGACAACATTATGTATAATCTTACTGGAACTATGATCAAAGAAGTAACGGAGGTCTCTATAAAAAACAATGTCGGATGAACTAAAAAAACTGAATATTCATTATAAGGACCATTCCAATTTTCGCCATTCACCTACAACCACACTTGCTAATGAACAAACTAGAGAGTAAATAATCAGTAAAATTTGCTTACATATCTGTTATTCCAAGATTAGCTATTGTGATTCGTCGAAATTCATTATCTGTAAAAGTAATTTTTAAAAATTGATGGAAACTTATATAAAGCATAAATATACATGTATATAGTTGAATATATATATATATATATATATATATATTAGGACAGCTTGACGAAGAATGACTGTACTTTCTTTGCAGTTCATGCTTTTCTACAAAAAATTATTGGTGAGATCTGGTGTAGGGATACACTTTGATAGGTGAGTTTTGCAACTTCATTATAATATTTCAATGAAGAAACCTATTACCTTCTCTTTTTTTATTTAGTAGACAATTATTTTTATTTTTTATATCATAGATTATTACCTTTTATTACTTCCAAAACTATTACATAACGTAAGTTCTTGATGATTTTTGATTACTTTGCTACATGATACAACTTTTTTTTATTCGATACTTGGAATTCTTGATAATCTTGAATACATTATGTAACACCAATTAATTTTCACTGACTTCCACTTGTATAAGTTTGACTATCTTTGATAATTTTGTAAAATTTGTCAATTTAACTATGGACTACTACATGTAAAAAATTATCTATTAATACGATTGTACAGCTTCAAAATAATGATGCCGTAAAAAAGAGTTTCTTCGCTGAAATATCTTCATTTTTTAATGAGTCGATGACCTTCTTTCGTTATAACAACATTCGACAAGGAATATGGATACATTCGTTTTATGTATTTTCCACTAATTGTTTTGAAAGAGAGAATTACAAAAGAAAACTGGTTCCAACATAGTTTCAAGCACTCCAGTCAGTCACAACGTAGAACATGTAGGTATAGTATATCGGTTTAGGTCCCCATACCCTATTAATACAGAGAGATGAAGTTGTCAGGCCGAATTCGAGAATAGTAAAAGTAGTAACAGTGCCAGTGGTAATAGGAAGGATTAAGCACAGAAGGTACGTCTCGAAAAGAAAAGAAAAATTAGTGAGATAAAAACATAAAGAAAAAGTCACCAAGGTTTAGCAGTCGCTATATAGTTTACGAATTAACACAGATGAGTGAGTGAGGTATAACCAAACTTTAAGTAGAAGACTGATTCTTTGTCATGATGTTAGTTTTATTCGACGTTTATATATATATATATATATATATATATATATATATATATATATATATGGAATAAAAACGCTTAGAATTTTGGTCTGCATGAAACATTTATCATCTAAAAACCGATTGATTTACCTGACTCTTGAGATGTAAAGAATAATGGTAAGCAAATAACGAAAATTGGAGTGAGTGCAAATAACTGGAAAACACGAAAACGCATAGCCAATATATACGCGACACCATCAAGACCTGCTCGTTTCGCAAACTCAGAAGACCTACACATCGGTGCAGATAAAATACACATACGATGAGTGATAATAGCAACAGTGAAGGCAAGTCAAGTTAGATGGATTAAATTTACGTCTGAGTCCATCACCATAATAACATGAATGCGAATAATTATGAAAACAATCTACAGTTCTTTAAATCGTTTCACTATGGTAAGAGATATTAGTATCAAGTACGATATGAAACCAATCGGGTGCTGTTTATGAAATTAAGACGACGAAAAGCAAATGTCCGGCGCTTTAACCGA
Source organism: Schistosoma mansoni (assembly GCF_000237925.1). Classification (NCBI taxonomy): domain Eukaryota; kingdom Metazoa; phylum Platyhelminthes; class Trematoda; order Strigeidida; family Schistosomatidae; genus Schistosoma; species Schistosoma mansoni. The sequence continues at coordinate 52,781,103 of NC_031502.1, forward strand.
GTCGGTGAATATGGAGGGTTCACCTGAGGAAGTTGGAAACCCCTGATTCCAAACCAATGGTGCACATGGGCCTCAGAATCCTGAAGGAAAAAATGGCGTATAAACCAATTGTTGTTCATCGGCTATCATGGGATTGCATCTCCTTAAGTTGCTCCATCTTTTTGTGGATTAGACCTCTAGGTCGAAGGCTCGAGGAGTGGCCCCTTGAGAAAACAACTTGTATCGGCTCGGGTGCCCCGGTATCGTTTAATTAAACACCAATACATGGATTTCGAAAGAATACCAGGGTTTGTAGATTAAAACAAATAACTTATCTGGAATTGTTACAACTATCAGTTGAACGCTTTAAAATAAAAGTTATATATATATATATATTCCAATGAGTAGAAAATCGTATTTCTGACGTTTCGTGACTTAATGTAAGCCACTTAATCCAAGTCAAGAAACGTCAGAAATATGATTTTCTACTCATTGGGATATAACAATACTATATTTATTATTAGCTTTCGACCCAATGGTCAATTTATGTAATAACTGTTAAGTCCAACCTTGGCGCTGATACCTTCGAGTCACTATATTATTTAGTCAATAAAATTCCACCATAAATATATCACATGTTCATTATTATTATCAAAAAAACAGCCAATAATCTGAATGATCGCATCATGTATTCATCTGACTACACTGCAGTATTTTCCGCCCCACTTCAGCGAATACTTACTATTGACTACAAGCAGACACTGAAAGAATTCTATTTTACCAGAGTTTAGCCGTAAAAGTATACAAAAAAGAATGTTCAGTTATAAACGTCTGTTTAAAAAAATCCTTTCGTCAAGTAATTTCCAAACACTTGAACGACTTTAATAGCACAGTGGTTTTCGTTTTCTTTTTTTAACAAAAAACCATAATACACAATTGATCGATTTACTACAACACAGCACATTATTATTTCGAAACGTGATTATTTTCTTTAAGTTATAGTTAATTCAACAACTAAAACAAACATCCATGTAGAAATCGATTAGTTACGTTATAGTACAAAGTAAACATGAGAAGAAAAGATAACAACAATAAATACATAGTGATGTTCTAACTTCTTTGTGCACAAAGGATGAATAGACCAGCAATGTACATTTCCACACTGAATAAATCATTAAATTACATAAATTATTTTTGTAGTTCTATTAACAACAAGTAATTGAATGTTTACACTTTTTCTAAAAAAAGTAACCACAAAGTTCATCTCTAAGACATAAAAGTGGGTTCGTATCTTTGCATACATTTACTACAATACTAATTTTAAACATAAATAGAAATTTTGTTCTGGTTTGTGAAATCATGTAGAGACATTCAAGCATAGGATTCAATAATTCATGCAAAGTTGTCCCATACGATGAGTGATGATAGTAAGAGTGAAGGCAAGTCAAGTTGGATGGATTAAATTTATGCCTGAGTCCATCATCATGGGATCTGATCAGCGGAAAGGTTGTGGATGCACATTGATGAGGAGTTACATACAAGGAAAAAACAAATGTTCCGTGCTTCCTAGTTTTTAATGTTTGTTTAACTAAAGTCTATTCGTGATGTAAAGTGCGAAAAATCGTAATATTTCATCTAAAACATACCAAGTGTCCGATATGCTCGTCACAAGTATATTATTCATGAATAATTATAGATACATAAAAGCGTACTTAGGTCAAGAGTGATGTTAAGTGACATAGGATTTTGTGTGTGTTAAGAAAAGTTGGACTTTGTAGTGTGAGCTACTGAGTTTGTTTAATTAAGATAACAAATGGAATACAACAAGAAGCCACTGCCATTTATTTTCAACGGCTACTCTTATTAGCGTCATTATTACGATTCTTTAAATAAATAAAAAATATTTGGCATATTTATACGGTAAGATTTCCTACAGTGTAAGTGCATTGTTTGCATTCACGAGTTGATAGTTTTTAATAGTTTAAAATCCTTACATGCATGAACTCTAAACTGTTAATTCAGCAAAGGGATTATTATAATATTGAGAGAATAATGATTCTGATAAACAATTTTACAGATATTAGGATTTTTTTAGCGATTAAAGTTACACTGATTCCATAATTTCCAGGGTAATATATATATTAATTCTACGAGAACATGTTTTCTGACCTTTAGTAATATTTGGTATGAAACTTATACATAAAATAATCCCAGTGAAAGAAATTCGAATTTTAGCCTTACACCCGGTCTATACTAAACACGTCCAAATGCGTTGATATGTTGATTTCATGTATGGCTTAAATGTGAGACGAAATTGATTAGATAAACTCGCTGAATAGGAGAACAAAGTTTGCTTCCATTATTGCTCTTAATTAGCATCACAGCATATTATCCGATTATTTTCTGTCAGTACATACTTTGAGAGGCTTACATATTCTTTCAGTTAGCTTACAACACACAGCTACAAACATATACTCATACGCCAGGTTGTTTTCATAATTCACATTCTTAATACACATAAAATCAAATTTCGAATATGTTTGGAGAAAAGTTTATCATAAAATTGATGATTTCCTCAATGAAGCTAGCACCAGATTAGTGAGAACAACATTGGAATTGTTTAAATTTCTATCAAATAAGCTGTTCCAAGTATAATTTCAGCGCCTGTTTTTTATATACTTGGTATCCAATTTCCGCCAAACTTCAGTGATATTAATTACATAAGCTAATAAGAAATGCACTATCATTCATCTAGCACGCATTTAACTACAAGACATTGACATAGTAGTTGGGAACATTAGTTTTTTTTAGCAAGATTATCTTCTATGGGATGTCGTTGCTAACCTAATACGCAACTATTATAATTTATCGGGCTTGAGACCGACAGTAACCCTAGAATTGATTCAGGCGGAGGCAGATCAAAGAACATATTGTACCGAAAATTGGAGGCGGACATTAAAAGAATAGATAGCACTTGAGAACAACTGGAAACGATAGATAAGGACAGAGTAGATTAGAGATCCCTGGTCGACGGTTTATACCCCACGAAGGTAAACAGGAGTAAGGGAACGTTAAAGCATTAATTTATATTCATAAAATGAATGATGACTGAAAGGTAAAATGTTGTCTATTGCGATAATATCATGATAATTACGATAAACCTGTCTATTTAAAATGAACCCATAGATAAATTTTAATCGCTTACAAAAACTCACATTAAACCGATTTTCCGGTATACGTTGTTTTCATGCAACTGTGAGTTAACAAATAGTTGCTAAATTCTATTTTTTCCTGGACTACATATCTAGTCATTTGATTTACATATGAACTATTTCCAAATTTATTTTGGCTCGGATGATGTAGAAATCACTATACCTTAAGCATTTCATTGTGTCAACATGGTTAGTAATAATAATTATTATAGCACTTTCATTTAGCTGTTTATTTCCCATATTGATACTTTTTAGGCCTCATTACTGATTAGTCTGAGGTGCCACTATCCATGTGCAACGATTTCGTTTCATTTTACTTCTTCCTACAGGTTGTATGTATAATACACGCTCAAATTATAGGGTTTCTATGAAATTAGCGAAGGCATGGATATTGAAGAGACCACATAATAATTATTCTGTCTTTTACAGGACATTCGTTTAATATTTATTGTTATCATGGATTAAAAGTGTTTGGTTATTTAGAATAGCTATAGCCCTTTTAACCTCACTAAGAGTCGATGGGCTTATCTCAACCTCTAATTCTAGTTTTACCACAGTAGTGAGTAACAGGGAGAGATGAAGGCCGGTTGATATGTTGCTCTACCAATTGTTCAGTGAATAACGAAAAGTAGCTATGTCAAAGCAACATACAGAAGAGAAATCTAAAAGATTATTATCAATTTGACAAGTATCAAGAAACGAACACATTAAAAAGAAATAAGAGAATCTCAGAAGTTATGACTATGATAACAAAAAAGGTTTGGAGATGTCGTCTATGAACACAGAAATCAAGCTTGATGTGACAGATTGGCTTTTCTCTGCACAAACTCCTAATCCCAACTCACTTGCAGTCAGGACATCTGGTTTTGTGGACGAAGGAATGGATAACCAGAATTGTCAAGGTTTTCGATAATGGTTGATTTCTATTTGCCTTCAGACAACCATGGACGATGGTGCATTGGTTTGAGCTTTAAAAGGGAACGTTTTGTGTGGTCAATATAGCCTCCTCAGTAAAATCAGTTGAAACATGTTTGCATCTTTGAATGAAACTAGATGGAGGTGTTTAGGCAAGCTTTGTCGTATCCGGGAAATCCAATATAAATGATAAGCATAGATTTGTGGAGGTCGTTGGATTTCACTGAAATCCTGAGGCGACCTAAGTTAGGCCACTATTGAGGGTTAAGTGTTTGTGCACGAGAACGAAGTTGCTGGGTTTGATTCTTACCAACTTAGAACTAAGAGTACTATTCATTTAGAAGAAAACTGTTATATTAGAATGGTTTGAAACTTATTTGATTTATTAAAAATTCATTTGATTTATGAGACAATCACCGAGTTAACCCTTTCTTCCGATTGATCTTTCATGTTGTATATTCATTCAGATTGAGACAAAAATTCCTATAGACCACACTTCTGTTCTATATTTATTACTTACCATTTGGTTTTAGTTTTGTATATCTATATGAATACTGTAGAATATAAACTATTATTCACAAATAATTGGAAAGAATATAAAAATGATAACCAGAGAATAAAAACTACCTGGATAAAAATGAGAGATTTGAAATTTTTTGAACTATTAGTTATCTAAAAATTGTCAGTTGAACAAGATATCAGTTGACTAGCATATGATGTACATTTTAATTAAATATCGAGCCACTGTCAATAAACGACTACGTGTATTTATTATGCTAGTGGGATTGCATCAGTCACCTAATATGTTCATGAAAATCAATCGGAATCAAATAGCTGAAGCAATTGCCTTATCGTTACATAGACTATAGATAAGGTTATTCTTAGCTCACTAGTATCGAAAGGAATAATGGATCCAAAAGTTATTAGCTTAAATCCTTAAGGAACGTATATTTGTAACCAAACCTAAACAGTGAGTGCTTATAATAAGACTATCATATACAGCAGAGTTATTAATAGACTATATTAAAAGTATGGGTGGCGTCTGATTCATATGTAAATTTATTCAATTCAATCAATTCTTAGTTTAAGAAGTGGTCGAATAAGATGCCTACATCCTGGAACTTGTCAGTCAGACGTATTAAATCAAAAGATATTAATAACATCAGTCAAAAAGAAATTACTATTGTCTGTATGCTAGCATTGTGCACTCAGTCCTATATGATAAATAGACTAATTAGGAATAGGCATGATGCTGGGAAATAGTTATCAATGGGCAGTTTACGTGTATCTAATATGCATACATGAATATTCTGCATGCTCCTATGGGAAATAAAGTAACTTGAGGTACTTTGGAATTTACTGAACGCTATCATTTAGTTAACTGGATTTCTAATTATTTAACATGGAATTATTGATAAACAAATAAACAGACATGTACTTAGATTTCATCGATCGAAGATGAAAGTTTATGATGGGTTACAGAGAATAAGATGATAAAACTACAAAATTTCTCGGTGATTGAATAATATATTGATAGAACTAATCAGACATTTGCAAAATAATATATCGAATAATAATAATAATAATAATAGTCGCATAATGTAGATTTACGTTACTGATACAGTTTGTCTATACAAGGAGAAACTTTGAAATCGAATGCAGTTACATTAAATGCTAGAAAACTGATATTCATCATCAAAACCCTGTCTGATATTACTGGGTAAATTTATTAGTAACGACCAAAGAAGAATCAATTAGGGAAGCAGTTATTGTGTGTAAATGATTATATTGTCACCGGAAGTGGGCCAGAAATTAGCATTTGAAAAGAAAAGCATAAAGTAGCAAGTGTTTTTATATGTGATAAGAAATATGACGTGAGAAAACAGAAACTCTAATTTCATAAAGAAAAGATAACAATATCGTAAGTAACTGTTTTAGGGGGATTTGGATATACCAGAGACTGGGTTTTTCAGGGAAGGATTGTAACTCAAAAACGAGCCGATCAAATGTCAGATATGATTTATTGGGTTTTTGCGCGAAATTCATTCATTCATACAGATAAATGGCATTCTGGGGTCGTAGTTGATGTCAGTTCGTGATGAAAACGTGAATTTAATTCCTGACCCTAACTTCTAACCATAAAGCTTAACTGATTCCCTACACTAAGTCGCAACTCTATTTCGAACCTAGAAGGTAGCACAAGTTTCTCAAGGTCACCTCAGCATCGTTTAAAGACCATTCAGAATTTTTCCTTTCTCCTTGCTTGGCTATTCAGCACACCTAATCGTAGCTAACCCTAGAAGATACTTGACTTGACCGAAGAATATTATACTGACTATTGCATAGTTATGTGAGTTAAGTTATCCCAAATTAATGCTATTTATTTATTTATTTAATCATATATATATTGGTACAAAGGGCACCGGATACATATGCGCCACACAAAATAATGAGAATGGGAGGAGAAGGAAGATGTGTATATATAAAAGAAGGAAAGAAAAAGAAGGAGAAGAGTAATGATAGGGGGGAACTGAAATGCACAACCAGAAGAGCTTTCTCAGTTAAGAAAGTTATAGCCACTCTTTATGAATAAAGTAAAAGGTTACAGCAGGCTCGCCACTGGCTTCTATTCTGAGCAATATCTGATAACGTCTCTAGCCACTGTGTTGCACCATCTCTCGGACCCCAGCCAGGGAGTCGTGAAGGACCAACAGAAGCTAGCCCTTTGCAGTTTTCTTTCATACCACGACACCATGTCATACACTGACCTCCTCTCCGCTTTTTCCAACCAGTCCGAGAGTCGGCAAATAATGCACGACGTGGAATTCTCTGTGACGACATTCGTAAAACATGTCCAAGCCACCGAAGTCGGTGTTTCAAGATGGTGACACCAATTGAATTATTGTCTCTGCGCCTGAACACACGATGCCGAACCTCTGCATTACTAACATAGTGTTGCCATTGGATGTCAGCAATCCGTCGGAGACAACGATGATCGAACACAGAGAGACGTCTAACATCCTCAACTCGGAGAGGCCAAGTTTCACAAGCATAGAGCAAAACTGCTCTCACCAACGCGTTGTAGATCCGACCTTTTACAGCCAGACTAACATCACGAAAGCGCCAAAGATGGCCCAGATTGGCATAAGCCGCTCTGGCTTTCATTATACGTGCATCAATCTCATCACTCACGCCACCACCAGCACTTATGTAGCTACCTAGATACACGAACTTCTCAACTACTTCAATCTGCTCACCATCCAGGGTGAGTGCAGGATGAGAATCCTGCCAAACTTGTAGGAATACTTTGCACTTGGAGGTTGCAAAGCACATGCCGTACCTGCGGACACTGATTGCCAACTGATTAAGTGCAGATTGCATGCCTTGGGCATTATCGCACAGTAAGACAATATCATCCGCATACTCGAGGTCGAAAAGTCGTTCTCCAGGCAACATATCCACACCGCCATTACTTACATCCATCAGAGCTGTTTCCAGGATGTCGTCGATGGCAAAGTTGAAGAGGAATGGTGAGATCGGGTAACCCTGCCTAACCCCACTGCTCGAATGGAACAAGGGAGAAAGGTGGTTGTATGCCCTCACTCTGCCTGAGGTGTTCGTATACAGGGCCTTTAAGATGTTAATAAGCTTCTCAGGCACACCCTTCTTCAATAGACAATCCTAGAGAACAGTCCTGTCCAACGAATCGAAGGCAGCCCTGATATCAAGAAACACTACGATTGTTGGCCTGCGATAAGTATGACGGTGTTCTAACATTTGGCGGAGGGTGAAGATGTGATCAATGCATCCTCGACCAGAACCAAAACCAGCCTGCTCCTCGAGAGTCAACCGTTCTCGGGTTTTAAACAACCTACGAAGAATGATAGAAGCCAATAGTTTGGACGCAATCGAAAGTAGACTTATCCCCCGATAGTTATCACAGGAACAACATGAACCCTTTTTAAAGATAGGGACGACTATCTATATTAAATATTATTACACAAAAGCACACAGTCATGAACTCCACAATAGCAGGATCAGTACCTTATGGCATACCCTGAAAGCGCTCACTTTTTATGAAATATCTGTATATTTTAGTACAGACACTAGAAAGAACTCTTAACACTCAGATCAATGAGTATCATAGATAGAGGAAAACATGACGTATTTCGTAGTGCATTAAAGAAATTAACTGATTTATACCGCTTAACTAACCTCTGAAACCGCTAATAGAATCTCGAACAGTTTCCACAGAAGACAAATAGCTAAGTGTTTAACAAAACTTCTGTGATATAACGGTAACAACTGCAACTGTGAATAATATTCTGCTTACTAGATGGTCGTTATTCAATATTGCAATGATCGTCATCTAACACTTTGAGGTACTTTGGAATCTACTGAATGCTATCATTTGGTTAAGTCAGCTATTCTATGAGATTCGATTCTTGTTGTTTAATCGTAACTTGTTGAGCTAGTGGGTTCAACATTAGTAGCCAAACCGATCGGAAGTAGCGACAACTATGGTGTTTGCAGAAACATTGTCTGACGGACTCAAATGCACGAAAATATGGAGATAGAGGTGTATTATGGGAGAAATAAAAATATGAAATCAGCTGATATGTTAGAAGCAGTTAAACTACACTTGAAGGATACTGAATGGTTTGATATCTGATGATATCCGTATATCTTTAAGCCACATTGGCCTTAAAAACACCACACACATATAGTGAAAACAACTGAGTCGTTTTGAGGTTAAAAGTAGGGATCTTGGTAGTTATGGTTGATATAATAATGAACTTTCATCCATCATATGTCTCCCACACCACCTTAAGAGCGCAATAAAGAATACTATAAGGGTAGGTTGAGACAACCTAAGGCACCCAATCCAAGACAGTATTGGTCCTTAATATCACAGACTGTTAGCTTGAGACATGCAGGGTTTCGGCTTACTAGTCTGCATTCGTGAGACAATCATTATCTGTTATTCGAACCTCTGAGTAACATAGCCCAAATCAATGGTGATAGTCAAGAATTAATCTCATTGACTGGTTACTGACCTAACAGATCCATATTTTAAAATCTTTGATGCTAAAAATTACTTGAGTTATATTTATGTTATATGAAGTCATTTGTAAATAAGTTTGTTATTTTACTGCATAAAAAGTAGGTTTACGTTCACTACTTGTTCTGTATTTCCAGAACTATTTGTCTATGTAAGGACTTAAAGTCAAGAGTTAGGTTTCAGTGAGTAGTCCTCACCTGATCACAAGTGATTAATTAAAAAAAACAAATGCATAGTCAGACCACATGTTCTTCTTCGTCATAACAAATTTTCATAAACGAGCACTTTGTGCATGGATTTTGAATAAAATTGTTCATCTCAGGTTGAAGGTACGCCATAACGGTTATCAGACAAACCTAGATGAAGAATTTATCCTAATTGTTTGTAACTATCCCAACAATAGGTAACAATTTACAAAAGTGAAGTTAGAATAAATTAGATAACAGTAAAATGTGGAATTACCTAATTTTTAAAAAGTAAGGGACAAATTTCCAAAATCTTGATTTACGATTTTTTTCCACATAGTCCTGGAAATCTCTATAATAAAAAGCAATGTATAATTTAGTATATTAATATATTTATGACAGAGATCAAACATTATGACGAAAACTCATTGCTCAAGTAAATAAATATATCATACAAGTGAAAATATTTTTGAAATTTTTAGGACTACAGAAATATGATAAGCGATACATTTCTTACATAAATGCAACACATTCAAGCAAGTTAACATGTCAGTAAGAAAAATAATGAACAAGTAGGTCACATTATCCTTGACTTAATGGAATGGCTTCAAACCCTGATACAGAAATACTACTTCAAGTTTTAATACATCATAACGAAAGGATACGCATTTTAAGAAACAAACGATCAAAGAAGTTCAGGATGGAAGATAAGAGTATTAATCGTGACAGATTATTAATTACCAGGATTGAGTTGTAACCTTGAACTCTATTGTATTTACTTAGTTATGGTTAGCTGAGCAGCATCACTAACCTTCATATAAAACATGTTACTGGAAACAAATAATCTGAATATATGATTGATTATGGCATTGGATTCGAATTTATTGAAAAAGAAAGCACAAGTATAGAGTTTATTCACTTTTTTTTTCTTTAATAATCCATTTCTGACCTATTTTGAATTAATTATCGGAAACTTACATTTACTTTACACAACAAATGATAATTTTATAACTAAGTTTATAGTATGAACAAAGTATGCCTAAAAATTCTCTTATTCTACATTAAATCAACTAGCATTTTATTTCATTTTTTTAAACCATTATTATTTTGAGAATATATTCAGATTTGAATGTAATGCAATGTTCAACTATATAATTTTTAAGCAACTTATTTTATCAACTTAGTATTGTTTGTTTGAATCTTCCCTTTGCTTACAATGCTTGTCAATTAAGGCTATATCGAGGCAATACGTACGGTATGCACCTATGGCAATTAGAGACTGACCAGTTGCAGACCTAAACATCAATGGGAAGATTCAAACAAACAATACTAAGTGGATTCTAACTTCACCCCATTGCACAAGCAAGTGGCTATCAGGACTCAATAGTTGATTGGATAACGCGATGGCGTTTGAATCGAAAGGTACTGGGTTCGAGTACCAGAGTGAACATCAACTCTGAGATGCAGGTACATCTAGCTGACGAGTCCCAAATAGGACGAAACGCGTGTCCTGGATTCCACTGCTGGCCACTATCCATCTTTGCTTACAAACTTATTTTATTATTTTACATATAACAAACATTGACTATTTATTATCAAAGTTTTTAATAAACAAAAAATTAAACTCATCTATATCTTTCTTTCATGTATTTATTATCTTAAAAATAATTACATACTAATTTGTAATCAAGATACTTATGTTTAACGTTGGGTTGTGTTTTTTTTGTTCAATTTATATGAACTTCGTTTATGATTTTATCGAAAGTTCTAATGATAATAAATAATTTATTAATAAATCTAATTATTTGAGTCCTACTCACTGCCTTCTCATGGCGAGGGTGTTCTTTACGAAATTGAGATGATGAAAAGCGAATGTCCGGCGATTTAACCAGGCCGGTGGACACGGCGAGTCCACCTAGGGGAGTTGGAAAACCCTGATACCAAACCAATGGTGTACATGGGCTTCAGGATCCTGAGGGAACAGATGGCGTATGAACCTATTGTTGGTCACCGGCTACCATGGGACTGCATCTCCTCACAATGCCCCGCCGCCTTGTGGTTCAGACCTTTAGGTCAAAGGCTCCGGATGTGGTCCCCTAAGAAAACTGCCTTCTTCAGTTTGGGCATCCGGGCAGTATCATAGCCCTCACACAATTAAATGAAATGACAATTTTTTGTGTGGCGCATATATATCTGGTGCCCCCTTGTACCAATATTTATGTGTTCAAATAAATAAATAATAAATACTGATTCACTAAAACAAATCATCACGAAATATCTTGACGTTCGATAATACCAGAAATGTAGTTAATGAACTTGAAAAGCCCTGTGACAAAAATATTATTTATTGTAAAGAAATTTTACAAATGAAAAGCACTGACAGATGAGATCAAAGTCATAAAGGAGATTGAAAGTAAAAACTAGTCATCAGTGATAATATCCTGAAATAGTGACTTATTCTTAGACCAGATGATTGGAGCAATCAAGCCAACTTGTCTAGAGATATTTTGACTATCTTACCACTCTCCAAATACTCACTATCTACGAATAGCCTCATTAGAATATGAGGGTCGAACCCCCGATTTTTCACAGAGTTGAAGTAACTGTAGTTAATGTAAGACGGAGGAGAGCATCAAACCTTTATAAATTAACTGCAAGGGTCCTTAAGAATGATGGTCAAGTATTATCAGTTGTATGAGATATAAACTAAGATATGTAAGCTAGTCGTGCCATCATTTTACTGATTTCGACAACTGATCAATACAGACGATAAAAGGCATGAAAACCTTCTTCGGTAACTACAAAAGAATGCGCTTGACTAGCATAACTCCTAAAATTGTGGTGTGCATAATTATCCGACGTTCAACTGGAGCTCAGCAACAGTGAAAAGCATATGTTTCAAATTTAGTGTGGGTAAATTAACTAGGTAATTACACATCCTTAGCCTAGCGAATAATGGTTTACCATTAAAGAAGACAGAAGTTAGTGTCAAGTAACAATGGAAATTCCTAAACGGTGTGTAATTTGAACAAGAAGCTTTTCCACCAGTCCACTGTTGAGCACCATTCAAGTTCATACTATGAACAGATATACCTTTTAGGGACAAATTCTCTACCGATTATTTCTTGTAATATAAGATAAAGGCCAATACAAACCTATAAAATAAAAGATAAAACAAACATCATAAAATCAATTTAACAAACCAACGATATTTATGCAGATTACCGAAATCTAGTTAGTTGTATTGTACTCAAAAAATCTGAAAACTGAATAATGGTTTCATTTATTCAGAGATGAAATTATTCAGTAATCTTGGACCAGAAAGCCCACTGCCTCATCTTATTTGAATATGATCAAGTGACCAGTAAATAGGTCATTGACTATTGAACTAAGTCATGTTGGTAGGTTTAAACTATATGGTTGAAGTTTGTGGGATTACAGTAGCCAATAAACTAAACGCTTAGGTGATATGGCGCAGAATCGTTCACAGTAGCTACAAAGATAATATTTATGCAAAAAGCAAAAATTAAGCCTAAAGCTTTGATCTGGATATTGTTAGTATGTGAGAGAACTAGGCAGCCTGTACCTTTCAATAGCTTGTGTTTCAAGAGACCTCTAATGATGTTTATTTTGAATAAACTATTGCAATATACTAGAGTAAAAAACTATTGTGTTAGGTAGTCGTATTATCTTTTAACAACAGTTCAATCGAACGCCTACATTATTAATTCGGTTATGAACTTACCAATAGGTCACGTTAAATTACAAAGTACAATATACCGACTAGCTTTCTATCTACCCATTATTTTAATAGCTCAAAAAGTGATTATAAATATCTAAACCTACACCTCCATAGTACATTAGCTACTCTCTAGTATTAAGAATGGTATGTATGAGTTTGTCCTTTTACGGCTCATCCTAACAATTTTCTACATATTCGTTATTCCATTAACAGATTTCAACGACACCTCAGTTTAATGTGTCAAATGTGATCAAAAGTGTTCGTAGTTGAATGGTAAACTTTATGAATTTAGTAATGATAAATTTGAGGACCCGTAATAATGTAATTTACGTTCATGTTTGATGTGCTGTTGATCAGCAGACTAACGGTGTAAATATATAAAACATTGTAATTAACAGTTGTTTTGCAAGGTTAATTGACACGTCACAAAACCTGGACATCAGAGATTCTGTCATTTTTTTTCTGACCTTTTGCTATTTTTAGAACGATATGATCACAAATGAACATGTAATGAGAAACTACACACTAAATGATTTGTATTGAAGTTAAAAATAATAACTAAGGGTGATGATTAACTTAAATCATGCTTAGTATTTATTCAATTATAGAAGGAACAACCTCATAATACTACGGTAAATCAAATAAATTATATACATTTATGAAATTGAACGTAATTTTTTCTTTGAAAATAACTCGTTATTTTATAAACTTGAAGATCCATACAAACGAAATCTTAGACTTAAGTTTAATGAATATTAACACTTGATACTACGTTATTATGATTGCATAATCATCACTCCGTAATTAGTGTTGATATAAATAACATCACGTTTATTATGTAAGATACAAGCAATTTGTTTCTGTAGATTTAGTAACATGCAGATACAGCAGAATCCCATAATAAATGAATATTCTTGTGTTCTAGTATTCTTGTGTTTAACACCCAAGACATCAAATCTAGGCTATCTGACCCGGAACCAGGAAATAATAAATCTATATTGTGTACATATCACACATTAGATGACAAACAGTACTAAGATTTTTTAAAAAGTATCTAATCGTTTTAGTTAATCGATTTCTACGTTACTTTATTGACGAGCGCTTTGAAATATAACTTACGACAAATATAGAGCTATTGACTACCAAGTTGAACGGAACTCCTTCGAATCCCAATATATATTTGGAACCATTTACGTTTCGGTAGGAATGTGGTGCACACGTCGACATTCCGTCTTTCAAAGGTTCATAAAACTTCACTTTATTTACTTAAACAACTAAAACGTGGAAGAAAATTGTGTACATATTAAAACATAACTTAAGCTGCTCATGAAAAAAACTATATGATAGGATTTAATGCAGGCTGCGGAGCTTTAAACTGGTATCGAAATCCTAAGCCAAGTTTTAGGGTGATTATAGGGTATTTGATTAGACCGTAGTACTGAATATTTTCATTCTTGAACAATCGCTCTAAACAACCTTTACTATAGCCGTCAACTAACTATCAAGACACAAGAAATTCTTTTATTATGCATGTTAACTAATTTGCGGATAAAGATTGGACTCAGAGAAATCAGAACTTCTGTGCAGAATGAATAACTCAATCATAAACAACCTAGGAACTGGCACACGTCGGCCCAAGTTACCGTAACATATCAGGACAACGATAGGAAATCGGCAAGATGACTAACAAAGAATTAGGGGTGATAGTAGTATGGAATGTAAGGTTGGTTTAATAAGGTTTATGAACCTTGAAGCATATTTAATTGGAGATTCTACATGGAGAGATAGCATTTTAGCAAAAAAGAGAATAAAAGTATGACACATCCAGTAATTTAGAATACTTGACGTACGATAAAATTAGTTGATATGATGAAACAGGTAAATATGGTACAGCAAAATACCACCCAAAAATAATGAGTGAACATTTAAAGAGATTTGACTACTGCAACAGCTAGTCGATAACGCTAAGAAGGCCGCTAGAGATATCACGAGTCGAGTAAGATATAAGATGGGGTATTTAAAGCAGTTTCATCAATCTAAGCCTGTTAAATATGAACTGCTTATATTAAATGGCTGCTGATGTTCTTGATTGCAACCCGTGATAAAAGCTAGGTTATTAAGACATCAACACATGCCAAAACGAAAACAAATAAGAACACTTCACGTCAAAATCACTTAGAGGAAATGCCATGCTTCAGATTATGAATAAATTCGAAGTCTATTTTCCCAAACATGTGACCTTTTAAAAAAATTCACCACACTTTGTCGAAACTTTCAAAAAGGTACACACGCCAGGAAGTTGGGTGGAACTGATAAGGAATATTTATGAAGTGTGAATTATTATTGATCCGTCTGAAGAAAGTAACTACGGAATTGAATATGTTTCAAGTATATATGTGTTGTTTTAAAACCATAACATTATAATAGGCTTTCAAGAAATGAACTAGTTTTAACACAGTACATTAACCTGATGGTCCTGCTAAAACCATTATCATCCCAAATAGTTCTAATCTGAGGCTGCGGCTGATGGGAAATGGATGACACGGTATTCCCGCGTTATTGTTACACGAAAATTCAGATTTACTGGCTGAATCAGATCTGGTAAAAACTGAGACTTTTTCAAACTATTTTGGTGAAGTTTACTTTATGTGTATTGTTACAAATACTTATCCCAATCACACCGAGATACCAGCCATAGGATTTGTACATGTGACTGAGGAAACTGTTCTTTCATTGACAAATAACTTCAAACCTTGTAAGATACCGGGCCCCGAAGGGTTACATCCACGTTTGCTGTCATCGCTTCCAGACGTTATTTCAAGAAAGATCGCGATGCTTTTCAAAATATTCCTTTCACTCGCTCAACTCCCTAGAGATTGAAAAGACGCTACAGTCAGTCCTAAACTTAAGGATGGTCAGAGATGGATCATATCTAACTACCGGCCTGTCAGTCTAACTGGCATAGTCATTAAGCTACTTGAAAGGATAAGTCGAGTTATATTACTACGCCTTACCCGAATAAGGGTATCAGCCCGATCAGTGAACATTTCAAAGCAGGAGCTGGACCTTCACTGGTAAGCAATCTGTCACGATTAACATCGGTCCACTAACCTACTATCCTTATTACTGAAGACTGTTCTATAGACCGCCTGATGACATATTAAGCAACGAAAAACCCGTTAGAAAATAATAAAATATCACGTCCAAACTACGATAACTCTAAATTAGGGTTTCGAAATTCCTTTGAAATAAAATTCGACTATTGGATTTTCCAATGACAGTGAAAAAAGTTATTTTAGCTTCCGCACATTGAGTCCGCTTATGATCTCAGTGTGATTTCCGAATGTTTTTTGGGTGCCGAGTTTAGTAAGTGTCATTCATTGAACTCAACACCCAAAATAAACTCGGAAAACTCACTGAGATCACAAACACACTCAATGAGTGGAGGCTAAAACAGCTTTCCTTTATTGATACTAAAATAAAAATAATTAACCTATCGGTCTTTGTTTTTAAAAAAATACTGAAAGCAACATCCTACGGAAAGATAGCTGAGCGGCTAAAACGTCTAGATCTCAATGACTAATTTTATTGTTCAGATTTGGTTTTTCAGGCTTTCTAAATAAGTGACTAATCAGTTTCAGTTTCAGTTTCAGTTTGGAAAGGACAGGAGGCTTGGTGGCCTGTGTTAGTCCTGGCAATGATGGTCTCTCAGCTGATCCAACTTTCTTTTGAAGGAGTCGACGGATGGAGCCTCAACCACGTGCTGAGGTAATGAATTCCACTCGTTGATTATTCGATGGGAAAGTCGGTAGTCAGCTGACAAGTAATTCGTTCTGGGCTTGTGAACTTTTTTGGAGTGTCCTCGTAGATTTTCTGTTTTGGAAGACAAGAAAAATGAGGGCATATCAGGTGCAAATTTGTCATTTAGCAATTTGAAAACTATAATCAAGTCACCTCTGATTCTTCTATATGACAGCGGGAATAGGTTTAGAGAGAGCAATTTCACGCTTATCATTTATGTACCCTGAAAAACACAAAATATCGGAAAATCAAGACACAAAGACTATTGTTCATTCAGCTTCACACACCCAAACCTAAGGAAAATACTTATGAAATGACAGCAACTCACTGCCCACAGCCAAAAGCTTGATGCAGATCAAGGTCGAATTGATGTTTTTCGCGCTTCAGTTATTAATTCGATGTTTCTGGTTGCAATTAAGATAATTAGCCTTGAGCTTAACAGTCAACAATAACATGTTTTCAAACGAAGACAATAGATTTTAACTTGACGCGAATGTTCATATTTCATTTGTAACTGTCAAAGACTAAATTATATAGCATTTGCTTCATGAGTAAACCCGCTTGTAGCTCTTCTATGCTTACTGCCACTCTCAAGCCCAGGTAAAGCTGGAGGCTTGGGCATCGGATCAGCAACCTCACCCTGCATAAAACAATCTTACTAGAAAACATTAACCAAAATTAACAAATTACACCATTAAAACTCGACCTTGAGAGTTGAAGGATTTTCTTTCAGAAGAGTTATAACGCCTCATGGTGAAAGCCGATGTTCTTCGGACGTCAAGAGGCCGATTCTCATGAATCTCCATGAATCTCCACCTTGACAAATATTGATATGTTCATTAGTTCAGCACAACTATCAGTGTTATTGCCATAAATTAGTTAAAATTCACTGATGTGTTGACCGATAATATCTCCAACTTTCTAGTATTCAACTTAAATACAAACTAACACGGTTTAGACCTGAGGGTCCCTTCAGTTCTTGATACGTTTTTCAGCCTTATTCGTCCGTGAAGTTATAAAATACCTCGGATTTGAAAACATTACAACATGTATAAGCTCCAAACGACAAGTTTTGTAAGCTAATAAACTTTGTATAAACTGAAAGCAGAAATTGGCAAGTGTCTAGTTATGTTCATTTGGTCATCGCTTCCGTAAATGTTTGGTCTTAAGTCTCAACTGTAAAACTGTTTCCCGGTGAGAAAAAAGCAATTTGACCATATGAAATCTTGACAACCAAGAATGAAAATTAGTTTCATATTTCGTCATTGCTAAGTTTATGATGTGGATTGTGTTTGGCGAATAATGACCTTGTATAACATATGTATAACTGAAAGGTTTGATGATTATACATAGAAGAAACTCGATAATAAGGAGTTCGGATTTTTCGACTGTAGAAAGTTAATAAAAAATCATCGAGTGTCACAAGCAGTGATCCTTTCAGATAGGTCCTTTCAGACTATGGAAAATGTGATATCATAAGTCACTTCACAAAATAAGCCGAGTGGTAAATAAAGATTTTAAAATACTTAGCACTGTAATTTCATATAATACCATATATCGGTCTTCAGTACAAATGTATCTTCTCAGCCAGTCTGATGGAAATACATTTAACTTAATCATCAACAATAATACTCGAACTCATTCAAAGTACGGAGATTTAGTATTCACTCACTCACTCCAAAAGAATAAAGTATACACCGGAATGTATTCAAAAACGGGCCATGTAGGCAGTTATAGGACTCAAATTCAAGTCTTATGAAGTGCGCCTCCAATCTCTGAACCTTCACCCATTAGAGTATAGGCATCCTAAACACTTCTGGACATACCCATAAATATTAACATAGACTCAGTGCCAACACAACTCTTGAGAGTAACACTAAGGAAGTGGAAACACAACATAGAACAAACTGTAGACACATTTACTATTTGCCAATAGTCGATTTCTAGATCTCACAAACGGCTAAGTTAGTATAAGCGACTTTTCAGGATCCCTTTAACAAGTAAATTGGTAAATATTTTTTGGTAAATACTTTTATGAGGAGAATGCGATTGGCATAATGGAAACAGTTATTGTTATAACCAACTGTAGCAGTGGTTGTTTTACTGTACCTCTTTGTTTAAATGTACTATGGGATCACGAACAAATACATCTTACTACAACCTTCAACTACCTTCTGGTATTTGGCCTTCGTAGGGGTCTAACCTAGTGACTGGCACGTAGTTTTCCTATAGTGGAGATCAAAGTCAACCGCGACCCCACACAACCACATATTCGTAGGGGCTAAAAACAGTATCTCACTATAATTTATTAATTTCTTTCTGTCTATTATATTTTAATGTATTTAGGTTCTGACCTGGATGTATCAGTGATCCACTACTACCAGATACGGTAGTATGTCAAGCGAAAGCTTCTATTCCATCCTCAACAATCTGGACCATCTGAATCACTGGCTTTTACCATAGTTTGATTAGGAATCATTAGCATTTTCTTGATCCATCATTTAGCAACAGTATCGAATATCTGAAATACTGTTTATTTTGGTGAGGTTCAAGCCGTTACTTTTTGATAAACTGTTATTTGTCTGTCGTTTTTTGTCATACTTACTGGATGCTCTGGGAAGAATCGATCAGGAAGCTCAAACCTCCGAAAATTAGGCCAATGATGGCTACACGGCTCACTCGAGGTAATTACTCCAAGGTACAAAACCACTCAAGACTCCTTCGTGTAACACACACCAGCACTGCAGAGGTAGAGAATGTTCTACTGACTAGCCGCCTGCGGAAATCAGACGGCGATGTGAAAATACTGCATGATATAACACATTCTGAGTGCAATCTCATCAAGAACATCTCTAATGAATCTCACAAGCCGTTCTGTTGCGGAATAAACATCATTGTGCAAGATGTCTCAGAAAACACGGACCCTAACTATACAGATTCCCATAATCTGCAGCGGAAATTTATCAGGCAGTCCTTGAGACTCAAGAACATAGTAACTCAACAAGTGGTGTTAAGATCCAAGAACGATTCGGATTTTAGACCACAGCTAATGAGGATGACCCTCCACTCTCGAAGCATTTTATGCCAACAGACATTGGTTGCTAACTGGAATCCACATGCATCCGGATAGTTCAAATAATACCAGGACCGAACACAAAAGCGAGTTGGAACTGACTATTTCACTTATGGACTGTCAAGATCATGAAAAAACGAATAGTGGACAAGCATTACCAAATCAGAAAACCCCGTGTAGGTGGGTTGCAGTCCATTTGTATGAGGCTTATTCAGAAACACAGGGAGAGAAAGCTCAAGAGTTTTTAATTGAAAGCACAAACTGCATGTATATGAATATGAGGAGCTTGCCGAATAAAGTGGATCAGTTGTGTGAACTGTGTAATCCTAATAATACCCATATGAGAGGAATATCTGAAACATGGATATCATCCCAACTTACGGACCAGAAGATAGCAACATCTGGCGCGTCTTTGTTTTTCAACAATAGAAAACACTGGAATGGTAGCGGACTATCTCTGAGCATCCGATCATGTTTGGTAGCACGTCGCGTGTAAACTAGGGAGTTTATCAATCATGATGAATCTGTATGGTACTCAATAAAATTTTCTAACACATCAAGTTGTCTAATTGAAGTCATCTACACGAAGCTCATGCCAACACCAAGTTTGACAATCGTATTCTGGAGGGATTATCTCGCTCTACGCGTCTCAGAAACACTCATACCCTGATTCTAGGAAACTCCAAATCTCCCAAAGTTAACTTCATTCAACATACGTACTGTAGAGGTGACAAATCTACTGAAGCTGGGTTCTTCAACCTCATTGAAGATTTGAGATTATTCGAAAATGTCAAGTCAGGTACTCGTTAAATATCTAATCAGACGCCGTCACGCTTACATGGTGTATTTACAAACGAAGAATTCTAATTGACGACCTCTTAATCTTGTCTCCCTTTGGTAACAGTGACCCAGCCGTCATAGCCTTCAATCTCATCTGCAAAACTGAAGTAAGACATCCTCCCAACAAGAGGAGCTGGAATTTCAAACGGTTGAATTAACCAGCTTTACAGGACAATCTACTGCAGTGAACTGGGAAGTTCACTCTCAAATTCATATAGACGCTCACTAGGGCTAGACTATAATTTGTGGACGAACCAATCAGATATAAAATGATAGGTCCCGGATTTTGGCGTGAAATTCACTCACCCATCTAGCCAAATAGCGTCTTGGCATTTCACCTGATGTCAGTTCGTGATGAAAACTCTAAATTTAGTTCTTAACACTAACCATTAGCTGTAAATCATGATTCTAGTTCCTTAAACTGGTTTATAAACCTGACTTGGTTCTAATTATTAGGTGGACACTCTCAAGGACACTCTAGCGTCACTCAAACGTCGTTCATAAATTCTGGTCTCATCAGACAGGATTTAGTATTAAATAAAGCTAATCAAGAAATTTGTCTGCAATCCGAAAAGCTTATTCCGTCATGAAGTCCCTCTTCGATAATCCAAAACGGTAGTTCCCAAATCGCTATGTCCTAATGGCCCAACTGACAACAACAGTGAATCTGCCGAACGCCTGGAAGAACAGTACTCTCAGACATTTCAACCAACACATTCTAACTATATTGACAGAAACCTTATCTGCTACTCAATAGGACGCTCAGAAGTGAAATTTAACGTTGACTTGGTGTATCGGAAACTGCAGCACCGAAACAAGGACACTTCTCCCTACCGAGATATGGTCTGATCTGTTATGCTAAGGGAAACAGCTTCAATATTGGCAACACAGCTAAGCGTGCCGTTCTCTTATTCGCTAAGTCGAGGCACGTTACCGGAAATTTGTAAGGTGGCTCACATCACATCAATTTTCGAAGGAGGTGGATGCAGCGAACCCTCAACCTACCAACCAGCAGCACTTCTTTCCTCACCCCCGAAAATTATGGATTCCCTGATATGCAATGGTCCATGCGACTACTTACTAATCACAAACATTTTGCATCCCAACAGCACAGTTTTAGAAAAGATCGCTCTTGCATAAACAACCTTATGAACGCGGTGGACATATGGACAACCATCCTTGATCACAAAGGAAAGACCGACGTCATATGCCCCGACCTCTCACAGCTTTTTGATAGAGTCAATCACATATCAATAAGCTCAAACGATTAGGTGTCAAATTAACAACGATTGACTGGCTTACTTCACTTATAAATAATAGACATTTTAGGGTCAGGATTAATTTCACCTTCTATCAGTCTATTGAAGAAACTAAGGGGGTCTCCATAGATTGAGTACTAAGACCCCTTCTTTTCCTAATTTACATATACGAACTCCCACCGCAGGTATCGTTTGATTTATTACTTTTCGCCGATGATGTGCAACTTTGGAAGGAAGTTTGCAACCAAGATGTTAAGCTACCACCTAAGGAAAAACTGAATCGACTTCAGAGTTGAGAGAGACAACAACGGGCTTACTCTCAACACTTCAAAGTGTAAAGTTGTCCATCTTAGACATGTCGTAGATTACGAATATGACTTAGGTGACTCTCCTCTAGAGGCATACCAAGATAAAAAAATCTGAGTGTTGGTACCATACGATCTGAAGTCTTACGCCAACTGCGACAACAATGCCTCTCGAGAAATCCTTTCACTGGTAATGTTGAAGCGTGTTTTTAGCCATTTCGATAGGAAAACGTTCCACCTAATCTTTAACAGTCTTATTCGAACTCGTTTTGAGTATGGAAATATGGTGTTTACTCACTCACTCCAAAAGGGTAATAATACACTGGAACGTATTCAAAGGTGAGTCATGAAATCAGTTCGAGGATTCAAACTCAAGTCCTATGAAGAACGCTTCCAATCACTGAACCTGTGATAAATCTAACCTGCCTAGAGGTTGTGGGAAACGTATAGCACGGCGTACCGACTCGTGACCTGGTGCGCATGCGTGACCGAACACCTTCAGTTAGGTGAATCCAGTAAAACTAACTCTGTAGACATCAAATGTCGAAGACCTTATGAACTACTGATTTTGAGGATTTATTTAATGCTACGGCAGATACCTAAGCTTTGTCCCAACACAAACCTTAGGGGTAAAACCTTGAGACTGGAGACACAACAAAGCAGAATGAAGTGTAGACACACCTACTTTCTACGAATAGTCAAATTCTGGATTTCGCCAACGGCTGAGATAGTACAGGGGACTTTTCAGTCCTTTAACAGGTAACTTGACATGTTCTTAGGAATTAAGAACAGCATCTCACCATAATTTACTAACTTCTTTCTGTCTACTATATTTTAATGTATTTAGGTTCTGACCTGGAAGTATCAGTGATCCACTACTACCAGATACGGTAGTATGTTAAGCGAAAGCTTCTATTCTGTCCAGAATCATTTAACTTCTATATGCAAAGATGGATAGTGGCTAGCAGTAAAACCCAGGACATGCGTTTCGTCGTATTTGGGACTCATGAGCTGGATGTACCTGCATCTCAGAGATAATGTTCACTCTGTGAAGATACAAGTTGGCAACACCGAGTGAACATTTAACTTAGGGTTCACAGAAAAATATCAGTCATTTACTAAGGCGAATACAGGTATTACTATAAGTACACTAAATCATAGACGAGCATGTAAACCATAGTGCGAAATTTTCCCATTTCTGCTGTCCAAGAATTAGTTGTTAGTATGTATCATTTATCTAACAAGTTGTTTGGAATATATACGGAGGAAGGTTAAAATGCCAGTCCGGAAGGGTAATGTCACTAGGATTCCCCTGTTTCTCATTTATGCCTCAGATTGTAGTCGTGCTCTTCATATCTTAACGAAATACAAACGTCAGTTAGATGAAAAAACTGACAAGTCTTTTCGAAACGCCGTTGATAAATTAATAAACACATTGGAAAGTCAATTATTTTCATCACTAATGGGTAAGGTTTCCTTATTCTGAATAGTTTTTCCAGACGTCCTGGAGGTTTACGAAGTTACTTTGACAGGAAACAATAAAGAGTTTACTAGTGAACAAGCATCAGATTCAGTTGTGAGTATTTGTAACCCCGTTCATGTAACGTATAGATATAAAGAAGGAGCTTGAGGTTAACGTTTGGTTTAAAGAACTTTATTACTTCATCTTAACATTTTATATTACTTTTTTCTTTTAGCTCGAGCCTGTATGCTTAGTAGTCGGCCTCGTCAACTATTTTGTGTTATATAACACAACTGTAATGACAAAATGTTATTTAGCCATTATATATATATATATATATATATATATATATATATAAGGGCTTCTATCTTACCAAAGTGTAGAAGAAGAAGTACAACCTATGGTCCCAGATAGATTGCGTTCGATAAAGGTGGCTCCCATAATTGTTGTTCGCTCTTTATCCGGGCATAGAGCCACTTTCAGTTTTAGATGCAAAATCCCTTATTTCGATCAAGTAAACGCTTATAACTGAATAGTTTTAGTTTCACTTACAATTATCAATACCTGTTAAAGTATAGTATTCTTCATACCAGGTTCCTACCGTCTGGCATCAATGTGTCAGACGATTATTCTTCTTCTTGCTTGTTTGAAACCCAGTGTTCGTCTTCCAGATGATTAACTTTGGGCTTGTCCACTTCATATTCAATGGAAGATTCTGTAACTGAAGGGCTCAAAAGTGAGAACATGAAATTTTTTAAATTTTTATCGATGGTTTATAGACCTAAGTAAAATCCAATGTATTCGTGTAATATGAAATATGGATTTACTTTATTTGTTACTGTATCTTGAGGGGACTTGGAAATAGGCTTTGCAATTCACGGAAAACTTTGGGGTAGTGTACACCGTTTTATAAAACGAACGTTGGGCGTATATTCTTAGCATCTTATTTGTAAGCAAGTCCAGACAGTTTACGCCTCTGTAAATGCACTTACACATAGTACGTTGAGAACCTTACTCATCATAAGTAGCGTCTTAAAGCCATTCTTGTGTACAACGACTGATAAACTAAGAATAAAAGCAGCTATCACACTACTGTTGGTCTCACTGAAATTTTTAAATAACATTAACTTGGTGACAGAGTATTCAGTTAATACATTGTAAATGAATGCCATCCTTCATACTTTATCATTATACCCGTATGTTGTAGAACTAAGTATGTAATATGACTAGGGTATTCGTTTGAATATATTGGGGAAAAGAGAGGTTTGGAAGCAAATCCTTAAAAACTTTAATTAATAGTTGTTTTCAGAAGACAACTTGGAGTTACCTCAACATGTCGAATTTTTTACAATCTAAGAAGTACCTGTTTTGTGAAAGCAGATTTCCCAAAGTCTAGATGTACTTTAGCCAAGATAATAGGTCGATTCGAACGATGAATCATGAATATGTCCTTTAATTCATGGATAAATATAAGACCTGTGAACTCCTCCCAGAATTCTATATACCCACTCCTATGGAGAATTTAGACTTAATCAAAAGCCCGTACCTGAAAAACGGCAATATTAGTGTTTCTTTTGCTATAATAGACCATTTCGACTCCAATTGTTAATTTTAATTTTGCCTTTAATAGTTTTTTAAAATTGATGCACTTCACTGTTATTTTTGTCCAAAAAGGTGAACTTTTCGTATTTTATGGCTCAATAAAAATGTGTCTTCAGTTATTTAATTTGTTGCTCGTTATAAAAAGCTCTATCTGGATCATTCCTTTTTAATTTTAACCCTAACCAATGCATAATTAAATGTGGTAACAGTTTTAATAATTATCTTTGAAGGCAAATTTTGACTTTAATGTTATTTATTCTTTGGTAAAATAATGATTTTACAATTAATAATTGAAGCATGAGCTCATTATATGCTTTAACATAAATAAGTAAATAGGTCTGTAAAAGATAGACAGATTTCCTCAAGTTCCTATTTTTAACACAGGATGGTTTGTTAATATTACCATATTCGTTCTCATCAATAGAAGTTTGGATGTGGAGAAAGTTAAACACAAGAGTAGTAAGGAAAGGGCAGTGTTTTTCCTAGCTTATGATACATATCTGTAAAAATAATTGATTTGGAATTCCCAATAGTGATCGTCAGAATAGTAACCAAGTTGTAGGGGATCTATAGACCACATAAAAAACTTAGTGACATACGATCTCATCTAAAATGTTCACCTTTGGTGAATAAAAGTCTGCCCATTTTATTTCAGCCTGACTTTAGTTTAAGTAGTTTAATGCATGAATTTCAAGTCAGTATAGATAAGAACTGTTATTTTTCGATCAACAATGAATTATTAAAATGATTCTATCGTAATAAAAATCAGCAATTGACGGTGTTTGCGTCTGTCTGTTACTTGATTACTATTGATAATAATATCCTTAACTTCATATTTTGTTTTCCAGAATATATATCACAGTGGATCAAATATTTCTCCTGGTAATCAATCACTGTCAAAACCTCTGAGCCCTGGTAGGTTAGTGTATTTAGAAACAGATTAAAAGCCTTTTTCAAAAACGAATACAATCTGTCTCACAGATAAATAATGTAAATTCGTAGTAACTGGCATGGTAAAATGTACTTATTAGGTTTCTAGACATTCAGGTCATATTTACTAATTTGTTTTTGAAAAAGGTGGAAAGTTATCTTAGATTTTTACGTTTACGAAAGTGCTTACAAAATAATTTGGAGATTATGATTACAAGATAAAGGGATGATATTATTGCATAATAGTTAGAAGGTAAAAGGCAAGTTATACTAACTGAACATTAACTACGATCCTATTGTATATTGCTCACTACTGGACTTACACACTTGATTAAGTTTGTGAAGTTAATCTACCTTCAAAACCACAACTCTTCTATCAAGCAACTAATGCTTTTCATATATCTGTTTCATAGACAATTCGAAAAGTTTCATTTTCTTCGAAAAGTTTTCATCCTTATGTGCAATCGTTTTTATGTATTACTACCATTGAAGTAAAAGCTATGAATTTGGTACTCATCTTGTAATGCTAATGAGGTATGGCAACTTGGACCAATGCATATTTGTGTCTGGTCCTACGTTGTAGATGACTAACTGATGAAAAAGCCTCCAGCATTCTTTTACTTCTAAGGTTATTGCATCTTATTGCTGATTAAACAACGTAGAAATAATTTAGTTGGTTTCACTACTGTCTATTATGTAAAAATTCTTTTTATCTTTAAAGTTCAGGTTTAAGTGCATAAATATCTCTATATTCACACTAATTAAGCAGTGAATTAAAATTTATTAACTTTGCTTAGTCCTTCAGTTAAAAGTTTCAATCAATAAAACTAATCATCACGTGTTTGCTGAAACAATATGAGATTTATATTAAGGGGTAGATAAACCCTGCTACCTAAAAGCATGTTTCAGCTTACACTGAATCTTAACCATTTGATTAGTAAGATCCTTACGGATTGTTACTGAATTAAATAAGTATTTGTCCGATAGTAATTCACAATAAAAATCAATACTTGTTTGTCTCTCCCACATTGTTTGTCATTTAAAAGATAAATGGTAATAATAACACATAGTATCGATCATATGACTTAAGACATTTTTGGTACTTAATTCATAACATTTAAATGTAGTACAAAACATTGAATTTCTCGATGAATTTTAAGATTGGATCTAATAACTCTGTTACAAAAATTGTATCGAAAATTATTCAATGTTATTAACGTTACTCATGTATTTGGTAATATATCATAGTGAATTACCTGTTCTACAGCTTGACTTCTAGAATTAGACTTAATTCATTCTCATACATTTGGACGTAGAAAATTTTAATTTCTTAGTGAACAATTGTGACTTGTTGATGTAACGGTCAGCCATGATTGGATGGTAAGTGAAGATGGACAGTCAGGTTCGCCATATGTTTGAAGCACTGTTTAATATTACAAAATCCTTTCTGTTACTAATTTTACTTATCCCACTCTAGGTTGGATTGTCTGAGAATGGTTTTTACTTTGTGTAAATAGATTGTTTTGTTGCTACAATCCGGTTCTCAGACGCTATGTGGATTTGTGTATGCTTGTATTACATGATAGTACAGTCTAGTGTCCTGGTCTTATTGTCGTTCTATGTCGTGCCAAATGGGAAATTCTTTGATTTTCTGCTATAACACTTGTTGATTTTATTAAGATAAAAAAGACAAAATATGCTTGTCACTGATGATAGGTGTTGACTCGTAACAAATTATGACTGGATCAGTTATGTAAAATCAGTGGTTGAGTTATACATAGTCTGATTAATAAATATCGACGCATTTAGGTTGAAAACTGAACGTTTTTTTTAAATTTACGTAAGTGATTTAGTACCCTCTTTTGGTATTGAATGACTGATATGAACTGATAGAAATCAATCGAACCTGCTCTTTTTGTTAAACAGAAACACGACCAAAAACAGCCTGACACCTAACACTGAACGCAATTCGGGCATCTTAGCAGTCGATTTTCGTAGTTTACTCCCGATTACATTCAACCATTTAACATCAAAGCCTGTATCATTTGTACACAAATAACGTCTCCTATACAGTGAATTCCCAATAATAAAGACGTTAAATGAACGTTATTTATTAACCGATTAAATCACTAGAAACTAGTTTATAAAAACCTAGGGATCCTTTATAATGAACAACTAAACTAAGTTTGCCAAAACTTGACGGAGAGTATTAACTTTGAATACTACCGTATTGAACAGGATAATACTCATCTTTGATTATGTATTAGCGGTCTTCGTTTATTTGTGAAACATAGTAATGCTTCAAAACGTATGTCGTCACATAACTATAATATCGGACACGAATGTCATTGGGAAAGTGTGGAAATACTAAACATAAAGACTTCTACAGGGCATGGCCTTTGATTCAAAATTTGATCAGTACATATGCTAAGATGAAGTCAAATTATTTATTATTTATAAAAGATAGTTAATGAACAATAGTTCAGCAATTAAAAAACAATTTTTCCAACCAACTGCAACCATAATTCTTTCACCAATTGAGTGATAACTAAAGAGGGTTTATCATGTAAAGTAAAATCAAGCCACTGCCCAGAAGTCTCCTTGTTCTTTCTTTATTTGAAACTTACCTTTATATTGTTTCTCAATTCAAATTAAGATTTAAGTTATCATAGCCTATTGATCTCACTTAATACTAAAATATCAAAACCGATATCATTGCGCACAATTTGTTCATATTAATCCTTGAAAATTTCTTTTACGTGTTAGGGATTAATTTCAAGCTTCAGTCCATAATACTAATTAAAATCTTTTACTGAAAATATACATTTCTGTCATCATATAAATAGCATGTAATAGACGTACATACAATGGATTTAGTATTTTTTCTATTGTAGTAGATAATCTTTAATGAAATCAGGAATTAATATCCTAGCTACACTGATAACTACGAGAGTGCAGTGGATTTTTAGACCTGAATAAACTCATACTTTTTCATAAATGCATTTATACATTTCAACTTTGCTCAAACACTTCAACCGTTTTATTTCTGATTAAAGTTTTGGAGATAGATTTACTTCCACTTAGTTATGAAAATACTTTTCTATTGTATATCAATAAGTTTAAAACTACGAGTAAGGGTTTCTTGATGATCTTTTTTGAATATCACACACTATACATTATTGTGGTTATCTTTTTTTCAAGATTCTATCCGAATGACTAATGTGTCACATGAATATTTGTAGGGAAAAGTTCCAATTCTGCGTTATAATTAACTTCTAACTTAATTTTATTCAAACCTTACCGAAATCAGAAAATAAACCATTGATATTTCATTATTTCCTTAAGATGTAATTAGTAAAAAGATTACGAAACACCACCGACTTAAAACAGTTGATGAGAGTTTCATAAAACCGACTTGAGGTAGACACTGAAGATGATTCTTTAACAAAATAAATGTAGAAATACAACTGGGCCCCTCAGATTTCTGATTGAATTAGCGCTTACGTCTAAACATATTCACATAAATAAATAATAATCTGGTTTCGTTTTCCGGTAAAACTTACTACTTACCATTTTATCAGTAAAATTTTGTAACATTCTTTTGACGTACAATTACATAGATCTATTTAAATAATTGGTAAATGGAGCTAAAGAATAAACGTAACTAAGCTTTTAAACCAGGAGTATTTAAGCCCAATATTGTGTGCGTTTTGTTATTGTTGTTGTCAAAGTACATGGTGGCCTATCGATCCCTCAAAAGTATGAACCCCCTTAGTGACTTAACACAATTTATTGACCACATTATAAGAATTTCCGCCGTACTGTGGAACATATTGATACTTCACTTGCCAAATCGTTACCAGTGCGTACATAATTACAAAGTCTCTGGTCTATGTATCCTATTAAAACTGTACTTTTAATGTGATGGGGATCAATCTCCTACTTTCACTATGTATTCGTAGATTGTGTTTCAATAAAAGGAGAATGGGAATATCTGGATATTATACTTAAACGTGATTCAACTGCAGTAGGTGGATTTGGTTTTAGTATTGCCGGAGGGATTGATAATCCTATTACGGACGTGGATCATGGAATTTATGTCACAAGAATAGCGCCTAATGGATGCGCAGATCGAGATGGTAAACTAAGGTAAAATAATTTTATTTTCCATAAGTAATTTTTCTAGATTTAGTAAGTCTTTGAAAAGCATAACAGTCTTGTCATAAGGTTTTGACTTAGTAGAAAGCGTAATGATTTTAAGGAATGCACACCATGTTTCAGTTGTGTTCCGATGAATGACTTCTTACATTTGTTATTACAAATATAATAACAATCAACATGTTTTCCGGTGACTATCATTCGTAGTTACACTGCTCTCTCTTTTTTTAATAAAATAAGAGAAAAAAGTACTGTAATTTTCCGGATGTTAGCTCCTACATACAGTGGAAGCCATAGGAATTCACCTGAATAAGCATAACCGTTGCACACAACAATTTTGTACTCTCATCTCTTAATATCTAACTAACTTCAAGCTTATCCTTTTAAGTTTTTTGCGGTGTAATTATTTTCAGTAGTTGAAAGATTATTAATTCAAACTTTCAGTTACACTCATTTGTTTCCTTCATACTTATTTTGATTGTAATTATTTTCAACAACTAGCCGATTCCTAAAGTTTAAACTTTAGTCTTTGTTCTTATATAACTGATTCCCGTACTTAAGCTTACACTTAAAACTTTTTCGCATCTTGATACTTATGTAATTAGTCCCAACAACCACTCTGTTCTACTGTTATTGTTACTATTATTATTATATTAATTTACTCATCCTTAATTAATATTGATTTCACGTTCAAATGTAAAACTGCATATATTAGCTAACTGAAAAGAAATATTTCTTCGTTCAGATTGCATTAATTAAGAGGGATTATAAAATTTTAACCACAAACATTTGACATTACACCATTCTGTTCGAATGTTTTTCTTCAGAGATAAGATTTGTTTTTACAACAATTGGCACACTTCAGCATATTGATTTCCAGATTATCATTTGTAACTTATCTCTCTGTGATAGTACTGTTAAAATTGTTCTTCCAGTTAATTTGAAATGGTGTCAGCCTCTTTCATTGTGAAATTTTTATTGCCTTAAACCTAGTAGCTACAATTTGGTCGCCTCTTTTCATTCATTGATGATAAAGTGACTATTTGAAGATATGTATACTAATAAAATAGTAACTATTTGGACATACTCTTTCAAGTTAGCGCAAATTACAAACTAACCTATGAAATTCACTGTAAAGTTTTGAGGTAAAGAACAACTTTATTTAAAGTCGAATTTCCGTAACAGGATAGAATAGTCGTCTTGCTGAACTATTCATAGGAAATAGGGTCTTCTTAGATTAAGTTCATTCATGTCCGTTGTAATTAAATCCTAATAGTTTAGGACGTACCACGGAATTCAATAAGGGTCTTCGACACTTAATAAGGTGTCGTGATCACGTAGCGTACTTTTACTTGACTAATACTAAACCTTTAAATAAACCTTAAGTTATTTTTCATACCTTGGTTCTTTTTTAAAGGGTTGATGATCAAATCCTTAGTGTCAATGACATCAGTTTAGAGCATGTTACAAATATGGAAGCAGTGAAAACATTAAGACAAGCTGGTAATCAACTACATTTAGTAAGTTTTCCTTTATTAAGTCTAGCATTTTCTGACTATTCTCAACTGTATGAAAAATAAAAGGAAAAACATAGGTACAAATATATAAGATTAAAAACACTTAATTTGTACAGGTTCTAATCTTTTCGACTTATGCCGTTTTTTTTTATGCTTTCAAATAGTATATTTCTTAAATCCACGAAGTACTGAGTCTCTATAATCAATAAATGACCAGCTAGTTCTAGCTTCAACAGATCTGGTAGTTCTTTCATCGGTTTTATCCGGTGAAAATAATTTCTTGGTTTGCATTTGTTCATTTTCAATGATCTGTCTTTAAAATTGTTTGCTACTCAATCCGCACTTACGTACCCCACACCAATTAATAGGGTTATTAAGGGTATCAAATAGATCCTCAACCGTAGCTGCTACCTTGACGTGGTGGTCAGGCTTGCCTATTGTAATGGTTTAACCGAGCTATATTGGCTGAAGCACATGTTTGTTTAGGTCTTACCTTGCTAGGCAGTCGGTTAGAGAATGGTGAGATAAAAAGTAGCAACTTAAGGTCTGAGGGCAAAGTTGTACTGCTGACTGTAGGGGAGTGTGACGAAATTATGGTGTATTCTTCTGACGACCATCCTTTCTGCTTTCTCATAAAGGAAGAATGGGGTTATAAAATATCATCCCTAAAAACGCCACACTTCACCTTACCCCATATACTTCAGTCTCCGACTATAAGGCCTTTTGACGTATAGCACTAACACATCAAAAACTTCCCATAAAAAGACCGTAAGTGACAGGTCTCAAGCAGTTGTTCTCTGAGATCTGCAGTCACGCTCCTTGGTCACTAAAACCACCAATAATCCAGTTCTCTCTTTAGGTCCCTCGAGAAATATCCTTCCATGATGTGGGGAGCTGGAAAAGAACAACTTCCCTCATACCTTTAGCGGTATCTGAGAATATCGTGTTCATGATCAAATTCCTTCGTCATTTTATTATAATTATCGTATCCTCGCGTTTAATGCTTCTCGCATATCTTAATCGCCATACACCACCGATGCTAGTGATTCGAGTTCACGGAATGTTATTCCTGGTCTCCTGAAACCACGCTTCAAACTGCATGTTTGAGCTTTCAATGTTCGAACTTTGTGTCTTATGGGCTTCCTTAGCTGGGGCTGTAGAATCTCGTGCTGTCGATGTATTTAGCGTCTTCAAAACACAAATAGAGGATTAAAGTACGGTCCTTCATTTAACCTCGCACTTTCAATATGAAGAAACAAGATGATCCACCCTTAGCGTATCTGGAGACCACACTGCCACTTCCCGTGACTGCGCTGGTGTATCAAAGGCAGAACTGACTCTGCTTGACTGGACTCAAATAGGAAGTTGATTGTGCACTGTCCAACAAAATGAAGCGGCAATAACTCGAAAAGATAGGAACACACGTTGTTGTCTCTGCATACGTCCCCACTAGTTGCAACTTGGATAAAATTAAAGAATTTTATAGAAAGATTTTCAACCCTTTTCAAAAAACTAAACACTCAGATGTAGCAATAGTGGCGTGTGATTTTAGTGCTCCATTAGGTAGACTAAACCAAACCAAAAGACAATTAGACAGATCTTAAATTATCGCCGCACAGCGAATAGCCGTCTATTGCAACTATGCCCAGGTACCCATCTATCTCTGATCAACAACAACTTTAAACATAAGGAGAAATATCTTCTGATGTGGAGAACCCCACCATCGACTCAATAGTGAACTCAAATAGACCACATTGCCACGAGCTATCATTAGAAGGCTCCATAGGGTACTATAATTCATTCTGAAATGCATGTTTTGACTCGGATCATGTTCTAGTTCAAACACGTATTTGTGTGCATCTTACTGAATGTAGAAAAGCCACATCAAGAAAACCTCTTATAGTCGAACTTAATGATGAGAAAGTTAGGAGAATTTTTCAGGAACAACTTAAGAAATAGCTAGTCAACTGTGGAAATGATATTCACCCTAAGGTAACTTGGTATAATATCCGAGAAGCTGTGGAAACAACAGTGATATCTACTAGAGACTTGAACCAGAAGATTAGGAAAACTCAGTGTATTTAAATGATGTCTACATAACTTGTAGAAGCTCAGAAACTAATCCTGTCTGGCTCAGAAAACGATGGGGAGCAGAGACAGCCTAAATGTAGGTTGATCAAAAGCCTACGTAATGATCGTGAGCAGTGGTGGGTAGCGATGGCAGAAGAGATAAAAAAGACACCTGCGATAGGTAACGGTAGACATCTGTTCAGGATTATCAAGGAAACGGGTATTAAAAACATTGCTGTAAGTGAAACTATCTCGGAAAAAGTCGGGACTATTATTCAGTCCAAATCCAGGCGACTAAACCGATGGGCTTAACAGTTTAAGGAACAGTTCAATTGGCCTTCAGCTACCCACAATCTCCAAGCTGCTTGAATAGCAAACTGATTTCAGTCCTACAACTCTTAGTGAGATTGAAAATTCTATAAGTGATTTAAAGCGAGGGAGAGCAACAGAGTTTGATGGACTAACCGTTGAGAGTTTAAAGGATGGCGATGGTAGCTAGATTAATTGAAACCCTAGCTAAAATCTGGGAACTGAACGTTATCTCATCTGACTGGTCTTGATCACTTCGTTCAAGTGTGTAAGAAAAGATAGAGATCCTCTCATGATAATCATGTAAATATCAGTTTTACCAACATAGTGTCTAAAATGTTAGTCTAATAATTCGATGTCTAACTAGAGCTCGTTAAGATCAAACCCAAGGAAAACAGGCTTGTTTTAGACATGGATGTGGATGTATAGACCAAATATTCACCTTTTGGTAGATTCTGGAACATAGAGATACTTTCCAACGTCCGAACTATGATTGTATTCCTTGACTGTAAGGCGTCGTTCGACTCCGTTGATTGTTAGGTTCTGCGGCAATGTATGTTGTTGTAAGGCGTACCAAATAAGTATATTAAACTTGTACAGGCTCTCTACTCAAACACTACTGGTCGAGTCAGAACTTATGACATATTATCATCGGAATTGGCTACTTCAAATGGCGTTCGTTAGGGTTATCCCCTTTCTCCATTTTTGTTAAAACTTTTCCTTGGTGAAACTTTCCTCGTTTGACTCTTCAGAATTTGATCTTCTACTATTAGATTCATTTGTTAATTTAAAATACCTAAATGATATGGTTCTGCTTGGTGAGGATGCTGACAAAATCCAGTCTTCTGACCACCTTGAACAACAATTCAAGCATGCCTAGGATGTGGTTCTCTCCCTTTAAGTGAAAAATATCGTTTCAGGATTGGGTTGGGTCAGCTCCTGAATTTGTAATAGACAGCGAAGTAATAGAGTTCGTTGACCACTTCACTTATCTTGGGAGTCTCATCAGTCCTAGTAGATCTGGGTCTGACGAAATCTCGTCACCAGTTCAGATATCGTGATTGGTGTTTGCCGATTCGTGTCACTTGTGATGTATATGAAATGTCCATCTGTCAAGAAAAGGTTTGGATACTGTTTAACAATGCACTCCGTTCTAATTTGTGGGTGTGAAACACGGCCATCATAATAGAGAATATTTGTTGGTCACTAGTATTCGACCATACATATTTTGAGGAGTTTCACCGTGTGAGTTGAACGATTTGGTTGTGGAGCCTTGACTGTTCTTCTGAATAACATCAACAACTCCACGACCAACCCATCCAGCTTAGAGAACGAGACAACCGAGATTATTCACCTGAGCAAGAAACTTTCTCTATCATCTGAAAGACCATAGGTGTCTTTGATGCATTGCCCGTGTATTTTGGGACCAACGATGAGGAAGTGCGTGGGTTCGAAAAAGGAGACTGAGTAAAGATGGCAAACTGATTGGTGATGTAGTCAATCTTCATCAACTTAGGTGTTTAGGACATGTGTTACATATGTCTAACCACCACCTACCCCGTATAGCGATGTTGTCTGGTGTAGGAGTAGGTTGGAATAAAGCTAGGAGTGGCCAAATCGAGACATGATACCAGTCCATGAAGTCATTGACAACGGGATTGAGCTATGTTGACAGGTTTAGACTACCTGGTTGGGGTCAGCGTAATAATCGCGACTAGTGGTTAGAGACGTTGAATGAAATAGTTCAAAATCGTTTTCAATGGCATAGGTTCATCCATTCTTTGTCTTCCTTTAGAGCCTAAGCTTCTGAATTCTCCATAATTTCTTTACTCCACTAGATTGTACTTTCTTCGGTCATTAATCTTTCTGATTATCACTATTACTATACTGGTGCTACCTCTACTACTCTGGAATTTGCCCTTGAAATTTCTCTTTGTGTTGATGGGTTGTTGCAACTTGAACCGATGTACACATATGCTAGGTTCTACGTCGCAACTGATTGACTGATGGAATAGACAGAAACTAATGACCACTCGTAGTTTTGTGTTTTTCACTTCTTATTAAACATTTTTTACCTGATAATTCATATTGCCTTAGCTGAATATTATGTGTATCAATGACAGTTTCGACTTTGCAATTATTTGGGCCTTTTGTGTAGAGGTTTGTATCATCGAAAACGTTTTCGTTTTGAATTATTTAACCGACAGGATGATTACAACCATGTGATCTTTTCTTAAAAACAGTCTAAGTATCTCAACATTACTGAAATTATTCTTTTAAAATTTTCATTACTAAGAAGTAATATTTTTCTAAAATTTTATGTTAAGGTTGTGAGACGATTTGTTGGTAATACTGGAGTAGCAACACCGGATAGAACAGTTGTGCAACATTCTCCATCCTATCGATCACCGGAAGTCATGTCTGATTTAGAGGACAGTGGTTCAACTCCAATATGGTACGAAGTAAGTTTCGCATAAATACACATCCATTTGAATCGATGTTCTATTGTTTTATTGTCTTTTGGTTGGCCAATGCATCACTTAGTTCTAACTCAGTATGAAAAAGCAAGTTGCTTAACCCAATCAGTTGAAAATTTATTATAAATTTTGTTGAAAATGTTTTCGTCCTCATACTTACTTATTTACGCCCGTTACTCCCAATGGAGTATAGGACGCCGACCAGCATTCCCCAACCCACTATGTCCTGAGCCTTCCTTTCTAGTTCTATCCAATTTTTGTCCATTCTTCTCATGTCTGTCTCAATTCCTCGGCGTAATGTGTTCTTTGGTCCTCCTCTTTTCCTTTGACCATGAGGATTCCAAGTGAGGGCTGGAATCTGGTTTGTTCTCTCCCAAAGTAGAATTTTGCTGATAATGTCTGGCCAACGGATCCGAAGTATCTTGCGTAGACAACTGTTAATAAACACTTGTATCTTCTGGATGATGACTTTCGTAGTTCTCCAGGTTTCCGTTCCATACAGTAGAAACCTCATAAGTTAAACTCTAATAAACAGGAATTGAAGTTAGTGAGTTATGAAAAGTTGGTTGTGTGTAAAATTATTATCGGTTAACAAGACAGTTTACACACTTGTTATAGTGAACTCATACAACACAGCTGAGCTGTGATGTGACAATTCTTGGGGAATTACAGTGATCTTTATTTGTATAATCGCTGTAACTCAGCTTCTCAGTGTTTGAAGGAATATTTTGATGAATAGTTAATCTGAAAAACAACATACTTCCTAAACTAACTCAACAATTTTATTTAGCAAAAAAACTCTTTCATTAAAATAGCCATGTTATGACATAATGAAATCAAGAATATATAAAGCCGAAAGATATTCCAACAAGCTTCTGAAATTAGAGAAACACATTTGTGTATGAAATACGAAAGACTTTCGCATTAGTAGAAAATTTCATTTACCATAGTGTAAAAAGTGACAATTATATTACAATACAAATGAACTTAAATAATCGCAACATTCATCTAATAATAGGTTTTAAGACATTAGCTAGATATTTTCACTAAATGAATGCTCACGAATTGTATGATCAGCTATCTGACTCAAGCCATTGTGGATTCTGTTGAAACTTTCCCTATCCAACAAGACAGAGGAAGACAAGAAACAACATGGGAAAGCATACATGTAGAACAGCATCTAAGCTTCTTTGTATTTGCAAAGAATCAGAATGACCTAGACTGTGAAGATATAGGAGATTATCTTAGTTGAATGAA
Source organism: Schistosoma mansoni (assembly GCF_000237925.1). Classification (NCBI taxonomy): domain Eukaryota; kingdom Metazoa; phylum Platyhelminthes; class Trematoda; order Strigeidida; family Schistosomatidae; genus Schistosoma; species Schistosoma mansoni. The sequence goes on from NC_031502.1 coordinate 52,819,258, forward strand.
TAGTTCGGGTACTCATTATAGCTTGTCTAAGCTTTCATCTGACTTATCATCCAACTCTGATACAACATGTGAATTGACCAGTCCTGTCTGATTCACTCGGCGTATTTGATATCCATCAAAAAGTTCAAGAATCACTATTAAATACTTTGTAACTTTGGCTTAAACAGACTTGTGGTGACAAAACTAGAATCGAAATTCGTAAAATTGTCAGGTAATTGAATGGAAAACATTATTCAGGAATGTTAATCCATTTTATTTTGGTGTTTTTCTGTGATACTGATCAAAAATTAATTATCTGTATGGGGATTTGTGGATATTGTAATATTTCCACAGATGAATATACTAGTCGATCTAAGCTAGATCACCCTTGAAAACCTGGAAGCACTGGACGACCGTTTCGTCCCAGTATGAGATTCTTCGTCAGTAATTATCTGTCTTTGATTTAGTAGCCTATTATCTTAAAATCTTTCAGTTTAGACAACAATTTAACTTCCACGTTGCCATCTACAGCTATTTACAGGAAAATAAATTGTTGAATTTGTTTTATAAACCGGAAAACCTTTATTGCTTTTTTAAGATACTTCTGATAAAAGACTCACTTTGTCTATTGTGACTGAATTATTTCTATGGTAGTTTATCAACCTTATCCTTCAGAAAACTCTGTTTTTAGAAGTACTTCATTTTTAACATGAGTAAACTGTCAATAACTGATATGCTTGATCTAAATCGATTTCCACGGTAACGAACGAAAGCCAATGACACAATGACACGATAAGCTATTCTAATCTGTTGTCCCAGGCCCCGCTAACTAGATGAAGAAGTCCAAGGCAAGTAGGAGAATATATATATTCCGTAAGCAGCCGAGTACAAGCAATCAAATAAGGGAAAAATTCAACGTATATATACAGCAACAAATTGTCCTTGGGCATCATTAATAAATAGCACACACAAAGAAACAATGGACCAATAGCGTTTAAGATAGTTTACAAGTGGGAAATATGACGTGAAGGTAAAAAGAGCGCGTTTGGCGCGAAAACAGCTAAATTCAAATTTCCAAAATAAAATTACAAAACTAAGCCGTTTACCAAGTAAGTTCTGGGGATTTGACATCCCCAACACCTCCCCTTTTTAGTAACGAACATTCTTTGGGTTCACCTGCATTCTTACTGTCTGTCGCCGTTGGCGCAGTGACCATCTTCGGGACCGTAGATCGACCTTTTGTGTTTCTTCTTGTGTAGGGGCGACCGGCAGATTGAACGTATCCGACAATATGTCCAGCGGGATCTTCCCTTTCCGCTTGCCCATTCGATTGTGGGTGATAAGGTGGCGCGCGAAGATGCCTGATGGATAGGCGTTTGCAGAACTCTTGAAACTGTGTCGAGGTGAACTGCGAACCATTGTCGGATACAATCACTTCCGGTAATCCGTTCCGTGCGAACAACTCAGTCAAATGTTTCAGAGTCTGGGTGGTCGTTGGTGGCGTGACGGGTACAATCTCCGGCCATTTTTAGAAGGCGTCGACCACGACAAGATAAGTGGTTCCGTTGACTGGACCGGCAAAGTCGACATGTATCCTAGACCAGGGATACTCAGGCTGTGGCCATGGAACCGGCGGCACCTTCGCATTGCACTTCGCTGCTTGCTGACACTGAACGCATTTGTTTACTAGATCCGTGATGTGCTGGTCCATGAGGGGCCAGTAAGCATAGCTTCTGGCGATAGATTTCATACGCTTCATCCCGGGATGACCAATGTGAAATCGTTTCATCACTTTTGCGCGAAGAGACCCTGGTACAACCACTCTTTCACCAAACATCACGCAGTCGTTTACAATGCATAGTTAATCTCGCCGCTGATACAGCTGTTTCATGTCTCCGTCGAACTTAACAGACGGCCACCCATTGGTGATATAGCTCATAGCCCTCTTGATGACGGGGTCATTCCTTGAAGCGTTTTGTATATCTGACGCGGACACCGGTAATGCCCGTATAGCAGTTGTCAGATAACATTCTGCGTGATCTTCCACTGACAGAGATGCGATTACCATATTTTCCTCAGTCGCCGAATGATCATTAATGAGATGTGATAGAGCATCTGCTTGCCCAAATTGCTGGGTGCGTCGGTATTGGATTTCGAAATCGTAACCCAAGAGTACCAAGGCCCATCTCTGAAGACTATGTGCTGAGTGGGCTGGTATGCCAGACTTCGACCCGAAAATTGCGAGAAGAGGCTTATGATACGTAAGAAGTGTGAACCTCCGACCTTACAAAAATTTGTGGAACCGCCGCACAGCAAACACGAGTGCGAGAGCCTCCTTCTCTATCTGGCTATACTTTTTTTCTGCCGGTATCAGCGTGCGGGATGCGCGCATGACAGCCTTCTCTGATGCGTCTGGAAACTGATGAGAAATGACGGCTCCTAAGCCATACGCTGAGGCATCTGCAGCTACAATGATCGGCATGCATGGATCGTAGTGCGTTAATAACGATTTCGAGCTGATGATGGACTTCAGTTTACAAAATGCTGTATCACACTCTTTAGTCCAGTTCCACGTACTGTTCTTTCTCAGTAGACCATTCAGTGGGGCACGAATGTCATGCATTGAAGGGACAAACGCGGCATAGTAAGAGACCAGTCCCATGAAGGAACGTAGTGCGGAGATATTCGTGGGCGTGGGCATCTGTCTTATCGCTCGGACGTTTTCAAGATCCGGTCTGCGGCCGTCAGCATCAAAAATAAACCCCAAATGCTTTACAGATCGTAATAAAAATTGGCATTTCTCAGGTTGTAACCGGAACCCGTTTTCACTGATGCGTTTCAGTACCAATATCGTTCGTTCCTGTATCTGTTCTAACGTTGTCGCAACAATTAGAATGTCGTCAAGATAAGCCGCGACTCCCGGGATGCCAGATAAGATAGTATCCATTAATTGTTGGAAAATAGATGGTGCAGTCTCGACACCGAATGGTAAACGGTTATACTGAAATAACCCATGGTGATTGTTAATAGTAAGCAGCTCCCTCGATGCTTCGTCTACTTCAACTTGCAAATAAGCATCAGCAAGATCCAGTTTTGCGAAGAATTTTCCCCCATTCAGCATCGTAAACAAATCTGCAGGAACTGGTAAGGGATAGTGATGTTATTCAAGGGCTGCATTTAGGCCTGTAGAAAAATCAGCACATATTCGTATGGTGCCGTTTGCCTTCTTGATGACCACTATCGGTGCTGCCCAGGCGGAGTAAGAAACGGGAGTAATTACTCCTTGTTGTTGGAGGCAGTTTAATTCTTCATCTACTGTTGGTAACGTCGCATAAGGCACAGGTCTTTTGGGACGAAAGACAGGCTTAGCTCCAGGTTTCAAACGAAGCGTTGCTTTTATGGCAGAACACTGTCCCGAACCAGGTTGGAAAATCGATGAAAACTGCGCCATTAGCTTCCTGGTATACGATTCAGTGTCATGAGGTTGTGATACCATGTAGCATATGGTATTTAGTGGGACATCAGCCAATTGCAGTTGATCGAACCAGTCTAAACCAAGTAAATTTAGATCAGCTGGAGTTATATGACATAACCCAGTAAACGACGACTCCCGGAAGGTTACTCTACATTCCAATTGTCCTGATAAGTTCAGGAAATTACCACATGCGGTACGAGGCTTTTGAGTTGATCGCTGCAGGCTTGGGCTACCCATTTTGGTCCAATTTTTGTGTGAGAGGAAGGTGACGTCTGATGCTGTATCTATTTGCAATCGAAAAAAAATGTCCATTAATATTAATGTTAATGAATTTCCTCTCACCTGGTGATGAGCTCTGACAAGAAGATACTAAGCTCAAAGAAGAGGTACAGGGCTTCGGAACAGTCTTTTTGGCACTACTGGATCGATTTGGCGTGCTCTTAAGGCAAAACCCGTCCTTGTGATCAACGACCTTGCACTTCCTGAATCGATGTTGCCTAAATGGGCAATTTCGTACGTAGTGCCATTCACCACAGTGCCAGCACGGAGTGGAGGGATTTGTTCTGGTCTGTCGAATTGGGCTGAAATGAGTTGGACTGAATGTAGCGGGAGCGCACTTATTCTGGTTAGTTGTCTTTTGGACTACTCGTACTTCCGATCGACTAGACCCACCATTCTCAACCATCGTCGTGTCTCGTTTCAGATTTACTAGGCGTTGGTATTCATTAGCCATGTCATTAAGTGTGAGTTTTGGATCTTGATCCAATCGACATAGTAGTCGCGTTCTTATGTCACTGAACTTCTGGGACTGGAAGCTGCAAATGAGGATGAGGGCTTTGAACTGGTCTTCAGACAAAGACTTCAACCGGAACCGTTCGCATTCACGGTTAACGATGCCCACATGCGTAAGAAAGTCATCGTCTTCGTTCATAACTAGCTTCAAACATCGATAACGGGCGGTAAACAATGATGAATTGTCCCCAAAATGTTGGCTTAGTGTCTGGACTGTGTCTGCGAAAGAGCGATCACGTGGATTCAAAGGCAGGATCAAGTTGCAGTACCTGTTCAGCTCACTTGCACCCAACTTTCGAAGTAGCAGTCGCACCTTCCAAGCATCATCTTGATTAGCAAAATCAAATTTAAATAGGTCTTCATAACGCCGGAACCACATGTCAAAAGTAACGTTGGCATCAGGATCATAATGAAACTCAGCAACGCTATTTGCGATGCCATCTACTGATGGTGCTGTGGTTGCATTAGATGTGCTAGGCTGTGTGGGGGGCGAAACTTTCATATCTGTCAGCATTTGTATGAGTTTCAGCTGCTGTTCAAGTAATGATTCGACTTTAGAAGGATTCATGTTTCTGGGGATTTGACATCCCCAACAATAACCATAACCCAACCATATATTACTCAATTATAGGTTCAACTCCGTAAACCACGTTCAAATTATGGCCTCGGTTTCAGTATTGCTGGTGGTCAAGATGTTGAGAATGAAAACTTTCCTTCAACTGGAATATTTATTACACGTATCAGTCCAGGTGGGTTAGCTGATTTAGATGGTCGTATCATGCCTGGTGATCAGTTAATGCAAGTAAGTCTATACTATGGTTTTCTTTTCGCTTTGATTTTTTTAATAGTTTCAATTTAGATTGCTACAGGATTTAAAAATAATAACAGAAAATATAAATTTTATCATTAGACGAGTATATCATCTCTGAGTGTAGACAAGACTGTATATGTTCCATTTAATTTAAGCAGAATAAAAAAAACTTCGCTAAAATTCATCTTCATTTATTTAAGCTACTATCTTATTGCATTACAATTTAGTCTAGTTTACAATACATTTGAATTTATAAGTTATACTTATCAGTTTTCATGCTATCATCTTTAATATAACATTTGAACGGAAATTCCTAGCTTACTTATTTACTTACGCCTGTTACCCCTCACGGAGGAGCATAGGCCGCTCACCAGCATTCTCCATCCAACTCCGTCCTGGGCATTCCTTTCCAGTTCTTCCCAGTTAACATTCATCCTTTTGATATCTGCTTCTATTTCCCGGCGTAATGTATTCTTTGGCCTTCCTCTTCTCCGCTTCCCTTCCTGATTCCAAGTTAGGGATTGCCTTGTAATGCACATTGGTGATTTCCTTAATGTATGTCTGATCCACTTCCAACGTCTTTTTCTAATTTCCTCTTCAGCTGGAACCTGCTGGTTTATCCTATCCTATAAAACGCTGTTGCTGATAGTATCCAGACAGTGAATATTGAGTATTTTGCGTAGACAACTGTTTATAAATACTTGTACATTCTTGACGATGGATGTAGTAGTTCTCCACGTTTCAGCTCCGTACAGTAGAACTGACTGTCTTTACGTTCGTATGGAAGATTCTCACTTTGAAGTTAGTTGACAGTTGTTTTGAGTTCGTTATGTTCTTCAATTGTAAGATTCCTAGCTACCTATGATTAAGTGAAAAAAAGAAAAATCATACATTTACATTCTGACAGTAATAATTTGTATTGATTAATCTGTTAAAAATGGCTTAATTTGACTATCACGATTTTTACCATAACCAATATTTTCACATGTTAGATATTCTGTTCAGTGAATAATCTACATTCATTTTTATTTCCCCCTTCAAACGTTTTAATTGTATAGGTGAATGAAATTGACCTAAGTCATGCTACTCATGAAGAAGCTGTTCGAATACTTCGTAATGCAGGTGATATTGTAAATTTAGTGTTAACACGTCAACAAGTAGAGAGTTTTGATGAACCTGGTTCGTTAGAGCATTCAACAAATGCTGAATCAACACGTAAATATCAATTAAGCAGTAATAGAAAACTTTCGTAACAAATGCTTAATCAACGCATACATATCTTATTTCTTAAAGAATTTACTCCACCATCATTTCATTCTGTATCAATAAAAACTGTTTGTAAATAATTACGTACATGTATATCAAACTTTTTATATCCCTTTTTTTATAGTAGAGTACTGCTTTTCCAAATAAAATAAATGAAAATCTTTTAGACTACACAAGATTATTTTCACCTGGGATAGATGTTCTTATTCGTGTATCATCGAAGTTGACTAATTTGTGGGAACTCCATTTTTATGGTGTTCACTTTCCTTTTGGTGGTTTCATGATACAGTTGTTCACTGAATAATAAGTGTTATATATCAGGAAGCTTATGCAGGGTTTTAAATAGTAAAGAGATAAAGTGTGTGACAGCATCACTTGATTATAAGCGTCCTAAAGTCTGATACAGCATTCACCGACTTGTAATTATTACGACAGGTTTGGATTATTTAATCATTGATATTGTTTTTGATTATTCTTGATTAGCATGTGTTAGTTCTGAGCAAATCACCTTGATACAGCCACTTTTCTCAAGTTTTTATGAGAGAAATCGATTTTGACTAGCAGCGGAATCCAGTACGCACGTTTCCTCTTAATTGCGACTCGTCAGCTGGATATTCAAGCATCCTCGTTAATGTTCACCCCGGAACTCGAACCCGGCACTTAGCTTCAAACGCCGAATGTGTAGTCCACTGAGCTACTTATCCCATTTACTTGTTATTGTCAGTCAGAGCTACTAGGAGAAATAGCATACACGAAACTTGGGTTCAAATTTTTCTTAATACATATCTTGAACAACTAACTTTACAACTAAATTGTAACATTTCATGTTGCTGAATGATTACATTCCGTCTCTTAATCGATAGATTTCTACCTTAATTTTGCCTTTTAGAACGGCAATAATGTAGCTCATTGAACAGGTATAGATTCATGTACCTAACAATGAGTCAATCAACTCGCTTATCTTTTCGGTGTACTAGGCGCACCTTATCCATTGTGATATGTTATTAGCCAGTCTATTAGGACAAATTCTAGCGTCATATTTCTACTGCTCATTTTATTTTTTACAGAGTAATGTATTCAAGCATTTCGGCTCAGTTTTATGTGAATTAAATCCATAATCTGCATCAAGAAATAAATCAAATATTTCAACAAATAAATTTTTATTTTTTTTAAGGCTGTATAATTATATTTATGCAAAATGCAATATATGATGAACAAGTTTAACATGTTGACATTCGTATAAACATTATATGAAACATTTGGGGTCCACTTCATATCATTTAATGAAACAACTTAGTCAATGATTTGAAACAATTTCGAATGTAACGAGAAAACGGAGTTGATTTTCCAGATCAACTTCCAAATTGTAATTTAGTTACAAACAATTTAAGCACTCTACAGATTATTTTTTTTTAAGGTCTTTGTAATCAAACATATAACTGTAATCACTAATCGATTGGTGTTAGATCTCCACTGAAAACTAGGAAGCACTGGATGGTCATATGGGACTCCTCAGTAGTACGCACCCTATACTAGGACGATACGGTCGTCCAGTGCTTCCAGGTTTTCACTGGTGGTCTAACATCAGTCGATTCATGATTCCAATCATAAAAACTTAACAATCTCCACAACCTATACTGATATAACTGTAACCTGAAACCATCAGAAATAATCCTTCCTTTTTTACTTGTATATCACGAAGATAATTGCATGAATTCGGTTTGACTTCATCGAGACTCAGGTATTCAAATAGTATTGCGTTTTTGATATGGTTTAATTTTCCCTCTAGTTCTTCAGATCAGTCTTCAAATAAGATCTGAAATATTCTTTGTATGCTAAGATGTTCTGTGCTACTGTTTCCGAAATAGTGTGCAGGATAATTTTAAAGTATAAGACCAATGTATAGGAGCTACATCACTTAAGAAAACAAATAAGGGAATTACTCTGAATGATATTAGGATCATATTTTGCCTTTTTTAAGTCTTCCAAAACGTCTGACAACACAACTGAGTTACGCGTAAAATCGAGGTTCAAAAAAGATTTATCTTCCTAACGATTCTTTCGTAATTAATATATATTGGTTACGAAACTCAACGCCTGGGGTGTTCGCGGATATTGACACATTTCTATATCTGGAAAGAGAAAGGCTTACTCTGGTTTTAACATAAAAATAAATACAATATGCTGTGCCGTAAATGATAGCCTATAACTATGTCTGGAGTCAATGATAACTCGGTTATCCAAATAGGGGCACACAAATATGGAATCTGTTGCGCCTGAACAAAGATTTATGGGTTGCGTAATCACGCTAATAAATACAGCAGACCTTATTAGTCTATGTGAATACTAGAAAGAAACGTCCGTCCACTGCTTTCAAGTTTTCAATGGTGGTCTAATATTGATCGATTCATGATCTCAATCAAGATTGGCGTCCGTTACATCATGCCTTCTGAAATGCTTGAAATGAAACTGGTCACTGAATATTAACAAGTAGTATAAATCAATATACATAAAATGAGTGTGAAGGTTAGAGACAAGACGGAAAACAAACGAACTTAACAGCTTGTTATATAGAGAATTTAAACCGGGAATAAGTTCATGATGAGTAAAAGAGTGAATAACGTACCACCAATTTTTCCCAGTTTTCCTACAATGCTAAAAAATATCTCGGATTATTTCGGAGAAATAAGCTCAAGGAATTTGATGATTATTATTTAACATTATATGTATTGTAATAATGAATATGATCTTCCTGAGTTTGTTAATAGGGTATCGTTAAAGAGTATTTTCGAAATGTGTCCAGCAGTTAATAAAACCATTAAACGTATTTCACCATATATTAAATCGTCTGGAACTAACTATTATTACTAACAACCATAAAATCTTGATAGCCCAACAAATCAGTTAATGCAAAATTCAATCATTAACACCATAAACTTTACCTGTATGTCATCATTTTATGTGCAAACTTTGGTGATTCACGAACTGCTATGTTCAAAACATAAACAAAATTGCAGTCACCTACGTAATAATATGGTGCATCTCAAATTAAATTTTTCTTATGTAATATTATATATCATTATCAATTGTTATTTTCATTATATTCGTTTGTGCCATACCACGCCACTACTCAGCCGACTTTAGAATTGTACTGTATTAGCCATATGCCATTGATTACCAATCTTATCTTTGACGTCTAGCAGGTGTTCAGTTCTAGTGTTGTTTGTGTTGATCAAGATTGTTCCACAAGATTCTTATAAATTGTCGATTTCTATCAAGCAATTTCGTGTTTGGTTGCCTGATGTATAGGTAGATGCATAAATGCTAAAAAGCACACCATCTTCGTAGAATACGTGAAATATATACGAGTAAATTATTGCCCCCATGAAACTTAGTGCAGTATGACTGACACAACTAATAACGAAATATTTAATGGTCAAGTTTGTGTAGACAATAATATATTGCAAATATATAAGAACTTCCGTCTGAACTTTCAACAAATACTTTCATCTGATTTGGGCACTGAGTCGATGTATGACATTAAGGAGGAAGGATGTCTTTGTAAAATCTCAGCGAATGAATGTCAAGTGAATCCAACGCTTCGCCCAGCAATTTGGCCCAAGCTTCTTCAAGGAAATATAATCAAACACCATCATTGTTGCACATCAGTTCGACAAAACTTACCGGAAGCCCCCCTGTAGAAAAATATGCATTAAATCTTTTCAAAGATATCTGTTTTTGAAAATAAGTTAATCCTGAAGAATAATGACAGTAACACTTAATAGTCGTCAGAAACCGGCTATTTTGAATGAAATAAAGTGGTGCCTGAGGGATGATAGGTTAAACGATGATAACAGTTAAAGTGTTTTCTGTAAGCAAAATGAAAATTGTGTATGGTGCAGATGTTTTATTTTTGAACAAAAACAATATTCATCCCTGGTCTATACGAGCAAAGAAAATATGATGTGCGTATGAGTACATTTCAACAATTCAAATAAGAAAAAGTAACATGCAGTTTATAATTTAGGTATAAAAAATAAAGTACATATATAGTGTATTTATAAGTAAAACTATGATAGGTGTGAGCTAGGGTAATGCGCTGATTTGAGTCAGTCAGTCAGCTACAACGCATGACCAGGCACATATATGCATCGGTTCAAGTTGTCATACCTCATTAGCACAACAAGATGAACACCGGATTCATAGAAGTAGTTAATTTAGTGGTGGTAGTATCTAAAAGATAGGTTGTATATAAGGATATAGTATAGGAAAGAAGACAGATATGAAGCAATTTTAATTTCAAGATTTAAGGGAAGATAAAAAGTGTGTGGTCACCGGCTTGTCTCGACGAGAACACGATTGGAATAATAGAAACAATTATTATTATTGTATCAGCAATTGTTTTACTGTACTTGTTTAACTGTATCAATTTCACTTCTTGTCCCGCTATCCGCCTTGTTTGGTTTGAACTTTCTTACGCTCTGCCCTTTTTGCCTGTACTCGTTGGCACGTTTCGTTATTCTTTTGATACCACGAGATCGTCAATAAATATACTTTATCTGGACTAATTACAGCCTTCTGCTTTGCGAGTTATCAAAGGGACCGAATCGTTTCTGGGCGCGTAATCTCATTGTAGTGGTGATCATAGTCCAGCAAGACTCAACGCCATCTACAAGTGTATACATCTGCGCCATTGTGGTCGATTCTGAGCCATGTCACCCAGAGTCTCCTACCACTGGTTACCATATTCGCGCGGACCCCGACCAAGTAGTTTGCATCTACCAACATGACTCAGACTAGAAGTTAGTGACTTCAAGCTCTGATGCCACGTTTTGGTCTGGCCACCCCTAACTCTATTCCAACCATCCCCAATACTAGTTAGCATAGTGCGTCATGGTAATCGGTGTTCAGGCATACGTAACACGTGGTCCAACCATCTCAGTCGATGAAGATTCATCACCTCATCAACTGATTTACCATCATTCCCTAATACCCTGTGTCTAACCTCACTATTACTTACCCGGTTATCCCAGCAGATGCGAGCAATATTTCTAAGGCATCTGTGGTCAAATACTAGTAACCTACGAGTATCTTCTACTCTTAATGGCCATGTTTCACAGCCGTAAAGTAGAACAGAGCGAACTGATGCGCAGTATACTCGTCCCTTAATTGATAGACGGATATCTCGTCTTCGCCATAGGTGACGAAAGTTGGCAAAAGCCAAACGAGCATTTTGAATCCGTGCTGAGATCTCGTCAGACACCAACCCATTAGGGCTGATCAGACTTCCAAGATAAGTGAAGTTGTCGACGCGTTCGACTACTTCACTCCCTATCCTTAGTTCGGGTGTTGACGCAGGCCAGTCCTGGAGTAACAATTTACATTTGGATGGGGAGAAACGCATCCCAAACATCCTGACATTATTACTGAGTTCCAACAGAAGACTCTGCATTTTGTCAGTGTCTTCACCAAACAGGACTATGTCATCTGCGTATTCTAAGTCGCTTAGTGGTCCCCCTGGTAGGAGATCAATTCCTGAAAATTCAGTCGAAGAGAACGTTATTTCCAGCAACAGGTCTATAATGAAGTTAAACAAAAATGGGGATAGTGGACAACCTTGACGGACATCACTTGAGGTTGTAAAAACATATGACAGTTCGCCATAAGCTCTCACACCACTGGTAGTGTTCGAGTAAAGGGTCTTCACGAGGTTTATGTACTTCTCAGGTACACCTTTCAATGACAGACACTGCCACAGAACCTCTCGGTCCACAGAGTCAAATGTTGCTTTCAAGTCAAGAAAAACTATCATTGTCGGACGCCAACAAACATGTCTGTGCTCTAAAACCTGACGAATAGTGAATATGTGGTCGATGCAGTCACGACCAGGTCTGAAGCCAGCCTGATTTTCTCGTGTTTGCAGTTCACGAGTCTTAGTTAGGCGCCCGATAATTATTGAGGCTAGTATTTTAGATGCTATGTTAGTCAGACTAATCCCTCTATGGTTATCACAGGATGATTTTCACCCCTTCTTATATATTGGGACAATCAGAGATTGTGACCAGTCAGATGGGATTACGTCCAACTCCCAGATTTTAGCCAGAATATTATTCAACCTAATCGCTAAAATTGGGCCACCATATTTAAAGACCTCTGGAGCCAATCCATCTGGACCAGCTGCTCTTCCTCGTTTCAGATTACCTATAGCCTTTTGAACGACAGGAAGGGTTGGGGGACCTACTTCAATGCTCCATTCAGGTTTTCTGGGAATAGTGAGTAGTTGTGCAGTAGCTGAAGGCCAGCTGAACTGCCCCTTAAAGTGTTTCGCCCATCGTTTTAAACGTCTAGGCTGAGAGCAGATAAGGGTTCCGTCTTTTTCTGAGATCGTTTCACTTACACTTGACTTATTGATTCCGGTTTCTTTTATTAGTCTGAAGAGTTGCCTGGTGTTGCCTACAGCCGCTGCCTTTTCCATCTCTTTTGCTTTCGTTGCCCACCACTGCTCACGATCGTTCCTTAGACTTTTAGTTAACCTAGATCTAATTTCTTTACGCTCTTCGTCGTGTTCAGAGCCTGATGGGATGAGTTTACGCGAATCCATCAGTGAAATAGACTTAGAAGAAATCCACTGGTTTTTTGGAGCCCTATGGTTTAAATGACTAATAGATGTGACTGCTGTTTCCACAGCTGTTCGTATGTCTTTCCAAGCAACATCTGGGTCAGTCTCGTTTACAGAACTGCCTAGATGTGAACTCAGTTGTTTCTGGAATTCGCATTTGGCTTTCTCGTCCTCCAGTTCAATCCTAATGGGTCTTCTTAGTGTAATTTTCCTGCGTCCATTGAGGCGCAGACAAATGCGCGCTCGTATTCAAGCGTGATCAGAGTCTAAACAAGTATTCCAATACGAGCGACAATCTTCTATTGAGCCTCTCCAACGATAACTGATGGCAATATGGTCTATTTGAGTCCATCGTTGGTTTGGTGCAGGTGGTCGCCATGTTAGACGATGTCTCTCTTTATGCTTAAAATTAGTGCTTGCTAAAAATAAACGATTGTCTGAGCGTAGTTGCAACAGACGATCACCATTATCTGTTCGCTGAGCCGGAGTACTAAAATACCCACCTAAATGTCCTTCTGTTTGATTTAAGATACCTTACTGGGCATTAAAGTCACTCGCTACCAGTACTATGTGTGAGCGCTTAGTTTTTTGAGGAAGTTCAGAGAGCTTTCTGTAAAAGTCATCTTTCACTTCATTATGGCTGCAGTCAGTGGGAGCGTAGGCAGAAACGATGGAAAGGCAACGACGTGTGTCCCTATCCTTCCGAGTTCTTACGGAGCCATTTAGCCGGACAGTACACAGGCGACTGTTAACGAGGATCCATTCTAGTAGTGCTACCCGAAATAGGAAGTTTAGTGTTGAAAGTTGAGGTAGAAGGAATAGTAGGAAGTGAAGAAGGATATTGATTATGAATACAGTGATCTTAAGTGCTGTTAAAGGTATAAGGGTTGTTATTACTTCCCGGCTGCCCACACTGTGGAAGGGTTCTTCCAGAGGTAACCCACGGATATCCATGGGATAAGGCGAGGTGTGCATTTTTAGGGTCGACCTTTTCTAATCCCACCCCTCTTTGCGGGAAGGCAGCATCGCTTTTATGCTGGTTGTCTGAAAGAAACACCTTACTGCTGTCACACCTCTGTACAGTCAGGAGTACAACTTAGCCTTCGGACCTTGGGTTTGTTCCTTTTAGTCTTACCGCTCTTCAACCGACCTGTCTGGCATGGTAAGACATTGAGGAACGATTGTTCCAGCCAGAATAGCTTGATTGGTTCATCACGATAGGCAAGTCCGACCACCACGTCAAGGTAGCAGCAACGGTCTGGATTTGATTGAATTATAGTATAAACTAGTAATCCCAGCAATAACGCAATCTAATCAAGAAGTATTAGATGAGCACGAACGAATGTATTATATTTGGAATTCAAAATCAAAGCAGTCCTCAATACAAAGAAATCATTGATCCATATAAACACCACACTAACCACAGCTTATTTGGGAGTGTAAGTGTCTGTAATCGATTATCCATCTTCTTAAGTTCATCCTACATCTGTCTGACAGTGTATTGGATGTAGACTCTGCATTATCTAAAACGCACTCGTTAGCATTAGAATTAACAACCGAAATCGGAGCAGACTCACCTGGGTTCTGGAATTGTATACAATCATCATGTCGTTTGTGTGGTGAAATCACTGATATTTAGAATTTGCATCAGAGACTTTCCAACACTCTCCTCCCCAACGAAATAATGTTGGGTCCTTACGTCGCAATTTTATGACCAATATGACGTTCTCAATTTGCATTTTCTTCTCAAATCTCACGCTTCCATTACTGTATGTGAGTATTTGGGGATACACACTGACATACAATTTGAGGTGTTCCATCGTGTCACTTTGACTTAAATAAAAAATTATGATACATATCCTTTTTTATTATTCATATTAAAAATTACAGATAGATATGCATTGACATATGTATTTAACACATGTGATTCATCTAGGCTTGATTCACCTGCGAAACAATCGAATGGAAAACATGCATCTGCCCCATACTCAGTGGGATAATCTTGGATTTGATTCGTATTCTCTGCCTGTGCAAACTCCATATACATGCATACTGGCTCTCTGATTGCTCCAGGAGGACTTGCTATTCCCTCTAATTCATCATACCGCTGGCTAGGGATTCTACTCAACAAATATTGTTCGTGAGAATATGCAACATCTGATACAATAACATTACAAATATGACTAGAATTCGACTAATCCAGAACATATTTGTTACACTCATTGGGGGTATCATTGGAAATAAATCCATGGTGAAGATAAATGACACTTGATATGACATCAGAATTAAATTTTTCTGAAATATTTCCCTCCAATTTATTATGAGTTTCATTAGAGAATAATAGATCATTAGAAAAATCACCATCTATTAAAACTGAATCCGGTTTTTTATCATGATTTGACTAATTCAACATATTCTCAGGGTTGTAAGACATTTCATCAGAAATATATGAATCATTACGACAAACCATATGTGGTACAACAACACGAGAAATCCGATAAGTTGGTTGATTAGAAACTTTTGTCTCACAATGAATCTGGGTTTCATTCAACTCTGGACTGTTATGTGACGTTATACCGCTTCTAGAAGTCTTGGATAAAAATAAGTGATCAGTAGAAACATCCAACTCAGTAGAATCACAAATACAAATTTCAGCACTAATTTCAGCGAAATGACCATGGTGTCACGAACTGACTGAATGTGTCTAGTTCTACCACATTTAAAGCATTTAGATTTACGAAATACACATGAATTACATAGGTGAAACTTGCCACAGCACAAGAATTTACCAAACTTGTGCTCATCTTCGCAATTTAATGAGTTGTAATCTGAATAACTTTGATTACGTATTGGAATGTGATGACGTAGTGAAGTAGTGGAGTTCCTAATGTCCTGGTGAGTCATATCATTGAATTTTTCTCATTAGCCACACTCTAAATTTGTATGTTTCACATGGTCAAGCAGTAATTCCTTGAGAGTTTCATAGGGGAGTGAAATCGGCTTGTCTGGGGACGCCAAAGTCCTTATGAAGCTGTATGCCTTTTTTCCGATGAATGTAAAGAAACGGGCCACGATATTACCACCCTCAACATCTTTCTTGGTCACAGCCCAGATTTCGAACCTCTCAATGTAATTCTCAAAAACATTAAAATCTGTATGTTGATCCAACCGTCCCATAACAGGCTCCATCGCGATGCCACTGTGACAATCAGGAGTATTTGAATTGCATTAAATGCTCTAGCGCCTGTAAGTGTATCTTACTCTACAAGTGAGATTATAGGAACTTTAAATGTCTAACCACTTACTTGCTGTCACTTTACATTAACACTGTCACTAGCAACTATAACACGTTTGAATAATATCTAACATAAACAGTGGTAACCTGACCGGCCTATTCTGGCAATCATTGTTTTGTTGTTCCGTGCTCTTTGCTTTAATCTTACTTTCTCTAGTTGTAGGTATTTATCGATAACTCACTCTGGCACTGGAAATAACCTTAAATAAATACGTCCCCAAATCATCAGGCTATCCACTTAATAAAAATTAGAAAATCCCTGGTGTTGCATCGGCTTGCCGTGATATATGCCATACATAAACTACTTATCAATTACTAAACTAGCAAACATAAAACAATTTCATATTTCATGTTTGTTCTCTACATTAAATGTTGCTGTTAATATCAAACTGATCATGCCTGTAAACTGGTGTGAATTCTGTAAATATTATTTTCAGAATATATTATTATTAATAATTATAGTATGAACTAGTAATCCTAGCAATAACGCAATCTAATCAAGAAGTATTAGATGAGCAGGAACGAATGTATTATATTTGGAATTCAAAATCAAAGCAGTCCTCAATACAAAGAAATCATTGATCCATATAAGCACCACAGGTAATCAGAAAACAAGCAATCACATGTCACTAAAATATATTTGTTATAATTATAATTGTTACCTCACGTGGATAATTATCGGAGATGTGTTCTCTAAAAGAGAGATTATATGAAGACACAAAACTGATATGCTCTGATGGTTCTCGTTGCTCATGGAAGGCTAAGCTTTCAGAGTATATTTATTATTTTAAAGGATTGAAGTTAGAGGTTGGAAAATACTGTCAAACAAAGCAAATTCTAGATTATTGTTAGTCAGTCATCACCTAGTTAGGACCCCTCTAGAAGTATCCCATGCTGAAAAAGATTTAGGAGTACTAGTACCCTACGATTTGAAGTCGTACGCTAACTGTGACAAAAACGCCTTTCAAGCGAAACCTTGCACTGGTGACATTGAAGCGCACTTTTGGCCAGTTTGACGGTAGAGCTTTCCACATAATCTTCAACAGTTTTATTCGTCCCCACTTGGAGTACGGAAACATAGTATTTCCTCCCTCTCTCCAAAAGGATAAGGACACTCTGGAACGTATCCAACGTCGAGCCACGAAATCATTTCGGGGACTCGAATCTAAACCCTGTCAAGAGCGCGTCAAGTCACTTAACCTTTACCTATTAGAGTATAGGCGTCTTAGAGGTGACCTTCTAATGGCTTACAGTATCCTGAACACTTCTGGACATCCCCTTAAACATCTACTTAAGCTTAGTCCCAATACATAACTAAGGGGTGACACCCAGAAAATAGAGACTCAACATTGAAGAATGGACTGTAGACATAACTTCTACTCCTTAAGAGTAGTCAAATGCTGGGAATTCTCTGCCGACTGAGCTAGTCCAAGCGACTTCGGGGGAGTCCTTTAAGAGGAAACTTGACCTATTCTTAAGGACTGAGGATAACATCCTACTACGTTTTACTAATTTCGTTTTTATCTTTTATCGACAATATACTTAGTTTCCTGCCTGAAGGTATTAGTGATCCATCGTTAAGCGAAAGCTTCTTTTATTCCGTTCACAACCGTTCGAACTAATTGAATTTACTAAACTAGATGTTTGCTTACTTTGACATTCGTATACTCTCAACTCATAGAATCTACGACTCGCCTTGACTGGATGAAAAATAATTGGAGATATTTTCATATCTTATTCTTTGTTTCTTTAATCCACTTGTTTTACTGGACTAGGGGTTCGGTTTCTGTTTCACATTTCACCCGGTTGTTGCGATGTCCTCCATCGTTTATTTTAAGTTCAAAGCAAATGTAAAGACGGACTCTGTTTCATTTGATGGATCTTCTATTTCTGTAAAAGATCTCAAGAATGCTATTCGAACGAAGTGTTGTTTGTATTCGACTGATTTTGATCTCAAGCTAGAAGACACTACTGGAAAAGGTAATTAGTCCTTCATATTCAACTTTGTTTAGTCTATTCCAAAGATGATGAATTGATTCCGAAGTACTCAAGTATTGTTGTGCGACGTGTTCCACGTTTAGTTGCAGAAATCCAGAAGAAGAAGCAAATGTAAGTACTTTGTTATGTGGTCTATTGTTCATTAATCACAGGGGTCCAGATGAGGTAACGTGGAGAGAGTTGCAAAAGAATGTAAGTTGTTTTTTTGAACATTTTCTGTCGTTTTGGTCATAACAGTATGGGATTGAGCACTAACCTACTGGTTCTTAGGAAGTTTGTCTAGTTATAGGGATCTTTATACTTCTGTGTTGGTATCGTTGCGAGATTTATCACTGGCAAAATAATATGGTTGACTATGGTTCTAATCGTAAGGTTTTTCAAGATACTCTCAGGTTTCGCAGTGTAAAAACCCTTATCAATAATCTGGAAGATTAGTTAACTGTTAGGTTAAATGTGTCATTTGAGTATAAATTAGGTTCTCTCTACATCTTTTTTTGGCTGGATAAGAAATCATTAGATATTAGACAACCTCATCTGATTTGGTTAGGTCTGTGTAGCACCAGTATAGTTTTCCGAATTCTGAGTGGCCTCGGGTCATAATAAATCATTGTAACTAACTGAAAAATCTATCTTAATTAGATAGTGGCTTTCACACAGCAGTCCTGGTGCCAAATGTTAGAAGGTTGGAGTGTTGACTTTGGGTGGAGTCGGTCTGTTGGATTTTGTTTCTGGAATTACGAACTATTGACATTGATTTATTTTTGTGCAGCCCATGTAATGTTATTTTCAAATAAAATATTGCTATTATCAGTGTTATTGTTATATTGTGACGTTTTGCAAATATAAATTCACGGATCTTCATGTAATATTTTCTGCTGTCACACGTTAAATTTAAATTTCCTATAATTACAAATAGGTCTCGATAAGTCCTGTAGGATTCCCATTCTTCGCTACTTCATTACTTTCTGTTTCTGGGATTCAGAAAATCACAAAACTTGTTACTAGACGTTCTGTTTGTTTTGTAATATGGATATTTCGTCTCGCTCTATGGCAGCTTAGGCCAAAGCACATATGTACCATGCTGTATGTTGGTACTGATTGATAGTAATGTGCATCCAGACTTATGCACTAATGTGAAATCAAAATGCTCATTATCCGGACGATCACATGCTTGTAGTGTATCATTTTTCAATCGTCCGGAATCGTTTCTTATAACTGACCCACCGACGCATAGCTTTTGTCACACTCCGCAGTACATCTTGACACATTAAATAGTCATTCCAAAGATTATCTGTTTTCTCTGTTCTCAACTACTATGTGTAATTATTGTTCGTTATATCCCTGAAATTATTCTGTGCGTAAATTTTCCATTACTTGATTTGGTATCTACTGGATGATGCATTTTGATTTACATGACTATCGTAACCAATGGTTAGAGACTCTAGGTGACATGGCCCAGAATCGATCACAATGGCGTAGGTGTATACACTCTTTATCTTCCCTTAAACCCTGAGATTAA
Organism: Schistosoma mansoni; assembly: GCF_000237925.1. NCBI lineage: Eukaryota > Metazoa > Platyhelminthes > Trematoda > Strigeidida > Schistosomatidae > Schistosoma > Schistosoma mansoni. Next base: position 52,839,012 of record NC_031502.1, read on the forward strand.
AATTGCTTCATAACGTTCTTCCTTACTATACTATATCCTTATATACAACCTATCTTTTATATACTACCACCACTAAATTAACTTTTTCTATGAATCCGGTGTTGATCTTGTTGTGCTAACTAGGTATGGCAACTTGGACCGATGCATAAATGTGCCTGGTCCTACGTTGTAACTGACTGACTGATATTTAAAATCTAGCATGTTGAGTCATTCTCTGTATAAACAAACCCTTAATTGGTATAGATGAAATTAATCAAGTCTAATACACGTTATCTCAGTGCAAACGTACGTACCTTATTCCATTGTTGATATATGACTCAGGTTTCACTGCTGAGTTAAATAAGTCTGTTATGTCGGTAAACGTAGTAGTTGTTTGCAGACCAGTGTTAGATCATGCTCATACAATAATTGTAGGGATTATCTTAATAAACTCCCCCTACTACTTCACTTACTAACACGGCGAATCCATTTACTGTTAAAGATGTATAAGCAATTGGTGTTGATCAATTGCGTGGAATTTGGAATAAAGCTAGATTAATATTTAAAATCTTCCTGACTCAACGATACATCCGGTTAGCCTAAGCTGTGCGACCGAACCGGTGAGGGAAAATCTAAGTAATAGAATAGATGTCAGAACAGGGTTAAAAATTAAGATTAGATGTTAGGATTTGAATTTCCACCACAAACTAACCGGCTGTCATTCGGTGACCCTAAAATCATATTCTTATCCTAATCGCTTGCATAATTGTTTCGCTTTTCTTTAACGTCTCCTTATTAACTGAAGCGATTGACATATCAAGGTCTTTTAGCTGTATTCAGCTTTGCCTCATAACCATAAGATCCAAAGGATGACTACTTGAAGCATTTCACTGACAACCTTTTTTAGAATTTTATTTTTTAGTAACAGTTCGGAGCATAAAGGGACTTGCTATTTTCAAGGTTGATATTTTCCAACTGTCGAGAATTAGTAGTTTGTTATTAGGTCTTTATGTAGAACTAATTATTTTTTGTTCTCTCGAGCTATGTATTACAACCGATGTATTATGTTGCAACATTAGATGTAAAGCCACTGGTTCTGCATAGACGTTTTCTATTCCAAGTAGCAGACGGGCGGGTAGATAACAAAGAAAGGGCTGTACTGCACAATGAAACGTCGTTTTTACTGTGTATATGAGGGAACAAAGCGCATCATAGATGCCTACTGAAAAATTCTGGTGTACGATATAAACTTCGAATAGTCGATGTTATTATTTTGTATGACGTGGGACGCAAGAAAAGTCAATCGACAAGATCATAAGGTTGTATGGGCCGATATATTTTAGTCATCCTTACATCTAGATAAAATTGGGACATTAGGTAACACTGCAGGTCTATCTATGTCCCAATTTTAATGAACCATATTTTAGTCTGATCAAACTAAAATATAATATGTACACGGTCACTGTTGATCTGTGCGATGCAGGCGAGTATAACTTCCCACCATCTGAGACTAACTGACCAGTATGGTATTGCGAGCCTGTTCACACTGGGTTCCAAGTCCCGTTTTGTAGATACGCTCATTATGGAACATGTAACTTGTAGTCGTAGCCCGTCTTATCTACAGTCAGAAATCTCTCAATGATAGTAAAGGATCAGGAAAAAAAAACAGTCTTAGGTGGCGGGTAGAGAAGGAAGATAATGGAACATCACCTTAATTTACTACGGTGAAGTATGTTTAAAGTTAATTACGGATTTCTGGATATTTTATTCATTCTTAGAAATACGGTGAAGTAATGTTTTGTACATAAGATAACTAACAAGGACGGAAATCAGTATCATGTAGCTAAGCACACTAAGATTTAGTCTTACTACGGTCCCGGCTCACGGTGCTCATCTTCCGTAGTAGTACTGAAGGACATCATAGCAACCTTTGTATCTTATTAAAACGCTAACTGAGCAACAGATCTTTAGCTGCTTTCAGTTGATAAATGAGTATATCAGGCACTCAGTGAAACTATGAATTGCCAAAAAAGTCAGCTTTTAGGAATAGCCTGATTGGCTCATTCTAACTTGGACCGTCTGTTTGTACTAATATGGCTTTAAGAAGCTGAATACATGGCTCATTATCGACAGCAGTCCCGTCACCTCCCTTATGAAGCCTGGTGTCTTTGAGTTTATTTTATTTAAACTTTGGTCACCGCTACCTCCAAACGATTACTTTCACCCGGCGAAGTGTTAGAAATTCTGAGGGTTATCCATATGTGATTAGCCGCAGTGACGGTAGTTTAATTCATGCCACCATTGTGAAAAGCCAAAGTCAGTGCCTTGAACCTGTTTTAGAAATGTTGGTATGGAATCCATGTTGCCTGAGATTTACCTATGTTGACACTAAGTTGGAGTGACAGTAAATTTTTTGTATAGCGTTAAAACATGGCCGATATTAATGCCTGGCGTCTGCCCCCCCCTACCCCGGTTCAAGGTGTATAGGTCGTGCAACTCTACAGCTTGAGGTACTTCGGCATGGTCCGTAATATAAATAAGCTGTGTGATGTAGTTTCTCACTACATTGATAGAAATAAAATGAAGGCCAACTGGTCTTAATTCTGATTGAATTTTTATTAAACACTTCGTGTATTTATCAACATCTCAATCTCTCACTACATGTTGTCTTGTTGTGCCATAATCTTTGTCATGAATGAATAAATAATCAGAATTTTCTCTAAATTACTCGTCGAGGAGTAGTGTCATCAAACATTGTAACCATCAGTCGCTGCCTCACTTAATAAACTCACTTTTTCTAAGTGGTTAAATTTAATTGCAGTTCTAAGATGATTTCAATTGTCACTGAGTAGTGCAATAACGATAGATGTCCAAGCAGTTACAAAAAAATTAACTTACAGTAAAACCTGTAACTACGTGGTATAAAATAATGCCCTTCAGCTTACTTGACTTTGCACATGCCCTATCACATTTTACTGATGTCAGAGACAAGTTTTATAAAGTGGAGAATAACCAAGCTAGGATTTGTATTATAATATTACGATGGAGTCACCTTTTTCACAAGCGACACAATTTGCTTTACCAACGTGGACCTAGAAAGATTATCCATGAACATCTTCTAGGATCCTTTAGTTGAAAGTCAATAAATTTCCCTCGATTGAGTAAAGATAACAGCTCTTAAGACTAACCTGCTGAGCACTTAGTTAATTATCTTAACCTATAGCGTAATATTTAACTTTTGAACTAGATTTTTTAAATCTGATAAGTATGCATAATTACCCTGCTTTCCCTACAAAAAGTTAGTGAACTTGGCAGTCAGCCAACCATAAGCACCTTCAACCTTAGTCGTCATAGCAGTTATGTGGGATGGCATTAACGGGACGAATATCAAGAGTAAGGTCATGATGATATCAATAATTGTTAGAAACGTGAGACAATACTGTTTTGAAAGAACAAATTCGAGAAATAAAGATGCACAACACAGTACTTCAGCTGAAGACTTGACATAAATCGATACCTTGCACTTCTGATAGGTTCTGAATTGTGTCATGTAACATTTTCATCATGAACAACGAGATTTTTAGTGGTGTCAGAGGTCTGAGGGCAGCTGTCACTTCTAGAGGAAAGTGGGTTATTGATGTGCGTACCGACTTGAGGGTATGATTGAAGAACCAAAGAGACAACTGCTTGAAGCAGGCCACATTTGGCCTTAGTGTGGGAACTTTGTAATATGTTAGCTTCGTATCTCAAAAGGGCTTACCGACGCAAATGTGAATCCGTGGGATGAGGTGAAGTGTCACACCTTTAAGTCCGACCTCTAATCCCTCAGTTTGTAAGTAGACATCACTGCAGATACCCGTTGTCTGAGGGGAACGCCCTGCTGCCGTTGCACCTTAATAAAATCAAGAGTACGACTTCGCTTATGGACCATGGATTTTCTGCTGTAAGTCTTATCGTCCTTCAACTGACCTGTCTGGCTTGGTAGCGCTTAAAGAAACAAGTAATTCAACCCGTATTGCTCGATTGAATCATCACGAACGGTAAGCCCGATCACAACATCAAGGTAGCGGCTATGGTCGGGAGTACTATATTGCACTACGAATCACTCCGTTATACTGAGTAGTCTCAAACGTAGTTTTTAAAGATAGGGGATGTTGGTTTACTAGTATTCGATCATTGGTGTCTACGAATTTTCATTCGTGTATTTTGAAACCATATTAGCAGTTCTGGGGCTAAATGTAGAGTGCCGAGTACGACACTTAGGATGTAGTGAATTTCGATCAACTGCGATGGTTAGATGTGTCCGTATGCTTATCCACTGATTGCACTCAGGCTGCTGCTAACATGACGTGGTCGGGCTTCCCCATCGTGATGAAGCGGTCGTCCCTTAAGGTCATACTATTCTAGGCACGTCGGTTGAAGAACAGTAAGACTAAAAGCAACAAACCGAAGGTCCGAAAGCGAAGTCGCAATGCTGACTACAGAGGTGTGCTTACAGTAAGGTAATTCCCTCAAACAACCAGCATGACGTTGGTGCGCCTCCCCGCAAAAGAAGGGTGGGTTTAGAAAAGGTCGACCCCAAAAATTGCACACCTCGCCTTATCTTACGGATATCCTTTTCTGACAGTAAGGTCTCAAGAAATTTGAAGTTAACACAAAAATCACCCACAGAATAGTCGTGTGCGACCGGCCATAAGCAGTTGTTCCATGGGTACTACAGTCACGCTCTTATGTCACTGAAACCACCTCTAGCTCAATTTCCTTTTGACGTAGATTTAGAAGAACCCTTCCACAGTGTGGGCAACCGGGAAGTGATAACGGCCCCTCATACCTTTAACAGCAATGAAGACTGTGATGATGGCTTGCTTAGAAGTAGGCTGAAAATCTTACAGTGGTCAAACCAAAACATGATATATATCTGTTAGGAAACTGACTTTTGGATTGAGACATATAAGTAGACATAGACTACTTAGTTGCAGTCCCCCCACCCAACTTAACTGGTGGTTAGAGATTGAGTAATATTCAGAATCGTTCTCAATGAAGCCGATGCATTCACTCGTCATTCTCTATAGCCTGCGTCTCCAAATTACCTTGCAATTTTCTGTTATTTCACTAATTCATATTTTTTGTTCGAATAGTATCTTTGACTCTATCTTTCTTATTACCACTGATACTGTGATGTTACTAGCTATTCTATTCCGGAATTCGTCCTGACAATTTTTTTCTTCCTATGCTTATGGGATGTGGCAGTTTAAATTGTTGTACTTATAGTCTAGTTTATACTTTACGTATGACTGACCAACATAACACTAATTATTGATAGCGGTGATCGTGCGAACCTCAACTATTTCGTCTATATTCACCGGCTCAGTTCAGTCCAACATCTATTGACGTCATCGGCTCACTCCATGGCTTAGTCTGACAGATCTGTGTTTCCTCCAAGCTTCCTACTCACTCAAGATGGCGTTTCAAGCTAAGGGGTAGTTGCAGTACGTAATATACATTCCGGCCACGGTTGGTGAAGGTTCACGACTTTTCAATCGATTTGGGATATTTAACTACTACAGCACACCTGATCTCGGTCAGTACCAAACTTCTAAGATATGTTTTATGAACAGAAACTAGTAGATAGGCGCATGTAGGTATATGGATTAATATAGGTAATGGTTCATTTTGTCGGTTTGTTCCATTCTCACTACTCCATTTTCTCATTATGTTAAAGCCATATATAAATTACAGTAATAACATTCCTTATTTGCATGTAGCGCAAGTATATCAGTTTCCCAACTCTTTCTAGTTGTGACGAGACGAGTAAAATGAATATCCTGAAATCCAGATGAACTCAAGTCCTCAATCTCGTTAAGTAAAAAGTCATGATATCTCATCTAGAAAGTGTCTGAAGTAAATTCATCCGATTCACCTCGTATTCGGCTCTTTGTTACCTCCGTTACACAACCGAAGTTAGTCTGTGTGTAATATGTGGAGTTAAACGAGAGATTTATATTCATGACACATTCATACATTTTTTCAGATCGGAGTCAGATCAACGGGTCGCAGAACAGGGAAGAAGGACTCTCCAGAAGCGGAATACGGGTTGAATTGGATGGATTTGTATCAAACATTCGTTTATTTAGACAAACATTAAGATTGAGAAGCGGGTAAACGAAGCGGAGAAGTGTGTCAACTCAATTTGGTATAGCGTGGCTCAGTATTTATGACCAGACAAAAATAATCTGAGGGCATGTGATGATTAGAGCAAGCGATACATATACTCATAAAAACAGTCAAGGCTAATACAGGAATAACCGACTAGATCAAAATGTGGCTCCAGAAGAATAAATAAATTGATCTATCTGGAAGCTAGCATAACCCATGTGTGCTTGGCATAGTACTGGACTTTATAATATAAGTCGTTTGAACTGTGTGTGATCTTGGCCGGTGAAATCGTAGATATACTTCTAAAAACAAGTTGTTTCTATCCCTACTTTGACAGTTTTGTTTCACATTTATTGGATTTAATATTTCTTTTTGTTTTACAGCATACTGCCGCATCAGAAACATCACATGGTTCTAAAGTATGTTTCCACAATCATGTTTATCTTTTTAGCTTATCAATTTAGCGGATTCTGACCTTCCTGAAGAAGAGAAAATCAAACTGATGATGGAGAGATCCTCGGAGACCTATTCAGAGACCAAGTAATGAATTCTAGTTTACTGAACTCTTTGTTTTAGTTTTGCCGTTCGAGCCAAGCCATATGGGGTCCCTCCGGCTGCTTACGTTTGTCACAAATGTAATCAGCCGGGACATTGGATTCACAATTGTCCTGGGGTACGTGATAAGACCGGGAAAGTAATGGATGCAAAATCAATTAAAAGGCCGACGGGTATTCCACAAGATTTCCTTCTGGAAGTTGCGGCTGGAACTCCAGGTGCATATTTAGGAAAATCCGGGAAGTACATGGTGCCTATCAAAGACGCGTAAGTCAGTTGTTTTTGTAATAAAAATCTTAGAGAGGCATATGCCCAAGGCAAAAAGGATAAACGGCCGTTTTCTGTTGAAGAAAACCCTCCGTATGTTCCTCAGGAAAGAAATCCTCCGAAGCAACTTGTATGCCCGTTGTGTAATAAGCTATTCAGCGATGCAGTTTTAGTATCCTGTTGTGGAACAACCTATTGTAACGAGTGCATCATGGGTCATGTTTTTGATTCTCAAGTTTTGGGTTCCCATAAGTGTCCTAACTGTGATGCAGTGCTGACAGACCATGAGTCCAGTGTCTTTGAAAATGCTCTTGTGCGAAGTTTGATTCGTGACTGGCTCGCTGATGAATCTAAAATAGTCGATCCAGAAGTAGTTATCCCTGGAGATATATCAAAGTTCAATGAAAACGATACGGTAAGATATTTTATTTATAACCTTTCCTTACTTTTAGACATTTGTTAACTGTCGCCGCGTTCTGAAACCAAAACAAGCAATGGTCAGCATCAATACGGTCAAACCTGGAAGTACAACTGCAGCGGAATCAAATCAAGTTCAGAATTCACTGAAGATGCAACCAATTGTTTCAGAATCTAATTCTATTGTTAAAAATGAACATACTGATTTACTTTTGAACTTACCTTCTGAAACACCCCAGAGCACAAACTCTGTGACATTTTCTACTCTTTCATCTTTTGATTATGTTCGTGTTTCTGAAATGACTACTTCTGTTGTAACGAACAATACAAATGCTACTGTGGTCACAAGTTCTCCTTGTACCACTATGGTGGGAAATAACAGACAGAATCTGTTACCCACCACTTGTCTTTCAAACACACAAATTCCTTGTTTGAGTTATACTAGTTCTGCTGCTGTAATGCCTACTTTACTCCCAGGTGTTAATGGTGGTGGTAACCCCCTTCTTAATGCGCTTTATAGTATACGGTTAGATGACTTACAGGCTCCATTGGTTGCTCCCTCTACTATTTTACCAGCCACTTACGGATCGCTTGTTGGCGACCCTGAGTGGACAGCTGAGACAGCTTTGGCTGCGTCAGCAGCTCAGAGTGCAGGTCTAGTTGATCCAGTAATACAAGTCAATAATAATCAGGTCGCCTTTGGGCTAGTCCCTGGGCAGTCTATTCCTGGCACGATGCACACAGCTTTATCCGCACCTGTTGAAACACTAAATGGACACAAAATGCTTTCAAAAGAAGAGTTCTATCGGTTGAAAATGGAAGTTCTCCATTCAGCTCGTAGAAGGTAAACCAATTTAAATCTACTCAAATGCGATCGTTTATTTATTCAGGTTGTCATGCCGTCCTCTTTCTTTAACAGTTAAATCTCTTGACTTCAAGCTTCACAAGATCTGTTCATATCATGGGTTTTTGTAGCAAAGTATTCATTTTATGGGTAATGGAGGTGTCGTTCTGCTTCTGGAAGAATGTATAGTTTAATTCATTAAGTTTCAAATACCAAGTTTAGACTTATGAGTTTCTATCGCTTCTCGGACTTATCCTTCAGTGAATTATCTGTTCGAAACAAGATTTATTTCTTGCGTTTCAGTATCGAGGTGGTTTGTAATCATTCACAATTTAGGTTAGTAAATATTTTGGGTAGAAATACTGCCCCGTGAAAGGATAACTATGTGGTTCAGCTGCCTTTTGTTTGTTTGACCGCAATTTGTCTCCAAACCTGTGTGCGGTAGGCTCAGAATAAGGTCTTTTATATCCGAAGTAAATGTATGGATTAGCAATTATATAAAAATGTAAAGGTCACATGCTGACGGTTGTGAATTCTCTTTCAAATTGAAGTTTACTTTTTCTAGGGCTTAATTAAGGCTCTGTATTTACGTTCAGCGTACACAGTATTCAAACTAAAAGTGTTTTGATTTTTTGAAGCTTCTGTTGGTGTTTAATATATACTTTCATATTTCATTTGAATGTTGCTCAGTTTTATGTCTGTGCGACCGTATGTATTGGCTGTTGTTCATTCGTTTGCCTTTGTTTACATTTCTTCAGTTATATGTATATATGTACATGCTGTTATCTTGTTTTGTTATGGTGTGCATTCCACTACATTCAACGGGTCCACCTAACAGTATGGTTGCCTTTTCTCTGCGTTATTCAGTATCTTATTAAAAAAATTTGATTTATAGGCATCGCCACCGCACCCATTCACGTAGTCCTGGTTATGTACATCGAGGCGAACGACTTTATGGAGATTCTTCTCACCATCGACGTGGTTATGAGAGAGAAGAGCGAGAGAGACGATCTCGATACTATTCACCTGTTAATTACGAGAGTGAACGTAGTCGTTGCCGACACCGTTACGCCGACGGATATGAATCTCATCATGACAGAAGTGGGACTCATCGTCATCACTACCGCCCTACTTTCTTTCAAGATCTTGACGACCGGAGACGTCATTATTCACGAGGCCATCCGCATAGTCCCGCACACCGGTCCAGGCGGTCACCAAGACAGTCACCGTCAAGTAAAGATGGTTGGTATGGGTACAAAGGTCGGGGATGTAGCCTTTCTCCTGTCACACGTGAACCCTCAGATCCACGCAGATGTCGGGAACCACATGTTGGTAGTGGACATTATGACGAATTCCTCAGTAGACGTAAAAGAAGGTAGGTAATATTTTACGTTTTCCTAGATTAGTCATTCAGTGTTGAAACAGCTTTTATGAAAAATTCACGTCTGTCCCATGTATTTGTAAAGGATTGTCTGAATAAACACCAAGATAAAACGTAAGTTTCAGGGGCGACCGAACTATGACATTACGTTAGTCCATGAATTCATTAACTTTTATTCTGAATCATGCTGGCAGGTGTAGATTACATGTTAATAATGCACACAAATAATGACTGAAGATTCTGTGTGAGACATTAGTCGGAATCCGTTAGTGGTGTGTATAGTTTTATTCACCATTTATCTACTGCCCATATCCTGAGTTTAAACATTCCTTCTCAAATACTTTCTTTTTGAATCATCGTAGTGTCAAGTCGATTTTACTACCATTTATATTACCTCGCAACTCATCTCCTAATTACTCTTATATGGTGTGGCAAATCAGGTTAATACAGATTTGTTCCATTCTATGATTTTGATTGATTGTCCGAAATATTGTTTTGGAATTACGTTGCTCAGTTATCTTTAATTTTCATTGAAACATCCTTCAGAATCTTGTTTTTTGCAAGTGTCTACGTCTGATGTGTTTTGATGTTTTTTTTGCCATAATTCGAGCTCGTATTTAGTTCCAATATGGCAAGAAGTAAACACTTCATTCAATATTTGTTTAGATTTTGATAATAGAAAACATCTGAGTTTTGTAAATCATTAACGGAAAATAACTTAATAGTTATTTTAGGTGAAATCCAACACCATGATCGCTCATGAGATTACATGAAGTACATACATGTTGCTCTAAAGCAGTGGTCATGTACATGTGTTGTCTAAAAGAGTTCATAGTTCATTTCAAGACGCCGTTAATCTTTTAAATCTTTGATGTTAACATGATCAGTTTTGTGCTGGAACCCGAACTATCACTCGTGTTCAGGTAGGAATATTGTATGATTACTTTGTTATCTGAGTATTTAAGTTTAAAAGCCCATCAATTTCATAATTGTCTTTTTGGAATTAGAATGTTGAATTTACATTGTACAGTCGTTAACCAAGCGATATGGGATTTGTTATACGCGCTCAACCACCGTCTACTTTGGCGTACCATGTTGTAGAGGAGCAGGTTGGGAGAAAGGTAGGGACATCTAAACCAAAGCATAACATCAGTTCATTGGAACATTGACTTCTGGACTGAGTCATGCAGGTTGATGTACGTTACTTGATTGGGGTCCACATGATCATAGTAACCGATTATTAGGATTTTTTTAGTGAGATGGCTTGAAAGCGTTCACAATGATACAATGGCATCTACTCTTAATCTTTCTTTAGTCTCAGAGTCCCAAAATCTCGTTTCTTTCGTTTTACACCTAATATTTTCTACTAATACTGACACTGTTACTGCTTCTACTACCATGGAAGTTCGTCTTAATAATTTTATCCCTGTGCTAATTAGATGTCGCAGCTTCAGCCGATGCACATATGTGAGTTTCTACGCTGCTGATAACTAATAAGTAACTTATGATCGACAGCCGGGAAGTAATAGCTACCTTTGACACCACCCGAAATCACCTTTCCCACAATTAAATCTCCGTTATTTCGCAGCATCTCTCCTGTGCCCGTAATTAACCCACAAGTATTTGCGGAGTAATGGCTTAGTGTTTACGGCGTCCGACTTCCTGCCATCGAGCCTAAGATTCGAACCAGGCTCCAACTAATTCCTTTAGACGACAGGATTATATCATTAGCACTCACAAATAAAATACGGCTCATACCTAAGGACCTAGTGAGTGAGCTAATTTTTGTTTTTACTTAATCGTCGGGCTTCATCTTTGCTAATGATTTAAGTTAACGGAATGTTATTCCTGGTTACCGAAAAACAAGCTCTAAGGTGCATGTCGAAACTCTCAATGTTCGAACTTCGTGTCGAATCGGAAAAACGTTTTCTGTATCTAGAACTGGAATTTCGTTCTAGTAATATATACTCTGTCTCCGTTACAAATCAGAATTCTAGTTATAATTTGGTTTACTCTGCGTCTACTAATTCTTGTCTAGCCTTATATCCCAAACTTGAACACTGTATGCCTGACCAGTACCGTTTACCCTAAGTCAACAAAGCCAAGTTCCTATTAGTCCGCTGTTTTCAAGCTTTTCTCTGAGTCCAAAGAGTCAACAACCAACTTTTGCTATTTTATTTTAGAGATACGTAGGTATATAAAAGTATACTGGACCGCATCGCACAACGAAATGAGAAATCACAATTATGCATAAATGAGTGAACAGTATCTGTGAACAGAGCAACCTTTGAAAAACTGAACAATATTAAAATAGTTGGTTGAACGGAAGCTTACATAGTAATCCAGTTATCTATTAATTATACAACAATAAATATTGAAAATTCGAAAGCCAATTCGAGCTTTTACGATAATCATTCCGTTTTAACATAAATGAAGACACGATCGACCTAACGACAGTCTACCAATCATCGTATATAAGACTCAATAAATGACTCACTAATTCTGAAGCAGATATTTAGTTTCTGACTATCCTTTAGTTACTGTTTAACAATGCACTCCGTTCTAATTTGTGGGTGTGAAACACGGCCATCATAATAGAGAATATTTGTTGGTCACTAGTATTCGACCATACATATTTTGAGGAGTTTCACCGTGTGAGTTGAACGATTTGGTTGTGGAGCCTTGACTGTTCTTCTGAATAACATCAACAACTCCACGACCAACCCATCCAGCTTAGAGAACGAGACAACCGAGATTATTCACCTGAGCAAGAAACCTTCTCTATCATCTGAAAGACCATAGGTGTCTTTGATGCATTGCCCGTGTATTTTGGGACCAACGATGAGGAAGTGCGTGGGTTCGAAAAAGGAGACTGAGTAAAGATGGCAAACTGATTGGTGATGTAGTCAATCTTCATCAACTTAGGTGTTTAGGACATGTGTTACATATGTCTAACCACCACCTACCCCGTATAGCGATGTTGTCTGGTGTAGGAGTAGGTTGGAATAAAGCTAGGAGTGGCCAAATCGAGACATGATACCAGTCCATGAAGTCATTGACAACGGGATTGAGCTATGTTGACAGGTTTAGACTACCTGGTTGGGGTCAGCGTAATAATCGCGACTAGTGGTTAGAGACGTTGAATGAAATAGTTCAAAATCGTTTTCAATGGCATAGGTTCATCCATTCTTTGTCTTCCTTTAGAGCCTAAGCTTCTGAATTCTCCATAATTTCTTTACTCCACTAGATTGTACTGTAGTGTACAAGTATTTACAGACAATTATCCACGTGAGATGTTCCAGATCCGTTGACCGCATACCATCAGCGGCCACCTACTGTGAGAGAGAACAAACCAGCTTCGAACTGAAGAGGAAATCGGGAAAAATCACTGGAAGTCAATAGGACATACATTGAGGGAGTCATGAAAGTGGGTCACGACGCAAGCCCGAATTTGGAATCTTGAAGTGAAAATGAGAAGTGGAAGACGAGGAAACACATCGAGTCGTCAATTAGAAGCAGACATGAAAAGCATGGATGGCAACAGGAAAGGATTGCCCAGGACAGATTTCGTTGCAGAATGCTGGTCAGTTGTCTATGCTCTACAAAGAGTAACAAGTGTAAGCAAATAAGTGGGTGTTTGAAAATTCAGGGTGATGTGGCGCCTACGCATTCGCTAATTATCTCACACTCTATTTTGAATTCTAGTACTCATAAACTTTCTCACTCTACCTTTTCGAACGTTAACCCCAAATTTTAGTCTTTCTTCATCATTGCTCCCACATTATTCCGTTCTTTCACTATAAGTCTTGTTAATTTCACCTCTTCGTTAGTACAGTGTAACAACTTGTGCCGGCTCACATGTTTCGGGTTCTACCTTGGCGATGACTGACTAACAGTAATTTAGAATTTTCTTTGTTTGACAGTATTTTCCAACCTCTAACCTCAATCCCTTAAGATAATAAATATACTCCTAAAGCTTAGCTTTCCCTAAACAACGAGAACCATCACAGTTTATCAGTTTTGTGTCTTCATACAATCTCTCTTTTAGCGAACATATCTCTGACAATATCTTGTGGTGTATGTGTGTGTTGATATGTCTAAACGATGTCTTAATTCTGTGAAAACCTCATCCAAGTTGTCCACACTTCCTCATTAAAAGGGATTATATGTAGAATGTTTTTGATTAGTTTTTGTTCCTGTTCAAGTTTTAATATCACGTTGAACTGAGTAAAGTCTTATGTAACAGAAATTTTAACAAAGCTTTGGAATCATAATGTTTCACTCATAACTTTCCCCTGCATGATATATAGATAATGCGTAAGCAGCTATTCATCTTATGGATTAAAATGTTTTTTATCGGACCGATTGATTTATGTTTAGAACATTCAACCTTCAACTAACTGCTTGGGCGTTCAGATTTCAATCTACATATTTTGTCTTAATTATCGCATTTACAATATTATAGTCATCTGAACGAATCCGTATTCGTTGGATAAGATTAAAAAAAGATTTCCTATTGGGTTTTTCACGTGATTTCGATATTGCTTTTGTACCATACTATTCATTTCCCGTACTTACAATTTCGTTTTTGGTGCATAATTATCTTTACTTTCTTTGTAATCCGTCGTCTGGCTCAGTTGTATGAATATTTTATTGGTGTTAGTATTTTCAAAATATAGTGTTCGGCCTTCAATTATGCTCATATCACTTAGTTTCCAAATCAGTCGTATAAATAAAGTTCAGAGGTTCAGTGCTCCGACCGTCTTAAGATTACATAAGACATCTGGTAATTAACTGGAGTGTTCCTCATTTCATCTCACCGTCTTCCACTCCTATCACTTCTAAATCATTACTCGTTTGTCTGTTGTCACCTAGGATGCATTTAGAGTAGAACGAAGCATAATAATCCATATACTTACATGCGCCTATCTACTAGTTTCTGTTCATAAAACATATCTTAGAAGTTTGGTACTGACCGAGATCAGGTGTGCTGTAGTAGTTAAATATCCCAAATCGATTGAAAAGTCGTGAACCTTCACCAACTGTGGTCGGGATGTATACTACGTATATATATATATATATATATATATATATATATATATATATATATATATAAGATTTAGCTTTTAAATTGTCGCAAGTAGTTGACTGTTGTTCAGATTAGTCGAAATTCGTTCAAACAGCAAGCGCTTTTGTGCTTTTCAGGTCAATGGAATATACTGTGCGTACATAACATTTTGTGTTTTCATACACGTTTTCCTTTGTTTCTTTGAATAAAACAGGAACAAAGAATTAAGCAGAGTAACATAGATTCATTTGTCGCATCACATTCCTATTAGTCGCTTATAACTTGTATTGTTACAGAAGCAAAATTACAAATTAGGTTAAAAGTTCTTATCTAGATGGATTAGGTTGGACGTTTGGATGTATGATTAGTGAAAAGTTGTGATTGGGCTTCGAACAAGGATAGACAGATACTCAGCTTACTGACATGTGAATTCCTTTTTATCATTGATTTCTATTCTAGACGTAATATATATGGGCAGTAGTGGTTGTATTGGATAAATCTGTTGTCTAACCTGTAATTTGGTTCTCTGTTCGTAGTCGAGAATCGTTTATATAGTATAATGTGATCCACAGTCTTTGCATAACGCATCGATCGAGTATCCAGTTTTCTCGTAATATAATTTCGTACATAAGTCATATGATCGTACTATATTATTCGTGACGTACAGAAAATTTAAAATTTTCATAGTTAATACAAACACATCAATATAGCACTGCGAACATGCAAATAAAAATAAATGTCAAAGTAATATATTGCATATATATCGTGTACAAAGATATTAATTTAGTAGCAAAGAACAAAAAAAGCTAGAAATGAGTGGTTACGCAATGATAAATGCACTACTGACAAAGTAACAATAACGTTTTGTTCTGCAGTTTTATCTTTGTGATCGTGTAAACAAATACGATGGCAATCCCAGCACTGTATGTTAAACACTATGAGATGGGTCTGATTTTGTGGTTGTTTTGCATATTCAGTATACAAATAACATAAAAATTTACTAACTGACTACACAGGTCGATTTAATGGATGATAATTCTCTCGTTCTTAACTTTGTAATTCCATATGGTTATATACGTTCATGTTCTCGGCTAGTTTGGTTTCGATTACATTTGTGGGTTTGTTTTATTTAAAGTTTCTTTTTATTTTTACCCATCCGGTCATAATACAGAGTTTTTTTTCAATTACAGTCGAACACCTATGTCTGTTGTCCCTCAGTATGATGTCTCTGACCCAGAATCGATTGGTAAGTAGTTTTAGCTCTTAACACTATTATTTTTAGGACCTAGAAATCCTTCTCTGCCAAGAGATACATCTCAGAGGCAGTTTGATATGCCTGGACCAAATCAAGTAATAGATAATATCAATCGTGTTTCACATACTTTGTCATGTGAAACCTTTTCTGGTGACTCAACAAAACAATCCCCCGTTTCTCTGGATCGTAATAATGATCTCATCTGTAAAGATGAATGTTTAGTAGGACACTCTGTTGTCAGTAGAATTATTAGTAATGATGAGTCATTTGTACCTCACATGAAGAAGGTTAAAGTTAAGAAAGAGAAAAAGCATAAGAAGCATAAACACAAACATTCTGACAAAAGGTAACTATTATAATTTATTTTGTTACATAATAATATATTAGGGCTTGCATTCAAATCGACGATTCAACTAATCAACTATTCATGAATCCAGGTGACACTGTATCTTGTTCTAATGTTGAGGTATCTGATAAGAAGCATGCAAAGAAACACAAGAAACATAAGAAACATAAACATGGAAATAAAGAAGACAAGAAAGAAGTTAACTCAGATGTAAATTCATCAGTACAGTGTATAAGTCTAGATAAAATCAATGTAAATGAGCTTAGCTAATTAACTCTTCCAGTTCTTTCCATGTACATAGGCTTTGAAGAACATGTAAATAATATCTAGATTATAAAGATCAAGTTTACGAATTTACTGGACTTCATACTTTTTAATAAATTATTTTTATCATGAATAAAGTGTTATTCTTTCATAATGTCGTTTTGTGTACCATAAACGATGAGTAACTTCTATTGGTAATATTAGTTGTGATTGTTTTGAGGTTTACTACAATAGACTTCGAATTCCAAAATATTTTTTATATGAAAGCAATAATTTAACTCATTCACCAGGTAGTTTGGGATGAGCTACACTCCAAGTGTAAAGGTTATTGACACTAGCCGGTTGCTTAAACTGAAATAGGTTGAGCCTAGTTGGGACATGAGAATTGAGTCGACTGCCTTAACTACCAAGTTGCAGCTGGTGGTTTATTATATGAAGAATAGTCTATTTACCATAATTCTGGATGTTATTGTTACGTAATCTCTCCGTATAATAAAATATAATGTTCGACCTATATGCGTCCCGATTAGTTTTATGATGAGAATCAGTAATGTTAGAGTTTTCCGTCAGTTTCAATTTTGTTTCTGAAAACTTTATTAAAGCGAAATGCCTTATTGTGGGAAAGCTTAGCTACTTCAAACGACTGGTTAGTATTTTGTCTACTACATACGTCTATTAACCAATCCCCTCTCGTTGTTGTTACAACTAACAAAAATCATTCAATGTTGAAAAATCCACTATTTTACGGAAATTCGACCAGAATAAGTCTAGAAAATTCTTCCTAATCACTACACCGTTGAATCAAGCTATATAAAATGCACTCCCTCAATAGCGATTTCCAGGAGAAAATACTAAAGACCACATATGGTGTGACTCACTGTCAGGTATACGACTCTGTACATGGTAAATGGGCCACTTCATCAATGACATTTGTAATTTTGTAAATGCCTATATTTTCCAGTGTTTCATCTTCTATTAGAATAAACCTTTGAAATCCTTTTGTTTTCCTAATAGTTAAGGGCTGGATTGGTAGTCATTAGACACGAAGCACAGGTTTCGTGGAAAGACATTCTAATGTACGTTCAGTATAACGCTGATGCTTAAATTTGCATCATTTTTTTATGTAATTGAACTTTCAGATATTCAAGAATCTATCGTTTTCTGTCCATTCTGGATAAGTTCGTAACAAGTAGTACTCAGTGTTTTAGTCGTGAAATTTTGCAATTGGATTTACCCCATTGAAGTATCATGTCCTGTTTTTCGTTAATGTTCATGCCAAATAGTATGATTTTTAGCATTACATCTCACGGGAAACTCAATAAATGTCATTCGTTCTTTGTAGGCTAGAAAAGCCTGTCTAAGTGATTTAGCTCCTGTCTGTCAATAAGAATACTTTTATGATATGATCGGTCACTAAACCCTCGATGCATCCTTTTAGTAAAAGGTAGGCCTATTGATAATAGTGCAAATCAGAAGGGGATTTGTGGAGATTTCAGTATTTTTCAAAGTTGAAATCATGAGTCAATTGAAGTTAGACCACCATCTAAAACCTGGAAACACTGGACGGCCGCTGTGC
>NC_031502.1:52857319-52873200 GCF_000237925.1 Schistosoma mansoni
CCAGTGTTTCCAGGTTTTCGATGGTGGTCTTGCTTCAGTTGACTCATGATTTCAACTTTGAAAAATAGTGCAAATCTAACATTTTTTACCAGTAGACAAAATCTTATGTGTCTAAAACTTATTTTAGTCTTCTTTCATCCACGTGAAATAGGTTTCATGGGAAGAATTACTTGAAAATGTAATTTGATGGAATGTTTACGGTGTCACCTACGTCATTGCGATTGATTTCTTTTGGAAAAATAATAAATTGTTGCATCTTAAAAAAAACTTATAAACTAACAGCACAACTAGTCAGATGTATATTCAGGTTGTAGTAGTCAATTCAAAGCACTTAGAAATTAGGCTATTTGTTCTCTCGTTTCAATACAAAGTTATTTTAGTTAGCATCAGTCTTTATTTCGATATTGCTTAGTCTTAATGTCTGTTGTACTACTTTTACATTGTTTCTATGGAATTTGTATTGTAATACGGGTGCTCTTGTGTATTGTTAAAACTGTTTGATTTTACAAGCTCTGTTTCTGTGCAGCCTAATTTACTTCAGTTATTCCAGTTCTTGATAAAAATGAAAACATTCGTTGTAAAATCTCATTGTGAACTGTACTACTACTACTACGATTGATTTTATATTTTAATGCCATAGGCGTTTTTAAGAAATTTTAGTGATTAAAGATTTTCTTCTGCAAAAGATGGTCATGTCACAATATTCTCTTTGTTCAAATAATTTTCTAATTAGAGTTTTCTTACATTTTATAAAAAATTCCATTATTTCTTGTTTAGAATTTAAGAAAAGTCACTTACAGTTTATTATAACGTTCAAGTAGGACTTCATTGCTACCCCGACTTTGATGTAATACAAATATCAGTAGTTTTGAGTAATCATTGATTTGTTTCATAAGTTTATTGTCTTTCTTCGTGAAATCGTTTTATAGCTTAGGATAAGTATTCCTTTCGCGTTTATCAGTAGGATTTTTCATTTCCACTTATAATTTTATCGGTGACAGTGTAATAAAGATAAATCAGAGCCATTACTACTTACAGGTTCATTCTGTTATTTGTCTACTGTGACACAATTATTCGTAAAGAGAGACATCACGGTATATATGCGCCACACGATAAAATAGGATTGTTTACTGATAGAGGAAGAAAGCAGAGAACAATAAAAAAAGGACAATGGATTGAAACGCATATGAAAAATACAATAATGGCAGAATAAGTTCAACTCAGGAAATATTCTTTTAGTTCAAGTAGATTCTCTCAATGAAATGGAAAACGTTACAGCATGATCGCCACTGGCAAAATGTCTTACACTGACCGCCCTCGTCTTACACTACAAGTCCTAGTGTCAGCCAGTGATTCACGATATGGTGTTCACTAGGATGACATTCACAGTACATTTTCAAGCCACCGGAGACGATGTTTCGATATGATAACACTAAATTATCGTCCATGCATCCGAACACAATTTGCCAAACCTTCACATTTTTAACATGGTGTTGCCACTGGATGTCAGCAACCCTTTAGAGACAACGGCGATCAAAAACATGGAGTCATTATCATTCTTAATTCAGATCTTCCAGTTTTTATAAGCATAAAGCAAAACTGACCTCACCGACGCGTTATCAGTCTAAACTTTTACAGTCAGGCTTATATTACGCAGATGCCAAGGATAGCTCAGATTGGCATGAGCTGTTCTGGCTTTCACTATGTGAATTGGTCTCATCACTTGCGCGACCACCAGCACTTACTCATCTAGCCAGATATACGAACTTTTTGACTACTTCTATCTGCTCACTGCGGAGAGTGGTTGCTGATCCAGAGACCTCACAGTCTTGTAAAAGTACTTTAAATGCAAAGCATATTTCATACCTACGGACACTGATTAAGTGCAGATTCTATGACTCGGGTATCACCGCATAGTAAGACAATATCATCCGCATGCTTAAGGTCTAAAAACCTTTCTCGAAGCGACAGATCCATATTTCCATTATATACATCCATCAGGCTGCTTCCAGAATATCATCGATAGCAAAGTTGAAGGGGAATGGTAAGACTATACAACTGCCTAACCCCACTGATCGGATGAAACAATTGAGGGGAGTAGTTTTATGCTCCCTTCGTAATAAGTATGATGGGGGGGGGGTGAATAAAAATGATCAAGACATCCTCTAACAGAACGGAGTATTGTGGCGTGGTCTACTTATATTCATATAAGTAGTATATGGTGATGGTTAGACATAGAATGTATTTTGGCAGAAGACCAATAAGGAAAGAACTGAAATGGTAGGAAAGTGCACAATGAAATTAGAGAAGATGGATTGACATTCACAGAAAGAACAGTGAAGATTGAGACAATTGGTTATTTTGCAAATTAACTGTTTGCTGTATAGTTATCAGAATTTAGTGAGATAGTCTGTAATTTGTGTATAAAACATTCGATTGTCCCCAGTCGTGTTCTCGTTCACTACAGTATGACTGAAGCCGATTACTTGGATGCGATCCGAAGTAGATTTATCCCTCGATAGTTACTGTATAGGTGACATAAGCCCTTTTTAAAGACTGGGATAACTCAATTCATCCCAGGATGTTATGATACTCTGATTGCCAAACGTTTACAAGCAACTAAGTCTTAAAATCAGAAGGTTGCCACCAACGGTAAAATGGACCGTAAGTCATTAAAGTCTAGTGATATGTGACGCTTCAGCAGTTGGAATTCCTTGGGAGTTTCCTCTTCGTTAGATAGATCAGTCGACATTAAGGAGGACAAAACAGTTTGATGGATGTCGCCAGGCAGAAGGCTAGTTTAGCTGTTCGTCGAAAAACTCTTCCAAGACGTTAGTAGATGCTGTTGGTTGGCTTCTCGTCAACTTCATTGATTGTTTCATGCACACCAGACTTCTTGCTGTCGGTGATTCAAATAAGTTGGAAGAGTTTCCGGAAGTTACCAGATGCAGTTGCCGCTTCCAACTCAGCATGCTCCAATCACCAGGATTCTCGTTTCTTACGCAAGCTGTGCATAATTTCAGTACGTACTAATCTACGTTCGCCGTCAAACTCCCAGTTGACCGGGATCAACCGACGTGCCTCAACCAGTTGTAAAGAGTATGTAGGAATTTGGAGCTTATCAGCCCGACATCCCACGAAGCCAAAATCGACTATACTTGCCATGGTGTCATATAGATGTAGCCAATTCTCATCTAAACATTTTGATGCGTCAATAGCTAGCCTTGAACTTGACTCGGTTTGATACTTAATTCCAATAAAGGCTGAAATCGATTTGCTCATCGGTCGCTTTTGGAAGAATTCGTATTCAGTAGTATTACTCAACTTTCGACCAGTTAATGACTTGAGGTCGTTTAGATAGGACAGGATTTTCATCATAGATTTGTTCCTGTATGAGTTTGAAAAAGAATGTACAATGAGAATAACAGAATAGACAAGCAATATTATCCAAAATTTAAAAAAATGTCACAAAATTGTCGTGAATATAATTTGAGAACAGAGGGTAAAGCGAAAATACTTTTTGTATATTTGTAATAATTTAATTTTTTTGGACTAGCATGCTGCCCGGGTTTTCAAACCGAAACAGGTAGTTCCCTAGGGGGGTCACTTCCCGAGAATTTTTGACGCCCAGGTCAAATCCATGAGGCAACGTTGAATGATGCGGTCCTATGGTAGTCAGGAACCAACATTAGGTTCATATACCATTTTCTCCCTGAGTATCCTGGAAACCATAAGTTTGTAATACGGGTTCACCAACTACCCTCAGTGGATTCTAAGTACCCACCAAACCGGTTCAAGCTGCGGACGTTTGTCTTTTCGTCCTCTCGATCTTTTGTAAACAACACCGCTGCAAGATGGTGAGTTTTATTTTCTTGGATGTATGTTTATACACGTAGCTGTATGATTGGATTTTAAGATCTTATTTAGATCACTGAAGCAAAACGCTCAGCACTGAAATACCATGTTCGGACATGTGGAACGTGAAATGGTTTTGAATAGTGATGAAACCTACTAAATAGACTCTTAATGAACAAACAACTGTAATTAGTGATATCCACATAAGCAAATGATGTATTAACAAAGCTTATGTGGTAGTTGCAGTAACGAACAACCGAGTTTATTAGCACTCTATAAAAGTGTCACTATTATTATTACTACTATTTCTATTAAACAGTTTTGACACATTGAATATATCCACTAGCATTGCTCTCAAAAACGTTTAATCACTACATAATATTGACCTTAATTCCTTTTCATAACTTATTATCTTAGTCAATATGCCAATTTTTCTAAATCTAATATCAATTACTGTAAAAATCTCACTCTTAATTTTTAAATGTTTATTGTTTTTCGTGAATTGTTTCTTTTTTTTAAATTGTCATTAACAGATTAATAGATTTAAGGCAACTAATTAATAATGACACGATCTCTAATACATGAAGAATTCTCACATTTACTTGGATCATTCTTTCAAATAAACGTAGGTTTTATTCTCTAGTGGAACATCGACTACCCTTACGTTTTTAAATACATCTTGTCGATCAACACAAGATCTATGTCTATGATTTTCTTGTAAATACTTGCAAGCACTACATAACACTAAAGATATATCCTTTTCAATGTAAACCTAATGACGTAGCTGTTGAAAAAATAATACACCAACATTTCAGCTGTTGTAACTCTATCCCAAATGAGAGTTCTATTCTTCAGAACGGAGAGGTGATAATGTTGGTAAATACAATCACATCCAATGCCTATGGTCAGATGCTTGGTCAAAGCTAAACAATAGGTGAATGTTGTTGATCGATGAATTCTGATAATCGAAATTTGGCTCAATTATCCGAAGGACATATGTAACAGTTTGTGTACATTTTAATTCGGTTTCTCAATAAAACTTCCCATTCTTTCTTAGTATTTTCACTCAAGCACCAAGGTGTGCTTGCATAATGGAAATGTGTGTATCGGTGCAAGAATCAGACCACAAACTAACATAACTGAGACCAGGATCAATTACGAAAGTAAACCTTAAATCTGAACCTGATAAATAAGCCTTAATTTCAAACGGCCTATAAAATCCATATCTTACAATCATTTAAGTTTTATATGAATTTCAATCAGATCTACTTTCGTGTCAATTATATGATATATAAATGTGCAATTTTCCCTACATTCAAAGATCTTATTTACTGACTAGTTTTTCTGTTTTTGAGATCCGTGTTTAACGACTTTGCGTCAATGATTTTAACATTATAAATGATCGTCACTAATCATATCAATTCAGTCTTTCTCTAAATTCACATCCATTTAAACACATGGTATTATTCCTATTTAATGTCTTACATCAACTCGGCGCCCAAATACTGTGAAACTATTCGCTCTAATTTAGACGAAAGTTCTTATACATGGTATTATTTTCCATTGTGGTCAGCTATAATTAATTAAAATATTGCACAACATAAATAGAGAAAATTCAGCTCTGAATATATTCTCATTATTGTTTTGTATAATTAAATTGGAAAGTAACGTTTACTCAATAAGTTGTTATTATTTGCATCAATCATAGTATAGTTATCGGGACAATGATTTCAGTAGGTTTATTGTCTTTCACGCTTAGGTATCTGTTATGAAGTTTTCTTGATTATTATTATTACTAAATTTTTGGTATCATTTAGAGGATAATGTTTCTGTTCTTTGTTGTATCCCGTGGAGAATTATGAATGGTAAGTTTTGAGGACTATTTATGGACCGATGTGATACGTATATTTCCTATTGTATAATTGCCAAGTAACTCAACTATTCATATTCATGTTCCTCTTATTATAAGCTTTATTTTGACCTACGAACTATTACTATTCGATTTACTATTCTTGAGTTATCCCCAGTCTATTAATTACTGTCCCCCCTTTCACAGCCACATCTGGCCAAATCTTGTACAAATGTTATTTTCTATCTTATGGCACGATGTGGTCAGTCTGTTTGGTATATATACTCAGTATGTTTGAGAATAATGATTCATATTGCAGAGGCTGTTATTGGTGTTCTGGACTTAAATGGCTATGCTAGGCAGATAGCAGGACCGACAAGTGCTTTAGACTGCTCATACGGTTTCCGTGTCATTGGTCCGATCGATAATTTTCTCCTCTCTGATTGGCGGGGATCAGCACGTTCATATATCAAACAGGGCACTCACGCATCCATTCGTTATAACATTTTTATAAATAATTTCCTAACAATAATATTTGGTAAAGTACGATTTGAAAAACAATCAGTAACTAAATTATTCTTCTTACAGAAATCTGTAAGTAAAATTGAGTCATGAGAACTTTTCAGTCGAATAAACTGAAATTTCAAAAACTGATTGAACCATTTCAATTAATTTACGTAATAATTCATTATCAGCACACACTGAATATGAAGTAAATGGTTTATTATTCTGTAGTTTTCTTAATCAATATCAACAAGTTTTTTGTACATACCTTCAGACCTTTCATACATATTTTGTTTAACTAAATACGCGACTTATACTCATAGATACCTTATTTTACAGAACTTAAAAATCATTCATCTTATCCCTTTTAAAATATACCCCATTAGTGGCATTATATTTTTCAGATTTCCGTTTTTTATTGTTATACGTCTTTAATACATACCTTGTAATACCCGTATCACATTTGTATCTTAATATTCAACATACCACATGAAAAATGAACGTATTAATTTGCTTGACTATGGAACAGATTATTATTGACCTCTTTCTTTTGTATTATGTCCTATTCGTTTGGGTTGGCTATCCTCTCATTCTTCGCTTGATGTGCAAAACAAATCGTCTTATAAATTTTCATGTTAGATCCTTAGTTTCTTACTTTCTAATGAAGATAGATTAGGAGTATTTAGGGGAATAACTGCCGCGCAAATGTCTGTGATTCATAAATTTTTAAAGTTCTATCAGTCAGCCAATCATAAGGATTGCAGTACCTGGCATATATGTACATCGACTCAAGTTGCCACATCATATGAAGTTAGATCAAGCCAACATATGTTCAGCGTTCTCTTATGGATAGGACTTTATATAGAAATGAGTAAGTTTTATTAAAGTTGTAAGCCGTTGCCGTGAATATTCACAGTGACGTGATTTAAGAACGCGGATTAAATATACAGTTAACTAAATGTATATTTTTAAAATCATTACTATCACTTAAATGTCTCGTTTTGCTGCAAGTTACACGTTTAATATTATTTACGAAATTAAAACTGGCTCAGAGAAGTTTTGAACTGAAAAGTTAACCACAGTCGAAGGCATACCAATTCACCAGTCCAGACCTGAGCTCGGAGTGCAGAATAGTCGTCTTCATTCTTTTATGGTCTGAAAACCTCTCCTAAATATTGACTCTTTCTCCACACTCTTCTTTATATCGTGAATAGTTATCTTACAAATTTCTCGGCAACTGTACAATCAAACTCAGAGAATACAGAATAACTGAAAGATTATATATGACCCGTAGATTATTTCTATCCTGATGTTATTTTCTTACCCCTTGATTATTGCGTAACCTCATATGATAATCAGTCTCGAACCAATTTCTGACGTAATCTTTTCTATCCTTCTATAGACATATTTTCCATAAAACTATAAATACGAATGTATACTTTAAGTAAATGATTTCGTCGAAAAGAAAATTTTCTTCGCTGAATTCCCTTTATTTTTATTCAAATATGAATAAATTGCCAAACAGAAAATCTTTTTACGTTTCAAATCTAAACATCCACACAATTACCGTTTCATAGAAATCAAATGATATTATGTACGTAATTTTTCAAGTTTCAGAGAATCGCCTGAATTTAATAAAAGACTAACTAGAAAATAAACACTAATTGCTACCAACTGGTACAACCAGGTTTCAAAAACCATTACTTACTTACACCTGTTACCCTTTGTAAAGCATAGACTACCGACCAGCATTCTGCAACGAAATCTGTCCTGGGCAATCCTTTCCTGTTGCCATCCATGCTTTTCATGTCTGCTTCTAATTGACGACTCGATGTGTTTCCTCGTCTTCCACTTCTCATTTTCACTTCAAGATTCCAAATTCGGGCTTGCGTCGTGACCCACTTTCATGACTCCCTCAATGTATGTCCTATTGACTTCCAGTGATTTTTCCCGATTTCCTCTTCAGTTCGAAGCTGGTTTGTTCTCTCTCACAGTAGGTGGCCGCTGATGGTATGCGGCCAACGGATCTGGAACATCTCACGTGGATAATTGTCTGTAAATACTTGTACACTACAGTACAATCTAGTGGAGTAAAGAAATTATGGAGAATTCAGAAGCTTAGGCTCTAAAGGAAGACAAAGAATGGATGAACCTATGCCATTGAAAACGATTTTGAACTATTTCATTCAACGTCTCTAACCACTAGTCGCGATTATTACGCTGACCCCAACCAGGTAGTCTAAACCTGTCAACATAGCTCAATCCCGTTGTCAATGACTTCATGGACTGGTATCATGTCTCGATTTGGCCACTCCTAGCTTTATTCCAACCTACTCCTACACCAGACAACATCGCTATACGGGGTAGGTGGTGGTTAGACATATGTAACACATGTCCTAAACACCTAAGTTGATGAAGATTGACTACATCACCAATCAGTTTGCCATCTTTACTCAGTCTCCTTTTTCGAACCCACGCACTTCCTCATCGTTGGTCCCAAAATACACGGGCAATGCATCAAAGACACCTATGGTCTTTCAGATGATAGAGAAGGTTTCTTGCTCAGGTGAATAATCTCGGTTGTCTCGTTCTCTAAGCTGGATGGGTTGGTCGTGGAGTTGTTGATGTTATTCAGAAGAACAGTCAAGGCTCCACAACCAAATCGTTCAACTCACACAGTGAAACTCCTCAAAATATGTATGGTCGAATACTAGTGACCAACAAATATTCTCTATTATGATGGCCGTGTTTCACATCCACAAATTAGAACGGAGTGCATTGTTAAACAGTATCCAAACCTTTTCTTGACAGATGGACATTTCATATACATCACAAGTGACACGAATCGGCAAACACCAATCACGATATCTGAACTGGTGACAAGACTTCATCAGATACTAGATTTACCAGGACTGATGACAGTACCAAGATAAATGAAGCTGTCATCGAATAAAGAGCCTGTTCAATGTAGGTGCACTTCTGTGCTACACCTTTCGATGACAGACATTGCCATAGAATCTCTTGACCAACTGAGTCGAGTGTAGCCTTATAATTTGGAATGATCAGCCTCCGACACCAGTCAGATGCGAATACATCCAGTTCCCAAATACTAGTTAGTATCTAAGCCGAATTAACCACCAATACAAGGTGACTGTTTTTCAAAGGTCAAAGAGGTTATCAATCAGGGACAATTGCTCTTCCTCGCTTTGATCTTCTCAATCTCACAAAGTGTGGAGGACTTGTGTTAATTTCCCGTTCAGGTTGTTTACAGATAGTGGGTAACTAGAGGATAGTCAGAAACTAAATATCTGCTTCAGAATTAGTGAGTCATTTATTGAGTCTTATACACGATGATTGGTAGACTGTCGTTAGGTCGATCATGTCTTCATTTATGTTATAACGGAATGATTATCGTAAAAGTTCGAATTGGCTTTCGAATTTTCAATATTTATTGTTGTATAATTAATAGATAACTGGATTACTATGTAAGCTTCTGTTTAACCAACTATCAGTATACTACTTATTATTCCTATTTTAATGTCAATGAGTTTTAAAGCTGATTGCATACTACATCTGCTTACTACTGCGTTATGAAAGAAAACGAGGCCATAATTATGATACTTTGTTCTGTCTACAATGCATTATCTCCACATGTATTTTTAATTCGTTTCCATTTTTACGTGCTAACCTATTTGTAACTACTACTGGAATATGTTTTTTTGTATAGGTCCGAGCACTTACTCTGTGCACCAAATTCAATACTATTATTTATTCTTCGCATTCAGTCCAATGAATATAAATATAGTAGAATTTCAAAGATATTGTTCAGCTAAAGACAGTCAATCAGTAATTGCAATTAGCATGAGTTAAATATCTGGGACAGCCTTCTGTTATGCACGTACCGATTCTGTTGGGTCCGCGTTCTTACTGCTTACATTTGACAATCGGAAACCTTTGCAACTCTTTAATCTTACCGCTTATACTGGGAAACGGAAGTCACCACAATCCCAAGACGCAAAGTGAGAACATGGAAGACTGGTGCAATGAGGATTTATTGACTTCCCAAAAACACGACGAAAATCACAAAATTGTTAAACGAAAATATAATCATTCATACGTTTATGCAGACTTTTAATATTACCGCATATAGGGGAAAATACATCGAGTTATTAATAAATATACTTTTATTGTATCCTAATGAGTAGAAAAATTATATTTCTGACGTTTCGTGGCTGAATGTAGTCCTCTTATTCAGAGTGAATCAATGACCGAATTCAATTTTCCATGGTGGTCTAGCTTCAACTGACTCATTATTTCAACTATATACGAATTCAATTAACACAAGTTTAAACAGTACAAAGGAAACAATGCAGAATATTTTTAGTACAATCAATATCATAATAAGCCTGAATATGCCAATTTGGAGTTATTCTTTGTCAAGGTGAATTTGTATGACTTATCACCATTAATTTGTGCGTCAGAATTTGGGTATGAAAAATGTATACATTTGTAATATGAAGTAGTGGGGTTGAAATTCGGTGTGTAGACTGTGTGAAATATTTCATAAACACCTGACGCACAAATTTATACAGCGACAGGTCATGCAACCTCACTTTGAACAAGAATAGCTTGACATACCCAGACTTATTATGATCTTGACTGTACTAAAAACATTCCTCATTGTTTCCTTTGTTCTATTTAAACGTGTTGGTTTTTATTTCGGTTATTTATTTACTGTTATATACTAGCGAAGACATAAGTACGGGTAACTCCCACGACCTATTAATGGACGATTATTCTATGTATATTCTTATTGTTTAACTATTCAGTAACTAGATTATGTATATCTATATTCATCTTATCATAAGCTTCATTTTGACATATGGATTATTATTATACGATTTACTGTTCCTAAATTATACTCAGTTTATTGATTATTGTCTCCCACGTTTACAGCCATATTTGGCTTGGTTTTGAACAAATATTATTTTCTATTTTATGGTGTAATGTGGTCTGCCTGTCTGGTATAGAAACAACGTATACTTGAAATAAACGATTCGCATAGCAGAAGCTGCTATTGGTGTTCTGGACTCAAGTGGACGGGCTAGTCGGACTGAGGACCAATAAGGACGCTAGACTACTCATACTAATCGAACGTCATTGTCACAGTGTTAAGGTCGTAGAAGTTGTATTTCTATTGGTGGATAATTCACGCGAGTTACGTCCTTGTTTAATTTGTAAGGTCATAACAAGTTAGCGACGACTTTGAGCAAGTCATAACAATTGGCTACAACCTTGATCAAGACACAATTGGCGACGGTATTGATCAAGACACAACATTTACTCTGTAGAACTTTCTACCCAATGCTCAATTTATTTGAAATTATCAAGTCCGACCTTCGCATTGATACCCACATAGTTATTGTGATGAAAGATACTGAATATAGTTCACCTAGATGGATACAGGGATTATAATTGGCATACTGAACGATCGCTTACAATTGGCAGAATACATACCCAAATGAATTGCAGTGGTCAAATAAGATCACAGGATGGACAGACATCTTCCTCCATTGCGAAACATTTGGTTGAGACTGGTCATAAGGTTGACACCAAGTCAGCATTTGTAGTGTTGTACGAGAGCCATCAAGGACGTATGCTAAGGTTGATTGAGGCCTTGGCTATATGGAAACTGAAACCCCCTTTGTATGCTCAAAAAAATTTGTTCTTATCCTTAATCTACCTGGGTAATACTGATTTATTATCCAAAGTGGTTATCGGATTGTTTTTCTGTGCTTTATTTTTCTTTGTTACGGCTTACCTTTAACCTTTTAATTTTCATATAAAAATGTCTTAACAAGTATACGTGTGATCAGATTGTTCGAAATGTATTATGCGAATATACCACATAATTCTGACAATCTGTCTTCTCATCCCATTATCAAAATTTATCAAAGAGACTAATTGTTTTAAAGAACGAAGTTTATACTGAATTGATACTGTTATATCTTGTGGCCTGCGTGCGTGCCCAGTTAATATATGACGTGATGATTCCCGCCAATCAGAGAGCAGTGAATTATCGATCGGACCAATGACACCATATATATATACCAAACAGACTGACCACATCGTGCCATAAGATAGAAAATAACATTTGTACAAGATTTGGCCAGATGTGGCTGTGAAAGGGGGGACAGTAATTAATAGACTGGGGATAACTCAAGAATAGTAAATCGAATAGTAATAGTTCGTAGGTCAAAATAAAGCTTATAATAAGAGGAACATGAATATGAATAGTTGAGTTACTTGGCAATTATACAATAGGAAATATACGTATCACATCGGTCCATAAATAGTCCTCAAAAGTTACCATTCATAATAATAATACACGAATTATTGATCTGAAAACGTCAAACTGAGTGAAGTTCAAACTTCTTACCCTGATCTAAGTTCTTAATGAACTGATAAAAAAATGTTGACCCAAACAATCTCATTTTTTCATCTCCATATATCAGTGTAAACTTATAAAGAGATGGTAAACAATGGACATTAAACAGGAATTTATAGAGATTTCGAGGCGTTCACACAGAAAGTTGAGAATTTAAAATATTACTATTTTTATTAGAACATTGAAAACAATAGATTACCGACTAACAATGTACATAAATTCTTGAGAATCATTTACAAATATCAGATTAGAAGTGATATTCATGTGCTTAGAAAATTTTCCGTGGGTTTTAAAGCTTAAAAATTTATTGAGATAGCTACTGAGATAAATCAAAATCTGCTGAGACTGACGTGGATTTGTAATTTTAACGAAACACGTCAACTAGCATCTGTTTTGACTTTATCAATAGACATTAGAAAAGATTAAGTATCCGAAAACTGGTTATTCAATTGATCTGTTTTAAAAAATTGTAGAATTATGATTGTAGTTTAAAACAGGTATTTGTTTTGATAACTTCAGATAAGCTTATGCGAACGCAAAGCTTGTAAGAACTATTAATTGCACGACTACAACATGTCTTTTTGATAAACTCTGTCTTTTAACTGCATGGTCTACGATATCAGTGTTTTTTTACATTTACATTCGGTAAAACGAAAACAGAATGAAGTGAGATAAATTAGCTGAAAAGTGAAATTTAATCAATTGAATATCTGATTATTTTCCACTAAAAAATTGAATTATTTCGTAAGCCATTGGAAACTTAGTAGTTCTCAATGTTAGTTATTTCCTACTTTGAAGCATTTCATCAATATACGTTCTTTTTTGCTTTGATTAATATATCCTTGAACGTTCAGTATAATAATTACTCTCACATAGCTACAGTTTAAATGACAGGGAAGCTATAAAGACGACAATTGGTTTTCGTGAACACATTCCAGCATTGTTAAAACTAACGAATTATAGTCAAGAAATATATATCACTAAAAATATAAACGTAATTATAAGCAAAAGAACTAACACATGAGAAAAAATGCCACGAAACAATTGATTTAAAGCTAAAGTTGACATAGAGTTCGTCCAAGGTTTCAACTTAGATTCGAATACTGACATCAAGAGACGAAATTTGTAAAGTATAGCACTGGTATATAAAATAAATTAAACTCGAAAAATGCTTAAACCGTAAATCATATGGTGTCACTTAATTGAAGCATAATCAAGAGAAGAGATATTCATTTAAATAAGGTAATAAGAACAAAATTGAAGCATGTTCTATCCTTCAGAAACCACCATATGGCTGTTTCAAGTGTCAAAAACTAAATGAAACTAGCAAGGTGACCTATTTTGAAAACTGGAAATTGTTAGAGATTAACAAGGTTAAAAGAGTAAGGGGTGCAAGTAAATGAAGCGAAGGAGACAGAATGAAAACCAATCGAACGTACCGTGATGAACCAAAGCATGTCAATAAGAGTATAAATGGATAGGATATGGCTCCTTGTGACGAAAGAACGCAAGTCCTAGCAATATCATACAGTGAAAGCGATTAGATGTACTTTAAACCACTCATTATTTGAATATATGGCGTAACCTTATGCACAAAAATACTTAGAAAAGAGGTAAAAAAACATTATTCAGACTTAGCATATTAGGCATCGGAGCTACGTCGTGTTACATCGTCAGAGCAAACAAAGGATAGAAATAGTTGAGTATGATATAAACTACTTGGTTTTAGTAAGTAGTAAACTGTCATACAGAATATGAAAGAACACAGAGGTGATGGGAATAGTAGACAGACTTAACGGTAATAATCATAATTTTTCAACGATGTGTGGATTGAAAAAAGGAGTAGACGGATACCAATGGTTAGTGAGTTTTTACGAGTGTACATTTACATGAAATATGAAGAATTGGCAATAAAGATCAAATGACAAGTCAAAATGATGAAACTGGATTAAACTAAATTTTATTCGTTTGTTGTCATTTATTTTATCAGTCTTTGTTGGTGTGTGTGCACCTTGAGTGAATGCCTCGATATCACCTATACATACAATTTCAATATATTTTGGGATGACGATTACGTTTTAGTTAGTCCTAATAACACTATTGTATTGATTTCTAAGATATGTACTGAGTTTGAGTCTCGATACATTTGCAATGCCAGATGGCAATTTAAATAAATAAATTATATGACTTAGCTTATGATAATGTCAAAAAAGTGACAAATTCACTTAGAATATTATGTTATGACAAGGCAAAAAATGTTTTTTTTCACATTATAAGTTGTCTGTTAGTTTATATATAGCGTTTACCATCGTTGTCAGTGGAACTTTCAAAGAAATCTGAAAGTTTAACACACAGAACCATTCAAAAGAGTCACAATTTTTACCATACATTTACGTAGTACAGCGTATATAACATAATAAATGAAAACCAAACCACTAGGTATTGTTTGTTTGAATATTAGATGTTTAATTTGACTTGTAATTTATATGAAACTGATTATAAAGACAAGTTATTAGAAAAAAAAAAGGAGAATCATTTGAAATAGGAATAGTCGTTTTCTTGTTGTTGTTGTTGTTGGTTGTGTACATCTGTGGACTTTATCTGGAACAGGTACCAGATGTTTCAAATAGATATTTAGTAATTTTCAAATCCGATATATATTGAATTATTTAATTATTATTTAATACAAAATCTTTGTAGACAATTTAAAGAGGTATATTATACATAATTTTGAATGGATCTATGTTGTAATAACAGAGTTATCACAACATAGTGCACGCAGTGTCGAGCCACGTAGAATAGTGGGAACATTGCAACTTGATCGATAGCATTCGATCAGCATTAAGAAGGGTTTGAAACGCATGACATTGATCACCACCCAATGATCAATCAATTCTGATTACATCTCAATCCTACAGGAGGTCGGTGGCGGCCCGAATAGCTCAGTGGTAACGTCTCTGACTGTGAAGCTGATAGACACGTGATCGAATCCGTCAGGGAGCACCAGTTCCCTCAAGATTACAGGTACACCTTACTGACGAGTGCCAAGTAGCACGAAACCGAGGCCAGGGTTTCCTGTTGACCACTCCCATCCTCCATCTCAGATTCCAGACTCTATCAAGATTTTACTGAACACAAATACGAATTAAATTTTTTTGGTATCAAATAGCTGTCTAAAAAGACTTACTGTACAAATGAGAAGACGAAGTTTATCAGAATTATGTA
>NC_031502.1:52873400-52906632 GCF_000237925.1 Schistosoma mansoni
CACAGAACCATTCAAAAGAGTCACAATTTTTACCATACATTTACGTAGTACAGCGTATATAACATAATAAATGAAAACCAAACCACTTAGTATTGTTTGTTTGAATATTCCCATTGATGTTTTTAGGACTGCAACTGGTCAGTCTCTAATTGGCATACGTGCATACTGTGCGTATTGCCTCGATATAGACCAGTTGCAGTCCTAAACATCAATGGGAAGATTCAAACAAACAATACTAAGTGAAATTAAACTTCACCCCATTGCACAAGCAAGTGGCTATCAAGACTCAGTAGCTGAGTAGATAACGCGATGGCGTTTGAAGCGAAAGGTACTGGGTTCGAGTACCAGAGTGAACATCAACTATGAGATGCAGGTACATCCAGCTGATGATTCCCAGATAGGACGAAACGCGCGTCTTGGATTCCACTGCTAGCCACTATCCATCTTTGCTTACGAAAACCAAACCAGTTATAAACACTCATCTAATTGGATCAGATTCTAGAAGATAGTGCAAATGACTTATCCTCCATTTATATATTATCTGTACATTAATAAGTTATAAACTTTACGAATAACCTTTCCCAGAAAACACAATTTATCTTTATTAATAAATCAACAACTAACTAAAAGTACAGAACAACCTACTTAAACAGCCCTCTAAAAAAAAACAACAAACTCATTGAAATAGAGGTAGAGCAAATACAGAATAAAAATAACTAACTTTTTGTAAAAATACGAAGAAAAGGAATTTAAAAAAATACCAAAAGATATTTATTAGTTCAACATTGTACTTGATAAGTGATGTACTAAATCAACAAATTTGTTTACTTTATCCGGATCAACATCGGGATAAATACCATGACCCAAATTGACAATATAACGATGTATACCGAAATCATTAATCATTTCTTTTACTAAACTTGAAATTTGATTCTCATTAGAATATAATGCGCAAGGATCTAAATTACCCTTTAAATAATTATAACAAGAAAAGTAAATGTTAAGTTTTTTTTAATTATAAATATGGAAGAAAATTATATAATAATGAGTACATAAATGTAAATCAGTGATTTAGTTCAAAGTTGTTGTAGGACTAAGAGACAATACTACATATTTGCTTACAGGAAATGGGACGTTAGCTTGAACTAGTGAGCTAAGGATAGTTATAAAATTAAATCTTTCCATAGAAATGAATTATAATACCTTCAAAACAATGATGGGCACTATTTATTACTAACAATGAATAGGAACAATATGGTGAAGTCGTGATCTTGTTATTTATAAACATGATACTATTTTGTTCAACAGGCGAGTTAGGAATTCACTTTAGAATACAATGACAGCTCCATCAATTGCTTGATTAAATTAGTAATCTAACTAAACAAAGAATATAAAGCTAACTAAAACTGATTTTATTTACTACTTATTTAGTTTTGTTAAACACTGACAAAATTCAAAAACAATTGTTACATATTATTATAGACTGGAGAACTATTGAACGTTAAAGGTAACTAGGTACCTATTTTGTCCTAGTCTTAGACCCAACAGGTTACCGTTATTAACTAGGAATCCATTTTGAAACGGACAACTAATAGGTTTCGTTTATGCCAGATTTGTGTATGCTTTCCTTATGAATTCACTTAGCAAAATACATAAAACTAGTCTTATGTAGTAAGGAACTAGTCCTAAAGACTTTCTATGAACTACAAAAAAAGGTTGAATTTGTTGAAACTTTATTCGTATAGGAATTATTATTACTCATTGAATACGTATCTTCAATAGAAATATTAAAAATTGCAGGTTTGGATATAAATAAATATAAAACCGATGATCTTAGTAGCAAGCAATCTTAACTTACTTGTAATGTGATATGAGAACCAACAGTATTTCGAGCTAATCTAGGAGATATGGTCCAATCTAGACTAATAACATCATAATCAGCTTTAGATAATTCAGTAAGAGCATAATGGCCATCTTTAGCAAATACGATGAGCGGTGGAATAGAATCTCTAGGAATTCTGTATTCATTCAACAAACGGCTTCGTACTTCATTCGAAATTTGTTTCAAATATGGTAAACAAAATGTATTGAACAAGTATGGGCTAAGAAAGCCAGCATGAGATTCGAAAACCTATGAGAATAGAAAATATAAGTAACCATTTACAATGACAGGTTACTCGAAAACCGTAGAAAAATAAATGAAGTGTATCTAGCATTAACGTACAAAAAATATGACGCAAAACAAAAACGAGGAACATGTACTTGGTTACTGAATCATTTCTGTATTGGTATTTACCGAGTAGTGACTGGTTAGAAATAGTCGAGAAATTCATAAGTTTTGGTGGTGATATACCAGAACAAATCAGTTGTCATATAAGAAAAATGCAAAAGTGGCACTTTTCAGTCTAATCCTTCTTAAATAACTCAATGTAAGCATGCAGTCCTCTAACTAAAAGAAGTCTTCCTCAGTTCAACTGTCAACTGAATTATATATATATATATATATATATATATATATATATACCATATTAGAGGAAATTGAAACAATGTCACTATATTATGTGGTGATTTTGTCGAATGTATATAATTAGCATACTACCAATAAGAAAAAAACAAAATGAAAAAAAGGCAATTACTTGAAGTAACTGTGCACCGGAAAGAACCTGTTGAATTAAATGCTCTACAACTTTCTGAGTAAGTAGACTAAGCAATCTTTGACTTGATTGAGGTTCGGTGTATAACCATTTTTTCGCTTTGGAATAAGTATTGGAACTTCCACCTTCAATCATATAAGACATTAGAGTCCAAGGAGCACCAGCAAAACCGATCAATGGGACCCTTCCATTTAGTCGATAACGTGTTAGAGTTATTGATTCATAAACATAGTTTAATTCTTTTCGTACATCAACTTGAGCATTTAGCCGATCTAAGTCGTTTACTGAATTTAAAGGTTCAGTAAATTTAGGTCCGACACCAGGTTGCATCTTGACTTCCATACCAAGAGCCTACAGAAAAGAAAAACCACAACAATACTTTCATCGTGTGACAAAAAATATATATTGTAATATTTGCATACTATGTCCAAAAGCTATTTAAATTTAGGATATAGTTCACAGATGAGAAAAGGTAAAGATTACAATTAATTCATATGATGTTTAGTAAAAGTCGATTTGGTGATATCAACCAATTATTATCAATGGATTAGTTGCCACATCGAAGTGAGAAGGGACCATAGTTATATATAGCAAAGAACAAGAAACAGTAGTAGTTTCAATGGAAGTGGGACTAAATATAAATAACACAGTTCGAAATAAGTGTAATAATAGTGAAACTATGAATCTAAAAGATAGAGAATGAATGCACTTACGTCATCGTTTTCTAGTTGGACCGGCAACTGATTTTGAGCCATGTAACACAGTCGCCATAATCATAAGGGTTTTGGAATACGAATAGACGAAATTCAATTACGTGAAGCAGTAGACAACAATTGAACGGCTCCATAGCTGAGTCATAGCTCTGAGGACATTTTACATGATACATATTTCGAGGTCAACAAAACTGTAAGTCAATTAGTCTATGTGTCAAACAAACGTTTCAATTTGTGCAACTAGTTCTTCACGAAAAACAACTGATAGCTTAGTAAGACTTATCTGGAGATTAGATTTCAAGAACAAATCACTTTAAAAATAATGCATATCTAACAAAATGTTGATTAGATATTTGTGTTGTAGATTTCCTGTGTGGTATGGATAAGCTAAAAATAGAATATGGCATCCGCTAGAAGAAAACATGTTACTAAATATTCCAAGTACATACAAATTTGCTTGAAGTTATCATAAAGCATTTTAATAGGTCAACAACTAAATATATGACGCTAAAAATACAGGAGATTTTTGACTCAATCTTCTTAATAACCAATGATTCCTGATCGATCGTATGGCCGAGGGTGTGAAAAGTCCTATCTCCCTCTCGAAATGCTCTCACATGGCTACGCGTATACAGCCAGTGTCAGGAAAGTCCTACTTACTGCCTTCTCATGGCGGGGGTGTTGTCTACGGAATTGAGAGGACGAAAAGCGAATATCCCACCCTCTAACCGGGTTGATGGACACGGAGGATCCACCTAGGGGAGTTGGAAGACCTTGGTTCCAAACCAGTGGTTCACATGGGCTCCAGTATCCCGAAGGAACAGAAGGCGTATGAACCTATTGTTGTTTACCGGCTACCGTGGGACTGTATCGCTTAACGTTGCTCCACTACCTTTTGGATCAGACCTTCAGGTCAAAAGCTCGGGGTGTGGCTCCACAAAAAAACACTTGCTTCAGTTTGTGTGTCCGGACAGTATCAAAGGCCTCCCACAAACCAATGATAACTGCTACTGACCTCATTGTTATTGTGTGGCCCCCCCTTGTACCAATGTTTATATTTAAACAAATAAAAATAAACAATAAATAAGAAAACCTAAAACAGCCACAAACGAAACTTATGATTAAATTTCAACCTAATCCACCCTTTGTGTTCAAAACAATGTATATGCTCATGTATGACTACACAATTAAAGTGTATTAAATGGTTTGTAGGCGGCAGTGCTTGAGTACAGAAATAATGGAAAAAATGGAGTGACTGTTTATTTTTGCTCGGTTAGACTAGGTTAGAGAAGTCAAACGATAACATTAAAGTGAAGAAGACTAATCAATAACAGTTGTAAACTAAAACTAAACTCACCTGAGGTATAACCAATATATCCGAAAATATAATCGCAGCATCAAGATCGAAACGATTTATGGGTTGGAGAGTTACGGCACAGGCAAGTTCTGGAGTACGACAAATCTCAAAGAAATCGTGTTTTTCACGTAGCTCACGGAACTCAGGTAAATAACGACCAGCTTGACGCATTATCCATACAGGTAGGCGAGAAACGGCCTCACCTTTTGCAGCTCTTATAATGTTGTCATTTTTCAAAGTAGGAAAGTTGCTGTACATTTCAGCTACATAGATCCCTAAAATAGAAAATGAAGTATTTTCAAATATTTAGGAAAATTAAGATCTGGGGTTAGATAACAAGCGTGAATATTCCAAATTAAGTGTTAAAAACGGTATTGAATATATATATATATATATATATATATATATATATATATGTAAAATTTAAACATAAATATTGATACAACTACATTAAGTCTAGAGATATTCTGTTCATAACAACCAATACTCCGAATGGATTTAAACCAATGGATAAAGACGGTATTAGCAGGATGCGATGAATTTATGGTACTTTAGTGTTTCATCATCATCTACCTATGAGCTAACAAGTTTAGTTAGTCTAAAAAACACTAACATATTTCGGATTTCCTAGGAATTGAGTTGCAACCATTAAGTATTTGTAGTGAAATTATTCAGAAGTGAAGATCGTAATGAAACCAGGCACACTGAAAGGAAAAATAGGACATCTACAAGTTTAAAAAACCGTTCCGATTAGAAAAATAATATTCGCCCCCACATCATTTTCCGGTAGTCGGGCAAGACTATTGACCTTAACACTCAAAGTATGGCTCATAAGCAAGTGCCTATGACTCAGTCAACCAGATTAACTCGTTTCTAAGATGTTTCAAATATGTTAAATATGAGGACTAGAGCAAAAGACACTAAAAATACTTAAAATGAGTCATCAAATACCAGCAAACTGGTTTGTAAGCGAGCTGAACCTACAGGGAAAACTGAAGAGCAGAAACCACCAAGAGCTTTCGCTACACGAATTTTATTTCATTATGATTTGTCAAGAAAGTTTCGAGGGAATAATCAGATCAACAATCGTCATGGAATTTAAAGGGCGAAAAAACTCAAGTTATGGAGAGCCTTGACTAACTACACCGATCGTTAATGCATATTTTGTGTTCGAGTGAGAGTTAAGTGGTTAGACACTATGTTAGTAGTTATAAGACAAGTGTCCATAATCAAACGTTTACAGCAACTGAAAAACACGCCTAAGAGTAACGCATATTTCAAAAAGGGCAGTGATTCCGTACTTGATGTGATTATCGTTGCTTTTGCGTATTTGTTGCATCGGTAAGCATTCTTGTCTACTTTAATTTGAATTATTTTGGTTAAGGTCTGAATTTTTGTTGAAAACTTTGTCGCGTGGTACCTCTTTCATTGACTCTGACACTTGTTTTTCTATTGTGATCATATTGTGTTATAGACCCTATTCTGATTGCAATGGTTGGCA
This sequence comes from Schistosoma mansoni, assembly GCF_000237925.1. Classification (NCBI taxonomy): domain Eukaryota; kingdom Metazoa; phylum Platyhelminthes; class Trematoda; order Strigeidida; family Schistosomatidae; genus Schistosoma; species Schistosoma mansoni. The sequence continues at coordinate 52,879,626 of NC_031502.1, forward strand.
GTACTTACAAATGTGGACAGCCAAACTGTTTATTCCCTGTGGATGGAGGGATGCAGTGTGATGAGTGTAAAAGTGGTTCCACAAGATATGTACCCGTCTTAATCCCGCTGCATACAAAAGATGCTTCAAGCCAAACTCGCATTTGCTTTGCATGTCCTGCTGTTCAAATAGGACGATGTTAATCCAGGAGGCTATGAGCCTAATAGCTCTGGCCTTTAAGAAGAACGATAGTGGTTGCGCTGGTAACACAAGTACCGACAGTGAAGGCGGTGTCAGTGTTGTACGTGCTGTTACAAGACGCGTTAAATAACCTACTGTGATTGATGGAGAAGCGAAATTCCCGTTATGACTAACGGGGAGTGAATCACCACTTGATATTGACATGAGTAGTCATGCATCTCCAGTGGAAATTGAGGATCCGGATAAAACCGTCACCGTCCTAAATAGTCCTTGATGTGGCTATCTTGAGTGATGAAAAATGGTTTGCAGTACTGAGGAAAAGAAAAGAAAAAAACTAAAGGTAATACACACGTGGTTGGCAAGTCATTGGTCCTGAGTCCCTCAATGCACTACCACACTCTGATAGTAAGACAGAACACCACCCTAGCCTGACAGGGAAGAACTTAATCACATCAAATATTATTGTGAGTAAATCGCTAGGATCGAACGATCCAGATCCCAAAATTAGACACGCCCATGATTCGGAGAGGCTCAGAGAATATATCTGTAGCATATTACCAGATAGCTCTAAAGGTGTTAAGATCAAAAAATTGGGTAGAATAGGTAAAAGGGCTGATGATAGTGTTCAACCCTGACCACGGAGACTCCTTAAGGTAATCTTAGGATCGGAGAAACAACGTGATCTTCTTTTAAGTAGCGCTCGTAGTCACGACAATTCTGATGCTCAAGTAAGACCAAATATGTCTCTTAAGGATAGAATAAAAAGGAAGACGGCACTAGCTGAACTAGAAACCCATCAACAAAATGATGAGAACGATCTGCGATCGGTGGGTCTTCGAATAGTCAGGTCTTCGTAGCGAATGCTACCAAGGCATGTATGGATAGGTCGTTCTCCCTAGGAGTTTTACATACCAACGCTCATAGTCTAAGATATAAATTCTATGAACTACTAGCATTAGTGGACAAATTAAGGCCACTCATTTTAGCTATGACGGAAACATGGTTAGTCCGAGACTTCGATATCACCTCAGAATTATCTTGATACCACTGCTTCAGAAGTGATAGACATAGATGCAGGAAAGGGGTTGACGTCCTTCTGTGCATAGCCAATGATATAAATATCCGCTCCTCCGTTTGCGAATCCCATGATAGTAGAACTAGTGAAGTCATTAGCTGTGAGCCCACTATCGGATGTTTTACATTTGTACTCGGTGTCATCTACGCAGCTCAATCTGCTTAGCTGATGATTTTATTTTAGAGCACATTCGGCTATGAAGGACAAATAACAGATGCTTGATATTGGGAGACTTCAATGCACCTGACATTAGTTGGACTGAGATGACCACAAAAGGATCTATAAACTCCTTTGATAGTATGATCCTGGTAACAGTAATGGAGCATGCATTAGTACAGCATATATCCAAACCTACACGTTTCGGTATAAACCAAGGTTCTCTGTTGGACTCCTGAGACCGACGATACTGCCAACCTAAATGTTCTTCCCCCGTTAGTGAATAGCGATCACACTGTTTTATCATTCACGTTTGGAGCTAGTGACATGATAAACGATTAGGTTAAGCCTCACCCAAACATATGGAGAGCTAACATATCAACCATTCAGGGGTGTGCTGCTAAAACAGTTTGGTCAGTAGATACTAGCTCATCAGTTGAAGAGGCGTGGTCTATATTTAAAGGCAAGTTTAGTTCAGTCACGTCCTCGTTCATACCATATTTGGTACCATGTAGTCCGAACAATAGTCCACCATGGATAAATAAACAAGTCAAGAAACTTCTTAAACGTAGGAAAAAGCACTGGGATGTGTTCATCTCTACTGGCTTAGAGCAGTACAGATCCAGTTATTGTAAGATTAGGAATACTTGTAAGGCGTTAATTAGTAAGATCAGACGGTCATATGAAAAACAATTGGTTAGGGATTGTAAGTATAATCCAAAACGGTTATTCTCATATATAAATAGGTAAACTCAGAGAAGTGATGGAATCCCATCACTTTTGGTACGAGAAAATCCGTTAATATTGACAAGAAATGATATCGAAAAAGCTGAAGCTTTATTGGAATATTTCGGTGAAGATTTTTCTATCAGTAATGAGGAACGACCAACTATTCATTATGATTGTGGCGGCTTGTTGATGGACACTGTAGTTATTGAGAAAGATACTGTCTTAAGACTACTTCAGCATCTCAAACCTGATAAGTTCAGTGGTCCTGATGATATTCATCCTAGGGTTATGAAAGCCCTATCAGATGTAATTGCTGAACCTTTAGCGATACTGTTTGATATGTCCCTGCAGCAGTCCAGATTACCCAGAGACTGGAAAGACTCGATAATTAGTCCGGCGTATAAGGCTGGGAGAATAGATTTCATTAGTAACTATCTACCCCTCAGCTTAAGTAGTGCAGTTGTAAAACTGATGGAAAAAATTATTCGGATGGCTGTTTTAAACCATGTGGAAAGTCATGATATTTTATCCAGGGAAAGGCCTATCATGTTTGACAAATCTCATTGCAAGAGAAGATTGGGCTGAGGTAAGAGTTCGGAATATTCCTGTAAATGTGATTTTCATAGATCTAAGTAAAGCCTTTGATAAGGTTTCTCATTCTGGTCTTGAATTAAAACTGGAAAGTTTTGGAATTCATTATGCAGTCATAAACTTGATAAGTGACTTTCTTCATGACAGGAGACGAAGGGTAAGAGTAAATGGAACTCTCTCATCGTGGGAACCAGGAAAAAGCGGAGTCCCTCAAGGCACAGTCCTCGGTCCTCTTCTTTTCTTACTTTATGTAACTAAGTTACCAACTGTAGCTAAGTCATCCGCCCCACTCTTCGCCGATGACATAAAGATTTGAAGACCCATGTGAAGCATGCTAGGCAGAATAGTATTACAGGAAGATCTCAACTCATTAGTGGCATGGATGGATGTGTAGTCACTGGAAGTGAATACTAACAAGGGTGTGGTGATGCAACTGAATAAGTACAATGATTCATATTACTACACAACACGTTGAGTTGTGTTGCCCAAAGAAACTATAAAGTTTTAAGAGTCATCTTAAGCAGTGATCTCAAAACAACCAGCCACTGCTAGGCTGCTGCTGCAAAAGGCTATAGAGTATTATGGTCTGCTCGTAGATCTTTCCAGTATTTGGATGAGGAAGTGTTTAGATTATTATACCCGACTTTCGTTCGACCCGACATTCGAAGGAAGTTCAAAAACCGAGATAAAATCGTCAACGTCTGGAGTTTCGTTTCTCGAACCGAGTACTGAATTACTGGAATTCTCCACCAGAGTAGGTAATATCAGCACCTTCTGTTGATATATATTCAAAACTAGATCGGACCTCCACAGTAAGACAGACTGCAAGGATCAATATGCGTCAATAGACCTCCTATCCCTATTACTGAAGATTGCATGACTTTCAATGATCGCTCTTCACATTGCGAAATCTAATCAGTTTCAGTTTGCAAAAGGCAGGAGAACATATAGCGTTTGTTAGTTCTGGCAATGATGGTCTCTCAGTTGATCCTACTTTCTTTTAAAGCAGTCGACAGATGGAGCTTCAAGCACGTGTTGAGGTAATGAATTCCACTCGTTGATGATTCTATGGGAAAGTCGATAGTCAGCTGAACAGTAACTCGTCCTAGACTTGTGAATTTTCCTCGACTATCCTCGTTTATTCAATGTTTTGTAGGATTTATTTTGTCCTACAGATATGCTATTAAACTGTAAACGCGATACTGGCGATCTCAGAGTCTATGTGAAAGCTATAGTCAGAACAAGGACAACTTGGCTTTAAACTTTATCTGTTTCTAAACATAAAAACAATTAGATTAGTACAATAATTAAAGAATTACAGTCATTAAGTGAAACGCACAAACATACCGACCAGTATTGCGTGCCTTAATAAAATGAATAAAATTTATGAGTCACACTAATATAATAGGATAATAATGTCTTTCAATTGGTAAGTCACATGCAACAGCGATAGTTTACAGACACATCAGACCAGATTGACGTGGTGGGAGCTTAAGCAACAATTTGATTGGTTAGTTATGGACATAACTAACATTCCCCCCCAAGCGGACACCACGTTCAGGCTTCTCTACTGTCGCGCTCAAACAATCGGCCTCTTCCAGTAGGCACAGGTTCCGTATATCCCGGCTGATCTCTTCGGTTACCGTCTTCAGTCGAACTGTTCTGACTCGTCCATCTGGACCATAATTGACCTGTCTAACTATAGCTTTCGGCCACAGATTTCTCGGTGAGCCAGTATTGTTTACTAACACCGAATCTCCCGGTTGTCGATTCTTCCTCATGTCCAACCACTCGGATCTCGCCTGAAGGGTTGGTAGGTACTCCCGTAACCATCTGTTCCAGAATAGGTTGGCTAGTTGTTGAGCTTCCTTCCATCTCTCGTTATATAAGCGCGTTTTACTCATCTGCGCCTCGTCGAATGATACACCTCTGTAAACTAACAATAACTTATTTGGCGTAAGTACATCCAGGTCATCACAGTCGTTAACTAGCTTTACGAATGGTCGATTGTTCATTATCCCTTCAATCTCTATTAAAAACATCTCCAAAGACTCGTCCGTCAATACCTTTTGAAACAGTAGTGATTGTAGAATCCTTCTTATCGACTTTATAATGCGTCCCCATACACTGCCTCGATGACTAGCTCTAGGAAGTTTAAAACGCCATTCACAACCTCTTTCTAAAAGAGCATTTGCTATCTTATTCTGGTTCCAACTACACATAATCTGTCTACGATTAGCATTGGCTTTTTTAAATTTATCAGAACCATCCTTACTCTTATTCACAACTCGCACAAAGGCGTCTTTCCCAACACCATGTACAATACCACGGCGAATATGTGCTGTCTGCTTCTTCACGGTCTTATTTACTGACTTCTTTGTCAAAGTGACCTTTGGCTTTTTCGGTGTCTTCACTTTCGGCTTGGTGACCTTCCTTTTCTTAGGCTTTCTTAGAGTTGTTTTGGGATTATGATCACATGGTGCTTTTATTTTTGGCTTGGCAACCCTGGACTTGGCTAATAAAAAGGAACGATGAACTTGACGCGAGACATCTTTAAAACGAGCATACGCCACAACACCATATGCGAATTCTGTGGCGTCGACAAAGCGATAAATCTGAGTAGGTAGTGGTTTGTATAATCCTAGTACGAGACATCTGGGAAGCAACAGTTTACTTAAGCGCTTCATACCTCTGAGCATACAGTTCCATCCTATAAAGCACTCCCTAGGAAGCTCTTCGTTGCATGGAAGATTTAGCCGACAAGCATCTTGCGAAATTAATCTAGCTGGTAAAACAATTGGAGCTATAAACCCATCTGGGTCGAATATAGATGCTACATACGACAAAATGGTTTTCCTTGCAGGAGTCACATCCAACTTGCACATCCTGAAGATCTTATCCGTTCGAACATTCCACTCTTTTCCTAGAATCCCTTCATTTCTTTCCACAGATAAACAAATATTTACGTTCCTTTCTACGCGGTCTTCCTCTGGAATAAACTTCATTAATTCAACATTGTTGCTGTCCCACTTGGTTAGATTAAAACCCCCTAAACGTAACATTTCCTTCAGCTGAGAATATACTAATTTAGCTTCTTCTAACGTATCAACACTGGTTAATAAACCATCAACGTAGAACTTTTCCTTCGCTGTCTGTATAATGCATTCAGGAAATCTAGCCTCGTTACCTAGGATAGTCTTTTGTAGAGCAAACGTTGCGCGACTTGGTGATGAGATCGCACCAGACAAATGTACTTTCACTTTACAAGTTTCTGGTTCATCTTTAAGTGATAAATGATTTATGATACTCATATTTCTCGTGGTCTCACTGTAAGGTCCAAACAACGTCCACCCTAAAGCAGTTTTTATAGCGTATGGTTCATTAGATTTTCCCATTCTCTTCTCTTTTATCTCGTGTACGCCCGGAGCGTTACACCCAATCAACAGTTTGACATTCTCGTCTTCTACTCTCGGAAAACTTGTGTCTTTTAAATGAGACCAGGATGCCATTTGATGCACCGTTGGCACAGTCCTGTAAACCGCCGGTAGTTTCTTAACAGTCAACACTTTCAGCACCTTAACAGATGATGAGAAATCTATCGAGTGCAACTCTACATCGACCTCTTTGGATATCAATGACGATTCATTACTAAGAGTCTTTAGAGACACCATTTTCGGTTTTCCCTCGAGGCCTAACTCATCAGCCAGATCATCAGCAATGAGAGAGGTATTTGATCCGCTATCTAGAAAGGCGCAAGTCTGAATAATCTTCTCACCATTTTTTATCCATACAGGCACTACTGCAAATGCTACTGGTCTCTGCATACGCTTAACACTTCCCTCCGTACAGAAATGAGTATTAATGCAAGCATCACTATCGCTATCTCTCTGTTCTCCCTGCTTCCTATGTAACAACGTATGGTGTCTCCAACCACATCCTTTGACGGTACATGATCTTGGTGCTCGACAGTTTCTTGCTATATGGTTCGCCTTCAGACAGACATTACATAACTTCTTCCTTAATACAAATTCTATTCTTTCACTAACATCCTTATCTCTAAACCTTTCACATTGGTCCAATGGATGGTTCCCAGTACATAATAAACATGATAACCCAAGAGTTCTTGGTCCTACGTGTGGGGAGACATCAGACCCACTAGTGTTAGCAAACGACACTCTCACTTTGTACTCTGAGTCAAGGGGCTTTTTTGTAACGGTAACCGATTGTCTTTGGTTGCGGTTAGAAAGATCACCGCTGACAAGTAATCCATACCTAGTATTAGCAATGTCTGATTGCTCCTTCACAAATTCACAAAGGTCCTTGAATAAAGGCTCTCTACCTGTCTTAAGAATCCTAGATGCAACTTTAACCCATTCTCTCTGTAAATGCAGTGGGAGTTTTAAGAACATACACTCGATGGTCTTTGTAGAATTAAGATCGGATACATAGTCCATCTGCGTAAGTGTGAGCTCACAAACATGCATCTCACGAGACAGTCTTCTTAAACCATCTGGATCAGTCCCCTTAATAGCAGGGATATTCAGCATCTTATCAATAAATGCATGGGCCACGATGTGCTTTTGACCAAATGCTTCCTCGAGAAGCTCTAACGCCTTTCGATAGCCTTCTTCTGGCTCAAGCAATGCACAGTGAACAATGGTAGCCTTAGCTTCACCATCACAATACTGAATCAAATAGTTTAACCTAGATCGGAATCCAACTCTTTCATCAAAACAGTCTTTGAAATTTCGTATGAAACTCCAATAGTTCATGGGATTACCATCAAACCTTATAATCTCTCTCTTTGGTAGGTCTAAAGCTCTAGATATCATTGTTATCCAGTCTTTTCCAGGAGGAATATCAACTGCAGGCGAGGCAAATGTAGACTTATACATCACCTTGTCAGCCACTTGGTTATAATGTTCTCTTCCCTTTTGACGCAACTGTTCCAGCTCGATTTCTCTTTCTGTCTGAGCTAAGCGTATTTTAGCTAATTCTAACTCTAACAAGGGATCCATTCGACAGCTATTTCCCCCAAACTGGTCATCATCATGAGTTTCTGAATAGTGGGGAGACAATTCAGGAATCTGACCAGTTTTATGATTCACCATAGACATTTAACAGTACTCAGTGTGTGGATTTTTGATGAGATACTGGTCGAAACTATGTAGGATTTATTTTGTCCTACAGATATGCTATTAAACTGTAAACGCGATACTGGCGATCTCAGAGTCTATGTGAAAGCTATAGTCAGAACAAGGACAACTTGGCTTTAAACTTTATCTGTTTCTAAACATAAAAACAATTAGATTAGTACAATAATTAAAGAATTACAGTCATTAAGTGAAACGCACAAACATACCGACCAGTATTGCGTGTCTTAATAAAATGAATAAAATTTATGAGTCACACTAATATAATAGGATAATAATGTCTTTCAATTGGTAAGTCACATGCAACAGGGATAGTTTACAGACACATCAGACCAGATTGACGTGGTGGGAGCTTAAGCAACAATTTGATTGGTTAGTTATGGACATAACTAACAGTTTTGGAAAGCAAATAAATATGGAGCATATCAGGTGCAAATTCATCGCTAATTAGTTTGAAAACTGTAATCAATTTACGCCTAGTTCTTCGCTATGACAACGGGAATAGGTTTGGTTTAGCCAGTCGAGCATCGTACGGGAGCTTCGCTATTTCGAAAACCAGCCTAGATGCTGCTCTCTGAACCTTTTCCAAAAGCTCACAGCTTTTTCTTAAACAGATGCTAGTCGAGTGTATGCAGTTCTCAAGTTTAGGAAGCAGGAACACTGTATACAAAGTCAAAAAACGTCAGCTTCGACATGACCAAAGGCCCTATGTATTGACCATAAAGTTTCTAGACCTTTAGCGTCTATCACACGGCAGTGTGGAGTAGTTTTTGAGTCTTGGATAACAATGAATCATAAATCATTGTATGTCTGTTCAACAGGTAGCTCAATGTTATTCATCATGTATGGATCTGTACCTTGATGGCCAATATGCATCAAGATACAATTGGAAGTATTTATCGTCAACTACCAGGTTTGTGACCATTCAGATAATTTCTCCAGGTCCTTCTAAAGTTCTAAGCTATCATCCTTACTTTGTGTTGCTCTCCATATCTTGACATCTTCAGCATATAGCAAAACCGATGATGATAGGAGGCGAGTAAAGTTATTTACACACAAGAGGAATAACATTGGCCCAAAAACTGTGCCCTGAGGCACTCCGCTGAGCACAGTTTTCAAGCATCCACGATCTCGCCTCGCGAGATTCGAACCCAGGACCTATCAGTCTCGCACGTGAGCGCTTAATCTCCGATAATAATCATATGCTCACTAGTGACTGGCTCCAAGAGGTATTTCCTAGAACTCTAGTGAGAAGGAGTGACCAGTGGAGTTCAAACACGTCTGTTGTGAGATAGGAACTCACTGAAGACAATGGCGGACGGTTGCCCAATTTTGTGGATTGGTTGATGGTAGACATCAACACCGTTGGATGCCGGCTCAGTGGTCTCGTGGTCAAGCGCTCACGCGCGAGCCTGGAAGGTCCAGAGTTCGAATCTCGAGAGGTGGGATCGTGGATGCCTACTGCTGAGGAGTTCCACAATAGGACGAAACGGCCGTCCAGTGCTTGCAGGTTTTCTATGATAGTCTAGCTTCAACTGACTCATGATTTCAACTAAAAAATATACATAAGACAAGCACACGTAAAAGCGCATATCACTTAGTCATCAAGGTCACAGATTACGAAGTACTTTGGAAGGATATAAAATACCTGGCTAGGCTAGAATGATTCATTCAATCTCCAAACGAAATAGACGAACTGGAGGTGCGGTAGAAGCCGCTATAATTCCTCCTCAATATAAACTATAGTTAATTAAAACACACTAAACTTTTCTAACTCTCGACAAACATTCTGGACGTGTTTATCCATAAGTTTCAAATTTATATAATATGTTGTTATTATACAAATCATATGATTGCTTTTTCTTCTCCATCAAGACAAAAACCTAACATCTTCACACTTTCTATGAACTGTAGCTTTGTCACTTAAATTCTGTTTTTCACAGAAAATATGAAAATGTTAAGGCAAATCAAAAAGCTTATCGAATCACATTTCTTCATCTAAAATGAAATTCACACTAAAGCCTAGTTAATATTTGTTCGAATTATTGAATACAATTTCACTAAAGAAAGTTAGCTATACGCTGCATAACAGTTTTTAATGATTTCAACATATATTCATTGACAGTTTGTACAAATTACATGCTTCATCTCCTACTATTTGGAATGGAACTGCAATTCAATATATTAGTATGTTATCAAATGTACTGATGGAACCTACCATAAAGGTTTCATTCACAATTATTATAGGGGTGGAAATTCATCATGAAACTCTATATCATTCATGGATAATAACTAATTTATTAATTCTTATGATTTATCCGGTATTACTTTCTCAGAGTACCCCCAAATGCCCTGGTACGGCCGAAAGTGGGGAGAGTCCGCTCTCCCTCTCAAAATGCTATCACTTAGCCACGCATATATAGCCTCTGCCACGGAAGTCCTACTCACTGCCTTCTCGTGGTGGGGGTGTTGTTTACGAAAGTGAGAGGACGAAAAGCGAATGTCCGGCGCTTTAACCGGGTTGGTGGATACGGAAAGTCCACATAGGGGAGTTGGAAAAACCTGATTCCAAACCAATGGTGAACATGGGCTCCAGTATCCTGAGGGAACAAATGGCGTATGAACCAATCGTTGATCACCGGTTACCATGGGACTGCATCTCCTTACGACGCCCCACTGCCTTGTGGACTAGACCTTTAGGTCAAAGGCTCCGGGTGTGGCCCTCTAAGAAAATCACCTGCTTCAGTTTGGGCACCTGGGCAGTATCACAGCCCTCAAGCAAATCGAATGAGATTTGTATGGCACATATGTATCTGGTGCTTCCTTGTACCAATATTTATGTGTTTAAATAAAATAGAATAAAATAAACTTTCTCATAGTAAGAAAGTAGAAAATCTAATTTTACTTATATGGTTTTAGTCTATACAAACTATAAGAGTGTTTCTAAAAATGTTATGTTTAAAAGTTCACAATAGATTTATTTAAGTAGTATGTGGATATCCCTTTCATATAAGTATGTAGTTTTTATCATGTATAAATATAAATTGAAAAAAAAACTATTTAAATCTATGCAGTATTGAATCTCTCTTACTTTCAAGCTTTAGAATTCTCAATTGTGTCCACCCAATAGCTTACATGGATCAAGTTTAAAATTGTTGTCACAATGTAAGTATCAGATAATTTAAACGATAATTTAATGTACAATTCCTTGTTTGGAATGGATGTCATTCAGTGCTGTTAATAATTAACTATCTCATTCAATATTGATTTGACTTCACAGGCAATCATTTCCAAACAGAAATTCGAGAAAACTGACAACTAGTAACTGGTTTTGAGAAATTTTTCAGATTTATATATACTGAATAACATGTTATCGAAAATGCAGGAATTCAAACAATAAATTTATAATGAACTGAATAATTTGTAACATATGAAAGATATTAGACGTAAATGTTTGGTTAGTAAAACAACGTATACGTCTAAATACAAACTGATCACATACAATTATTAAAATAAATTGATTGCTCAAAGAGAACAGGTTCATCATTTGACAAGTTAGCCAGTAATTCAAAGTACTGTATTATCTATAATGATCAACCCCAACTACTTGAGTTTCATCATTGCTTAAGCACAAGACGAATATCATGACCACAACCATAGTGAAGATAGATATACTCACAATGATGTATGTCAAATTTTCTTTATCATCTTTGGAACAATGTGATTCTATTTAATAGTGAAGAAATGAAACACAAAACTAAATTTAAAAAAAATTAAAATGCTATTTACTTGTATTAAATTTCGCTTGGTTTTCAAGACATTGCTCGTGAATGACTACATCACAGAACACTGCCTTACTCAATTCATATGTATGGGTGAACAAACAAACACAGAGAGCAGTGATGGAACGTTCTTACGACTAAAGAAGCCTTGGTAGTCAGAAAACTCAGACCACCTTTATAACCATGGATACAGATTATTCTAACCTAACAACTAATACTTTTCATACCATATTATACATTTCCCTTCTTCGTTTACAATCACTACTTTGTTTATTAAACGTACATTTAGTCGACGTTTGTTGTTTTTTATACATAAATGCCATACCAAGTATACATATGACCGGACTGTTTAAAATTTATGGAACAAATATATCATATTTCCGTAGATTAACCCTATCTTATCATTACAATATAGAAAAGGGATTATTGAAAAACTGTCGATAAAAAGCACCTTTATATTATTTGCGCAACTAAAACTAACCTTTGCCAACGTAACTAGTTCCAGAACTTTCTCGAAAGGCTTCGACTTCAATACTATTGAATATTAAGCGGACTGTACTATAATTTCGGTCCGAAGGGCGAAGTTCGATTTTTAGTGCTTTAGTGCAATTGTAATATTGATCTTTTTGAATAGAAAATACTTCATCATCTGATGATGCATAAATTTGCTCTAAAATAATAAAGTATAATAAAAATTTGGAGGGTCAATGAGTTATAAAGTCCAGACGTTAATTGTTAAGATCAAGTAAGTTAAAAACACTAATAAGATTGTCGAAATAACAGTTACTAAGTGGTAATTGGCTACTTGCTTTTTTATAAATGTCTTGGAGTTTGGATAGGGATTTATGCTAAGTAGAATCAATTATATATCAGTTGTGACAGATAAGCACTAGCGACAGAAGATTTATTTTTTGAAGAACTGACTTAAATTATAAAGGCTAATTACTGGGTTAAATAAACTCAGTGGCAGGGCGTATATATATATATATATATATATATATAATGCTCATCGAGTAGTTACGTTAAGTAATAGTTATATAATGACATATTGATTATAAACTAACATTGAGTAATTGGAAGAAAGAGGATTGTAACAACTAAAGTAATTGTTCGAAAATCAAGCTGTTGCTACGTTGCATAATATATAAAAAAGAAGAAGGAACTAACAAAATATTTTGATGAATGGTCAGTAGTATGGTAGTCATATAAGAATCAAGAGACCAATGTAGAGAAAAAGTAAAATACAAAAAGTGGAAGAAATATGAAATTATTTTGTCAAAGTTCTGCTACAACCTCCCCTACATCGATAGCCAAGGTAGAGAGAGTGGTTGTACAAACTTCTTTTGAATGTAAAGGTTTGATTTGTAAACATGGATTTCAATAGCTTGAGGAATATGTAAAAGACGAACTCGTAAACCATGCGGCAAATTTATTAGTGTAGAGCTATGATGAAAAAGAAATTTCTTCGCTTGATTCTTTCCTTCTTTATTTATCAAATGTCGAAATAGGAATTTGATTCATAAAATGTAAGAATTTAGAAGTGACATTAGCTTCAATTCTTCTAATGTACTTCATAGTAAACTGATGACTATACTGGATAACAAATACTTTGACGTTTGAAATGATGAGTACTGTGTGGTGTGGTCTACTTATATCCTTATAAGTACTATATGTTGATGGTCAGATATAGAATGTATTTTGGCAGATGACCGATAAGGAAAGAACTGAAATGAAACGCAATTGGTAGGTGTTGAGTTGGCTTCCAGAGAACTCCAACAGAGCCTCCAGAGGCTCATAAAGAGCCCCAGCCAATCAGAGTACGATGGAACATTCTAGAGTCCAACGTGGCATGCTACTATTGGTCGGTAGCAATATATGTCGTTAAATGGATTGGCTGAAATAGGATGTTGATTTAACATATGCTAACATCTATAAATACCCATGATTTTCCGTACAAGAATGAACCTTGTAGTAAAGTGTTTCTCTCATACTCGAGTCTTCTCTCTGGTCTTCAAGTCGGTGTATAGTTCTAGCCTGGGGTTATCAGAATAGCTTAGTATCTGAATAAAGCGTTCAACCTACAAGACATAACAGTAGGAAAATACATAAACAATGAAATTAGAGAAGATGGATTGATATTTACACAAGGAACAGTGAAGATTGAGACAATAGATTGTTATTTTGCAAATTAACTGTTTGCTGTATAGTTATCAGAATTTAGTGAGATAGTCTGTAATTTGTGTCTAAATACATTCGATTCTCTCCACTCATGTACTCATTCACTATAACTGCACTCGAATTATAGTAAGAAAAAATTATCAACTCTAATATAAATATATTAAATTAAAAAGAAAATTGAAATATGACGAAAGAAATAGTGTATATCTTACTACTGATCATTTATTATTCTTTCATTATTAAATTGAGTAAACATCTAGAATTTAAACACTATTAACCATAATATTAACTTTACTTAGTATTGTTTGGGTCTTCGCATTGATGTTTTTAGGACTGCAACTGATCAAATTCATCCCATTGCACAAGAAGAATTGAAGTTAGAACATTTTTGTTCATAAATTCATTACATTAAATTAACTTTTGACCCTTATATATAATATCTATCTATGTGTAGTGTAAACATTTTATTTTTGCATATATTTTATCCGATAAAATTCATGAAGTTTCATTTATTGTTGTTGATTCCAGTTGGTGAACAAAGACTTTATAAATGATGATAATTTTGAATTGAATTTAAACTTCATCTGATTGCACAAGCAAGTGGCTATCAGGACTCAGTAGCCGCGTGGATAGACGCGATGGCGTTTGAAACGAAAGGTACTGGGTTCGAGTCACAGAGTGAACACCAACTCTGAGATGCAGGTACATCCAGCTGGCGAGTCCCAAATAGGACGAAACGCGCGTCCTGGATTCCACTGCTAGCCACTATCCATCTTTGCTTACATAATATTAACTGATTTGAACATGTAGGTAGTTTTCTAGAGCGCACACATACACACAAATACACAAATAAAATATGACCTACCATCATTCAATCTATAAAAAAAAGTAATTGAATCAAATGCATAAAAATCATTTGCATATAATTTGAAATTAAATGTTAATAGCCATGGATTTTTTTGATTTGGATCTGCCCATTTCACTGTTAAAGAATTTAAATTAGAGTCACAATATCCAAAAAAATCTATATTTTTAACTGTAGAATTCAAATAGGATGTAATATTATCCTTTGATCCCTAGATTAATGGAAAAGTTAAACAAGAAATATTATAATTAAAAAAAGATGCTTGTTATTAATTGAATGTAACTATGCAAAATACAAGAGATTTTAATACAACATCTTACTAATTATATGAACTAAATGAATATAAAATGTGGTAAAGCAATTAGTCCCTTTTATAAATTTTGATAGTGTAATAAGAAGACGAAGATTATCAGAACTTTGTGATATATTAACGCAATATATTTCGAACAATCTGATCACACATATACTTGTATGTTCACTAATTTAAATGTGCGTGTGTGTGGTCACAAATACATAGGGAGGAGCAATCGTGATCTCGAAATTAGGGTGTTTGAACATGTACAAAAGTGGTTGCAGAAACCAATAGAATCAAATGACTCATTAAGAATAAAGGATCAACATCCAACATCCTCTATTGTCAAACACATAATAGAAACAGGCCATGAGATTGATCTTAACTCGGCTTTTGTGGTGTAGTACAAAAGTGTAAAAGGGCGTATACTAAGGTTTATTGAATCCTTATCCATACGAAAATTTAAACCCACTTTGTGTATTAAAAAACAGTTTGTTCTCACCTTAAACCTACCCTGATCATATTAGCTTATTAGCCAGAGTGATTAGGTTTCAAATTGTTTTCATATTATTTTCATGATTATGATTATTATCCTTGTCTTCTCTAACCCCCCATTTCCAGTCTAGTTGACCATGTTCTTAACAAGTGTGTTATGTGTGATTAGATTGTTCGAAATGTATTGCGCTAATATATCATCACATAGTTCTGATAATCTTCGTCTTCTTATTGCACAAAATGTATTAATGAATAATTATTATTGAACAGAAATTTAGTATATAAAACTAATTTATAATTAAATAAAGGAGGTTGCTTAGATCATAAATATCCATAATGAAATAAGGTAAAACTAATTAAGTGGATTTATCATTTGTGTCTATTAATTAATAAGTAAATTTTCTA
The DNA here is from genome assembly GCF_000237925.1 of Schistosoma mansoni. Classification (NCBI taxonomy): domain Eukaryota; kingdom Metazoa; phylum Platyhelminthes; class Trematoda; order Strigeidida; family Schistosomatidae; genus Schistosoma; species Schistosoma mansoni. Next base: position 52,895,527 of record NC_031502.1, read on the forward strand.
TCTCACCTTGTAAACTTTTCATTAATATGCTAGTGATAAATGTTTAATATTTTTCGGTTATCGATAGTAAACTATTAATCTAAATTCCATTAATATTGAAGAACATATGGAACTAAAAAACAACTATCAATTAAAATCAAAGTCAGGATCTTCCATACAAACATCAAGACAGTTCTACTATACAGAGCTGAAACTTGGAGAATCACTACAATCTTCATCAAAAACGTACAAGTATTTACAGAAAATTATCTATATGAGATGCTCCAGATTCGTTGACCGGATACCATCAGAGGCCACCTACTGTGAGAAAGAACAAACCAGCTTCGAACTGAAGAGGAAGTTAGAAAAGGATGTTGGAAGCAGACAGGACATACACTAAAGAAATCATCAAACTGTGTCACGATGCAAGCCCAAACTTGGAATCTTGAAATGAAAATGAGAAGTCGAAGATCAAGGAACACATTGCGTTAGGGAATTGTGGCAGACATGAAAAGCATGAATAGCATCTAGAAAGGATTACCCATGACAGATTTCTATGGAAAGTGCTGGTTGGTAGCATATGCTCTACAAAGGGCAACCGGCATAAGCAAGTAGGTAAGTAATATTTAAAATTCAGCAAAGATTTATACTTTTTTATGGATATATTTTCTTAAACTAAAAATCTCTGTAATTCAAATTTTGGGTCAGTTCATGCGTTTTAAAACACAGACATTCAGTTTCACCATATAATTAAACATAACATTCAAGCAAACTGACAAATGTTATTTGAATAGGATGTTTCATAATGAAATTTAACTGTTAAAAGCATCTTTGCCGAATGATCTCTCAAATATGGACACTATCCAGAAAGAATCAATCAATCATCAATTTAATTTGCAACTAAACTGTTCGGCGAAAACTATAACAGGATCTTTAGTTTAACCTGTCAAGTTTTTTATTCCATAAAAGGGGTAACAAAAAGAAAGTGATGTAAGAGGCCACTGAATTTATTTTGTAGCCTAAAACAATTTATGAGTATTAAATTGTCTACCATAATATGGTTTGATTTTTCCAATTAAAAAATCGAAGATTCCAATCTTCACTAAGTATTTGTGGCCTTTTTATGGTAATCCATTAAATATGTAAAAGGTGTGATGGAGTTAAGGGAGCAAGAAGTTATCAACAACAACAACAACAACAAAATGACTTCGAAATATCACTCCTGATTGTATTAGTACTTATTTACGTTGATTTATTTGGAGAAACTTATAAAATTTCGTTTTCAGAATTAAAGGAGTTCTGAGAAATAATTTATCTACTAATCTGAGAATATGTATATTAAAAGTGGGGTTAAGTTTTTGATGTAATATTCCGTTTGATAAGTTATGATGAACTTCAAATTGGAACTTTACCAACCGAGACAATTTAATTGCATATATATATATAAACTGTGTGATATAATAAAGATTTCTATTATTCTGTTTTCATGTAATTTACATATATTGCTTAATTGTAAAAAAACTATAACTTAAGTATTTTCATATTTGAAATCATGATTCAAATTGAAGCTAGACCGCCATGGGAAAGCTGGAAGCACTGGATGACCGTTTAGTCCTATTGTGGGACTCCTCAGCAGTGCGCATCCACGATTCCGCCTCGCGAGATTCGAACCCAGGACCTACCAGTTTTGCGCCAGAGCACTTAACCAATAGACCACTGAGCCGGCATCAGATGGTGTTAATGTCTAACTTCAACCAATCCATGAAGCTGAGCAACCGTTCACCAATTGTCTTCAGTGAGTTCCTATCTCAAAACAGACCTGGTTGAACTCCACTGGTCACTGCTTCTCACTAGAACTTCAGGAAATATCTCTTGAAGTCATTAGTCTATCGGTTAAGTGCTGTGGCGCGAGACTGATAGGTCCTGAGTTGGAATCTCGCGAGGCGAGATCGTGGATGTGCACTGCTGAGGAGTCCCACAATAGGACTAAACGGTCATCCAGTGCTTCCAGCTTTCCCATGGCGGTCTAGCTTCAATTTGAATCATGATTTCAACTATGAAAATACTGAAATCTCTACAAAAACCCCTTCTGATTGTAATTTAAGTGTTAAATGTAATTCATATTTTTTTACCAGTCTTACTAAAAAAACAATAAACTTGAAATGGCTTCTGTATTTACAGTATGTATTGAATTCATTCCACTTTAGAAAAAAATTAACTATTATTATTATATGCAACCATGTGATCATATGACAAGAATTAAAACTAAAAGGAACATTTTAGACACTAACACAAAATATGTTGACCATTTAATCAATTACATAAATTATTAAATAAGTAGTAGTTGGCTAAATATTAAACCTAATTAAAATATTAAGTCTCTTAGAAAGCAGTATTCAGAAATATGATGTCATAGTAGACTATAGTAACTCAGATCTGTTAATAAAATGACAGAAGGATTTATATGCATAAATTTATTTGTACAAGTATTTATAGACAATCATCTATATGAGATGCTCCAGATCCGTTGGCCAGAGACCATCTACAATCACCTGCTTTGAGAGAGGACAAAGTAACTTCGAACTGAAGAGGAAATTAGGAAAAAGAGCTGAAATCGGATAGGACATACACTATCACAAAATATGTTGTCTATTTAATTAATTACATAAATTATTAGATAAGTAGTAGTTGGTTAAATACTAAATCTATTTAAAGTATCAAGCCTCTTATAAAGTAGTATTCAGAAATAAAATGCAATAGTAGACTATGGTAACTCAGATCTGTTAATGAAATGACAAAAGGATTAATATGCATAGATTGATTCGTAAGAATTTATTAATTTAACTGTTTCTAAAGAATTTAGATCTTACTTTGAAGAATGTCCATTTCCTAAATAGTGACTGAATATTAAAATCTTTTGTTATAAATTAACCAACTAAAAGAAGAACAACAAGAGACTTTCAGTTCATACAGAGAGTAAATTTCTCTTTTTGGCACAGATATTCTCAAATGAATAATACTAGAGAGAATGAAACATAGTTGTGACGTTTACAGACTATCATATTCAACCAATTAAGATACAGTATTGATAAATTAGTCAAGTAATATGCGGTACATTATTTAAAATAAAGATTTGAATATGATACAACTGGTATTAACTAGAAGTATGTTATTTAAATAAAGACCTGACTTTTTGTTAATATTGAAACTTGGAATAAATTAAATCATGAGAAAAACCGGGTTCTTTTCTATTCTACATAACGTTAATCGTAGATATAAAAAGTAACCACAAAACACTCATTCATAGCAATCTTTCTATCCAAGTTAGTATTAGAGGTGACTACTTTCTTGGTTTAAATTGGTGTCTTCTTAATTTATTAATACCTCTTAGCGTCAAAACCTCCTACTATATTCGATGTCGATGTAATGTTTCAGACAGAATTTCGCTTAAATACAGAAGTTGATCTTAATCAAGAATGTGGAATAAAAACCTGATCATACAGCCAGTAAATTAATTTAAAACCATTTTAATTGCTGAACCATACAATCATACCTTAATCTGTTGCATTTGATAAGTAGACTACGTTTATTCTAAATGAAGATATGCAAGAGAAATCACTTAAAGCATGTTAGAATCGCTGTATGATGTCAAAATGCTTAAACATTCATGTAACGTCGTTACGATAAATTTCACTATGCTTTACCTCTGCTATATTTCTTAATAACTGATTGCTTTTGATTTTGTTATCTTCTGTTAAGCTTACTTTTCCATAGGATGGAACAGCTAGTGTATATATTTTTAAATGTACAAATTTCCTTAAGTTTGTCCATCTCTTTCTCTATCAGATAACAAAAAGATGATCCATTCACCCTTCATAAATTGAAAGAAAATAAAAGTGTATATTCTGTTAATAATCAATACTTGTTCGAGGAAAGAGCTGCTTTCGAAACAAAGATTACAGGAAAAATAACTGTTCAAACCGAAAACAATGTATTAAAGTGAACAAACAGTTAGTTGATTTGTTTGATGTAGGTCAAAATGAAAGGAAACCCTAGTCACTATCGAATATTACGATGAGTTAATAGTATTCTATAGAAAATTTGAAATCATCTTCAACAGTAGAGTAATTAATTTTTTTATGTGAAGTTATAATTTCAACGATGTTTAAGCAACTGTCTGATAATTTAATGAAACGCTGCAAAACAGAGAACGTGGAAAAGTTGTCTCACATTAATTTTTTTCAAACTAACTGATACCAAACGTTATTATTTCAAGTTGAAACCATACCGATACAACCTATTAACATTGAGACCATCGATCAAGAGCTAGTAGACAGTGAATTTCCTGATGAATAATATATTCTACATAACATTCAGTAAAATGCTAAACAAAACTATATAGGCCTAGTGGATTCCCAAATTTACATCAACTACTATCTAACCATCATGAAAATAACCTCAATATTTCACTAACTTTTATTACTTTACTTACTTAAGCCTGTTACCCCGAATGGAACATAGGACGCCGATCAGCATTCTCCAACCCACTCTGTCCTGGACCTTCCTTTCTAGTTCTATCCAAGTTTTGCTCATCCTTCTCATGTCTGTCTCTATTTCTCGGCGTAGTGTGTTCTTTGGTCTTCCTCTTCAGGATTACATGTGAGGGCTTGCCTTGTGATGTAGTTGGGTGATTTCCTCAATATGTGTCCTATACAATTCCAGCGCTTCTTCCTGATTTCTTCCTCCGCTGGATGGAATCTGGTTTGTTGTCTCCCACAGTAGGTTGTCGTTGATAGTGTCTGTCCAACGGATCCGAAGTATTTTGCGTAGACAACTGTTAATAAATACCTGTATCTTCTGGATGATGGCTTTCGTAGTTCTCCAAATTTCCGCTACATACAGTAGAACTGTCTTCACATTTGTATTGAAAATTCTGATCTTGGTGTTGGTTGATAATTGTTTTGAGTTCCAGATGTTCTTCAGTTGTAAATATGCTGCTCTTGCTTTGCCGATCCGCGCCTTCACATGTGCATCAGATCCTCCGTGTTTATCAATGATGCTGCCGAGATATGTAAAGATTTCCACATCCTGCAAAGCTTCTCCGTCAAATGTAATTCGATTGGTACATGCTGTATTGTATCGGAGAGTCTTGCTTTTCTCTTTGTTTATATTGAGACCTACTGCTTCTGAGGCTGCTGCTACACTCGTTGTCTTATCCTGCATTTTTTGTTGCTTGTGTGATAGAAGAGCCACATCATCTGTGAAGTCTAGATCGTCCAGCTACATCCTAGCTGCCCATTGTATCCCGTGCTTCCCTCCAGATGTTGACGTCTTCATGATCCAGTCAATCACCAGGAGAAAGAGAAAGGGTGAGAGTGAGCAACCTTGCCTGACACCGATCTTTACCTCGAACGAGTCTGTGAGCTGTCCTCCATGGACGATTTGGCAGTTTAATCCATCATAGGAATTCCGTATGATATTGACTATCTTCTCAGGCACGCCGTGGTGTCGAAGAAGCCTCCATCGTGTTGTCCTGTTCACACTATCAAATGCTTTCTCGTATTTAATAAAGTTGATGTAGAGTGATGAATTCCATTCTATTGACTGTTCCACAATGATCAGTAGAGCTGCGATTTGGTCTGTACACGATCGATCCTTACGAAATCCAGCCTGTTTGTCTCGAATTTGGGCGTCTACGGAGTCCTTCATTCTGTTTAACAATGCCCTGTTGAAGAATTTTCCTGGTATTGAGAGAAGAGTGATGCCCCTGTAGTTATCACACTTCCTGAGATCGCCTTTCTATGGTATTTTGATCAGAAATCCTTCTTTCCAGTCTGTTGTTACTTGTTCTTCATCCCAAATCTTACTGAAGAGAATGTGGAGTATCTTTGCGGTTGTTGCTACATCTGCTTTCAGTGCCTCTGCTGGAATGTTGTCTGGTTCTGTTGCTTTGCCGCTCTTCATTTGTCTGATGGCCATGCCGATCTCTTCAATTATCGTTGGGCCAACATCGATTGGGGGGTCCGTGGGTGCTACTTCGTTGTTAGGTGTGTTCAGTGGAGCTGGTCGATTCAAAAGTCCTTTGAAGTGTTCTACCCACCTGTTCCGTTGTTCTTCAATGTTGATGATAACCTTGCCTTCCTTGCTTTTCACTGGTTGTTCTAGATTAACTTTTATTAGAGATAAGAAAAGCATATCGTTTACTGCCATATAAATGAAAAAAATTACAAACTAAAGACATTTTTTCTATGGTGAACATATATAATATTTTGTAGACAACGTATAACACAATTACAATTTAGCAATATATTACGAAGAAAAAAGAAAAGAAAATCAGACAAACGCATTATCAGAAACAAAGTCAAGCACAGAAACCGAAAAATGGATCAACCTAACATATATATCAGAAACAAAAACAAGATTGTTGAAGCTTTTTGGGATGGGTGTAGCACACAAAACAACAAAATCACTGCAATCAATCCTACACAAACCAACGGACGAAATGATAAAAGAAGAAAATCCAAACATCATCTACAAAATAAATTGCTCCAACTGCGAAAAACACTACATCAGACAAAGTGGACGCTCCCCTTATCCTCACCTGTTTGAACATCAATTAGCGGTCAAACGCCATGACATAACCTCGATTACATCAATGCATTGAGACATACATTCGACTGAGAAAATGTTGAGATCTTGAATAGAGGCAATTCGAGAAGCACCAGAGAATTTGTAGAAGCTTGGCACTCAGGTCGATCAACAATCAAAAAAAACACATTGAAATCGATTCAATTTATCAACCAATCAGAAAGATTATGGAGAAACATAGAGACAAGAATCAAATCAATGGGATATACAACCAAAATAAAGAGGCAGATAATGGCAGGGTAAAAGTCAACATTAACCGATCGAGGTCGACAGAATGAGCTGTTAGTCATATGTCAAAAAAATCAGGACACTTCACATCTACTAAAGACTGTGCTGTTGATGTTGTTTAGAAGAAAAATGAAAGTTTCACAACGAAATCATCCACCTGAGCTACAAAATTTCTCTACCATATCAAAGAAAAAAATGTTTACATGTGACTTCTTAAAATATTTCTCCTGTCACTAGTCGATATCGATAATTTGTGACTATTTTTAGAAAAGTTTAACTCATTCATACAATTATAGTACACATCACTCTTAATTCCTTCAAATAAGAAAACACAGCCAACTGTGTGATAAACACCTCTATAATCACAATACACAACTGTATTTACTACCAATCATGTCAAATAATAAACAACGTGGTTGCAATCACGAGAATCACAAAGAATGAAAAACAAATGTTTCTTCATAGTCTCTCATTGATTACTCTGTGTAAAAATAGAATTAGGTAGCTAACCACAATGAATCACACCAAATATCAATCGATTTGAATTGATTGATTGATTTGCAATTTTATGAGTGACAAAATGTGGATTATTCAACACGATAACGAACTCGATATTTGTAACGGAAGTAATCAAAGTACAATTTTCTAACATGTTATGGTAGGCTCGTATCACAGAATAAAATCTACATTGATTAGATTCCCACAAACTGCTAAACTAATTGTTACAATTCGGAGAGTAAAATACTTGACACTATATTCTGTTAACAATGAAATAATCAGGTGAGTTATCTGAAGAATATGCATCTGAGAAGACTTTAGAATAGGATGTAGGGAGTGTTGAAATTATTGATTTCAGTTTAACATTGCATTCACATATAGCACATGTGAGTAACATCCATACGTGAGTGACTTTGGAAGGTTAAAACACAAAATACATTACTGAAGATCGATTAACAAATCACTGTTTGGAACACAGGTAGACTGTGTTTCGTTGACAATAAGACGATATCGGATAAATATTTTGTCTTTTAGGTTTTCACTATGACCATCTGAAGTTTTTAAAATCTTTTTGAATTGATGTGAAGCAACAAACATAAAATCCAATAATTAAATGTCATCTCACAGTTGATTTGAAACAATGAATGATAATGATTATCATCTTTCATTCTGCCAGATCTGCATATTATAGAGTGAGAGACAAGAAATGGATACAGAGTAGTGAATTTGTGGTGTTTGTACAAACTATTGGTTTTTTGTACCAAATATGTGTCTGATTTTGAATTCCACATACAATACGTTCGTTTGTGCTCATCTAGTTCTCTTTGGTCTAAAATGCGTTAGTCTGGGATTCCTAGTTCGTACGATAATTCAAATAATGCTAATCATTACACTGATGTCATGATGGAGCCTGTAATAGATCAGTTGAGCATAATTTCAAATTTCGATGCTTTTGGGTATTATATTGGAAATGTTCGAAATCTAGACTATGACCAAGGAATATGTTGAGGATGTTAATATTGTGAATCATTCTCTTACATTCATCAGAAAAGAAGCTCACAGGTTATTAAAAACTTTGGCATTCCAGATTACCCAATTTCATTTTCCTACACAACTCTCAAGGAACTACCACTAGACCATGTAAAGTGTACAAATTCAGAATGCGGTAAAGAAAGAAAACTTTATAAAATGGTTCGTCTGGACATATTAAACCCCACTACATTAATACTTCATCCTAATCCGATGTGTACTCAAGGTTATAAAGATAACAATCCATTGAGAAGTTGCGAAGCGGGCCAAGAAGATGAGCACAATTTTGGTAAATGTTTGTACTGTAAAAAATTTCACTCATTTAATTCATGTGTATTTCGTGATGCTAAATGCTTTAAATGTGGTAAAATTGGACACATTCGGGCAGTTTGTAGTACTACTGTTCATTTCTCTGCAAGTAATACTAAACTTTGTAATTCCGATCATATTATGCTTAATATATTAAATGAATTATACTCTGATCAGATTCATAATATTATTTTACCAGATATGCATTGTTCCTATGATTCACGTATTTCCAATGAAATTAGTTACAATTATATGGAAGATATTTCGAGTGCATCAAATCCTGATCAGAACTCTGATGTTATTCTATCGGATGTGGTTTGTCCTGATAATTCATTTATTTCTAGTGCAATCAATTAAATATGAGGAACAAGTTCTAAATGAGTTAAAATGTGATTACAGTCCTTATGTTGTCTCAAAAGATGTTATTTGTCTTCACAATGGATTTATCTCTAGTGGTGTCCCTGATGAATGTGACAAATATTTTCAGAATGAGTCGAATTCTAGACACATTTTTGATGTCATTGTATCAGATATTGGGTATTCTTAGAACCAATGTATGGTGAATAGATCCCCTAGTCCGTGGTATGATGAATCAGAGGGAACAGCAAGTTTTTCCGAAGCAGTCAGAGAATCAATTTTCCTAGATATGAAGTTTGCACAGGCAGAAAATTCAAATCGAGTCCAAGATTATCTTAATGTGTATGAGGCAGATGAATATTTTTCATTTGATTGTTTCGTAGGTAAACCAAGCGTAGATAAATCACATATGTTAATTACACATATCAATGCCTGATTATCTGATAACTGAAACAATGGCGTCGTGTGTTCTAACGTGAAAAGTAAAAGCAATATGTATCATATTTTTTATGCAAGTCAAAGTCACACGATGGAATGCTTCAAATTATGTCAGTATGCAACCCCAAATACTTACATATATTAATCGAAGTGTGAGGTACGAGAAGACAATGCAGACTGGGACGTCAAATTATTCGTAGCATTGAGACATAAGGTCCCTACATTGTTTCGTGGGGGAAGATAGTGTGGGAAAATCTATGGTTCGAATTTTAGAAGTTAGTGGTTTCAGTACACAACCAACATGTTGATCATATACGATTCTAGGTGAGTCTGTTCTATTTTCAATTGTTAACTCTAATGCTAATGAGCATACTCTAGATCACACAGAGTCTATATACAATACATAGTCTGACACACACATATTAGAAGACATACAATCGACTAAAGAAATATAGATTTTAATTTAAGCTGTGGTGGTTGTTGTGTTTATATGGACTGATGGTTCCTTTGTTCTTGATGATTGTCTGGTTTCAAGTTCCAAATTCAATACATTAGTTTATGCTCATCTAGTTCTCTTTGGTCTAAATTGCGTTAGTCTGGGATTCCTAGTTAATATATTAATTCAAATACTTTTAATCATCACAGAAACTTATTTGGTAGGCCCATCGGTTCAGTTGTTGAGAGTTGGGATACTCTTATTCTGAATAAATGAAGCTTATTAACTGTTGTGCTACTAAAAATCATTAGGTTTATGAATATTTTGATAGCCAATAAATAACAACAGGATGCGACCAGTGCAACGGTTTCGCATTTAAATTTTTATAATGTTATGTGATAATTAGTCTAGGGAACGGTTATCGACTTTTATTTCAATCCAAGAATAGTTTTGCTATTCACTCACAAATTTTATGACTATTCGGGATACAAGCATCAATTTCATATCTGGACTTATGAACATCATCTTGCATGGTCAGTATATAATGATAATAGGCTTTACAAGTGTAATGTACTAACAAGCCACGTCCACAGGAAACATACATTGTTTATGAAATACACACAGTCAGTCTTCAATCTTCGATTTGTATAAATTGTGTGTTCTGCTACCCAAGCTAGTTGTAGACTGCCTTGTATAGCTTCACTTCAGGTCTCACAAGTATTCTGAACTACCATGGTTTCAGCTTTCTGAGACGTTCTGCTTTTGGCTATCGACTGAAGCAATTCCCATGAGAAGCTCTAATGCTTATTGCTTTTAAGGAGTAGCATTTACTATTTAGTGGTAACCATAATAACACTAATTCAGCCTTGAATTTTAGCTAAAAGATTCCCATCAAACATTATTTATACTCCCAAAATCGATTTCTTACAAACAACTGAAACCATAAAGGTAGATATTAATTAACCTGATGTTTGTTGATTTAAAAAGTTTATACAATTTACTAATTTAATATGATATAATTAGTTATTTCTACTATTCTCAAAAACACAAGGGGGTTTTGTGAAGATTTTAGCAATTTTATATAGTTAAGATTATGAGTCAATTGAAGCTAGCACCACCAAGGAAAACCTGTAATAGTGCTCCTGTGCTACACTGTTCCGTGTTGGGGACGAATCTCTGTTTTG
>NC_031502.1:52906832-52955634 GCF_000237925.1 Schistosoma mansoni
TTCAATTGACTCATAATCTTAACTATATAATATTCTCAAAATATTTTGATGCATTTAACTTTTATGCTAATTGTCTGTCATTCATCATATAAGTCATATTTACAATCCTACTAATGCATTTGAAACTTACCATAAGATTCTGATATATATCATTCAATAGAATAGTAAAAAAAGCTAAATAACTTACCTTCAATGGAATAACAAGTTTAATATCTGCTTTCATAATTAAGCATATAGTATTATTATATTTAACATAATATATTTTTGATATTTTTCCTTCATTCTCTGGTGTATCAAAAGGATTAGGTGTAGTTTTTTCTGTATTTTTATTTTCTGAATAAAACCAAGATGATTGAATAGTTGTCATGTTGTCAACTAGATAATAATTATATTCTATTATAAAAGTAGCTTACATAGGATAACGACTAAACAAAGTAAATATCCATGGTAATAAAAAGGATGATTTTGTTTCATAAAATGGTAATCTATTGAAGTTGGATTAAGGACTGACTTTTATTTTAAATCTTATTAATAAGAAGGATTTATTTAGTAAACAAGATTGTTGAGATTTGATTAAGTTACTAATATGTGATTGGTTAATAATGAAGTTTATTTAATGTTAGACGTCAGTCATTTCAAATTCTAACATTATAATATATGACAATTAAATTGATCTGACTACGTAATTGTTTTTAACAAAAGAAATATGCGATAAATCATTTTGTCTCAAAAAAGTATACAGTTTCATGTATTTAGTTGAATGATAGATTCTCTTATGGTGAAATTGTTATTCGTTGTTTATACTATTCATTATGTGATTCTTTCTAAGGACATTTTATGATAAACCTATAGCAACCAATCAAGATAACTCTCAACAACAGGTTACAAGCTCTACAGGATCTACTGAAAGAAGACACTACGATGGAAGACAACTGGAAAGGGATCAAAGAAGCACTAACTTCAACGTGTCAGGTGGTTCTGGGTCGCAAGAAGCATCATTATAAGGAATGGATCTCAATGAGAACCCTGGACAAAATTCAAGAAAGGAAGAACAAGAAAATAGCAATTAACAACAGTCGAACACGAGCAAAGAAAGTCAAGGCACAAGCATAGTATGCAGAAGCAAACAGGCAAGTGAAGGGAATTAAAGCCGACAAGCAGAAATACATTGGAGAACTAGCAACGACGGCAGAAAAAGCTGCAAGAGAAGGGAATATGAAACAACTATGTAACACAACGAAGAAACTAGCAGGGAGATATATAGTAAACCAGATACACCTGTCAAGGACAAGCGAGGAAAGATTATCACGAAGATCCAAGAACAGATGAGTAGAATACTTCGAGCAACTGTTGAATAGACCAGCGCCATGGAATCCACTGGACATCGAAGCAACACACACAAACCTACCTACAGATGTCACTACACTAACTATCGAAGAAGTCAAGATGGCCATCAGACGAATCAAAAGCGGGAAAGAGTCAGGAACTGACAATATACCAGCTGAAGCACTGAATTCAGACATCGAAGTAATAGCAAACATGCTTCACCTCTTATTCAAGAAGATTTGGGAGGAGGAACAAGTACCAAAAGACTGGAAAGAAGGATACCTCATCCAGATACCAAAGAAAGGAGATATGAGCAAATGTGAGAACTATAGAGGCATCAATTTGTTGTCAGTACCAGTAAAAGTCTCCAACAGAGTGTTGCTGAACCTCGACATACCCGAAGGAAAAAGTAAAATCCTCAAATACAACACGGAGAGCGCCAAGCAAATAACACGTGATGGTGAAACTCTGGAAGAGGTGGAAACATCCACGTACCTGGGAAGCATCATTGGTGGACAAGGAGGATCCGATGCAGATATAAAGGCGAGGATTAGCAAATCAAGAACCCCATTACTACAATTGAAGAATATATGGAACTCCAAAAAACTGTCAACCAATATCAAGGTGAGAATCTTCAATACGAACGTCAAGACAGTCCTACTGTACGGAGCTGAAACTTGGAGAGTTACGATAGTCACCATCAAAAAAGTTCAAGTTTTTATAAACAGTTGTCTATGCAAAATACTCAACATTCACTGGCCGGATACTATCAGCAACAGCCTACTGTGACAGAGAACAAACCAACATCCAACTGGGGAGAAAAGTAGGAAAAGATATTGGAAGTGGATAGAACATACATTGAGGAAATTACCAAACTGCATCACGAGGCAAGCCCTAACTTGGAATCCTGAAGGGAAGCGGAAGGCTAAAGAACATAAAACGCCGGGAAATTGAGGCAGATATAAAAAGGATGAATAACAACTAAAAAGAACTGGAAAGGATTGCACAGGACAGGGTTGGATGGAGAATGCTGGTGGGTGGTCTATGCTCCTCCATAAGGGGTAACAGGCGTAAGGAAGTAATGTATTGTGTGTTTTAACCTTTCAAAGTCACTCACGTATGGATGCTACTTACATGTACTATATGTGACTGCTCTGTTCAGCTGAAATCAGTAATTTCAACACTCCCTACATCCTATTCTAAAGTCTTCTCAGATGCATATTCTTCAGATAACTCACCTGATTATTTCATTGTTAACAGAATATAGTGTCAAGTATTTTACTCTCCGAATTGTAACAATTAGTTTAGCAGTTTGTGGGAATCTAATCAATGTAGATTTTATTCTGTGATACGAGCCTACCATAACATGTTAGAAAATTGTACTTTGATTACTTCCGTTACAAATATCGAGTTCGTTATCGTGTTGAATAATCCACATTTTGTCACTCATAAAATTGCAAATCAATCAATCAATTCAAATCGATTGATATTTGGTGTGATTCATTGTGGTTAGCTACCTAATTCTATTTTTACACAGAGTAATCAATGAGAGACTATGAAGAAACATTTGTTTTTCATTCTTTGTGATTCTCGTGATTGCAACCACGTTGTTTATTATTTGACATGATTGGTAGTAAATACAGTTGTGTATTGTGATTATAGAGGTGTTTATCACACAGTTGGCTGTGTTTTCTTATTTGAAGGAATTAAGAGTGATGTGTACTATAATTGTATGAATGAGTTAAACTTTTCTAAAAATAGTCACAAATTATTGATATCGACTAGTGACAGGAGAAATATTTTAAGAAGTCACATGTAAACACGTTTTTCTTTATGATGCATTACTAAATTCTAATTGTGTTATATGCAGTCGTCAGTCAGTCACAACATAGAACTTCGTACGTACGTACATCAGTTCGAGTTGCCATACCACATGAACACAGAGATGCAGTTGTCAATTGAAATCCTATAGTGATAGAAGCAGTAAGAGTATAAGCAGTAATCAGAAAGAATAGGGTTCGAAGATGTTATTGAAGGAATATAATACAGTGAAATAAATTTGAAAAGAAAAAAAGGATAGAGACATGAAGAGTTCAGATTAGAATTTGGTAGAACACAAAGAGTGGATGCACTTTCGCCATTGCAATCGATTTTGAGCCATGTCATTCAAGGTCTCTAACCATCGTTTGCTATCGTCTCGCGGATCCCAACCAGGTAGTCTACACCTATCAACATGGCTCAGTCCAATTGTCAGTGACTTTATGGATTTGTGCCACGTTTTGGTCTGGCCACCCCTACCTTCATTCCAACCTACTCTTACGCCATAAAACATTGCACGCCGGTGGTTGGTCATACGTAACACGTGCCCCAGCCATCTCAACTGATGAAGTTTCACTACTTCATCAATCGATTTGCCATCCTTACCTACTACCTGTTTCCTAACGACTATATGCAGTTGACAAAACACTAGAATTGTTCACTATGATAGAAATGTCTACGGTTTGAAAATTTCTTAATTTATTTGGCAGTGAGGATAGACTTATCTTAACATATGTGTGAACTAAATCGCTCTTCTCAATGTATAAAATGTAATTCTGCACATTTGTAATGAATGAAACACTTAGTGTTGGAACGGCTGTTTGATTATCGAAATCTTCCTTGTAGTAATTGGATAAATCCATTTTCAACTTTTATCTAGTTTTGATACAATTAATGTAATTTTTCAATGTTTTGTTGGTTGTAGTCATGTTGACGCTGATGCAGCAGAAACAAGCACAACCTTAGTACGATCATATCTACTCTTTTATTTTCAGCGATTTAATCAATTGTTTACTTCAGAGTAAGTAACAGCTAGGTATTCCAGATCAGCTAAACACATATGTTCGTTTATGGCATTTAGGAATGAAATCACCAGACTCCTGTGATTATGTTAGCGGTCTGACTGGATATTTTTACCAGCAGCACGTGGAGTAGTTCATTTTCTTCATTAGTGGTAATCATATTCACACTATAATTCTATGGTCGCACAATGGTTATCTGGAATCACTGACGACGGGTATCACGATCTTAATGCACTCACTGAAGTTGGATATTGATTACACAAGTTATTTTATCGTCTCGTGTGCCAATGCTAGAATCAGGTTTTAAAGGCAGTCTGTTATATCGTATGAGTGCGCGCGTGCCCAGTTAATATACGAACGTGCTGATTACCGCCAATGAGAGAGCAGTGTATTTATTGATCGCCCAATGATACACAAAACCGTATGATCAGTCTTGAGTACTACTCGGTCCTGCTATCAGCCTAGCCTAGCCAGTTAAGTCCAGAACACCAATAACAGCCTCTGCAATATGAATCATTATTCTCAAAAATACTGGGTTTATATCCCAAACAAACTGACCATATCGTACCATAAAATAGAAAACAACATGTGTACAAGATTTAACCAAATGTGGCTGTGAATAGGGGGAACATTAATTAGTAGACTATGGATAACTCAAGAATGGTAAATCGAATATTAATAGTTCATAGGTCAAAATAAAGCTTATAATAAAGGGAACATGAATATGAATAGTTGAGTTACTTATCAATTATACAATAGGAAATATACATATCACACTGGTCCATAAATAGTCCTCAAAGTTACCATTCATAATTCACCAGGGTATATAACACACCCCCCTTTTGAGAATTTTGGAGTTGATATCCGGATTTTAAATTTCGCGAATTCACAGTCCATATACGGATCGTGGTGTACGAGTGACATTTTCCGGGTCATTACAACTAGTCAGATGTAGTCCTAAAATTCATACAACTCAGTTGATTGAGCGTTATCAAACATGGCTAATGATTGGGGTCATTAGGTATTTTACTTAAGTTAGACAAACCATTTGAACTGAAATTAATCTACCTCGCTTGTGTCTTCTTTCCTTAGAATAATTTCTTGTCATGTGATTTTACGATAAGGGAGAAAGTGGTAAATAATTTCAGAAGGATAAGTGAATCAAATACTTGTTGAAAATATACTATTTATACATGAGCCGTTCCAATTTTTTTGTTTATGAAAAATATATTAAATTTTAGTTACTTTGGTTATGTGAATAGTAGTTTTCTGCAATCGAGCAACACACGTAACAGACTAATAGAAATCTCTGCTATATTATACGGTCCGAATATACACGTTCAGCATATCTTTGTAACAAGATTATTTGGTTGAAGACAGTTATGGTTTTTACGTAATTAGAAAACACTTGTTGATGAATGTAATGTTCTATTAGTCTAATTTTGTGTAACTGGTGCTAAAAATTGGTTGTAATAACTATTGTTAGACTGCAAACTATATTCTATGACGTCTTCAGCTAAATCATCTGAGATAACTTTGTTGAAACTTACTATTATTCTACTAAATAAATTACATTTATTCACACAGCTAATCGCCCTTCACTATTTCAGTTCGTCGTATTCAAGATAAAGGTTTCCGTGTACTTACTCTGATAAACACAGAGATGTTACTTACCGTCTAAATCACACCAGATACAGATTGGTGTACATAATTTTGAACCACACTCTGTGTGACCTGGTAATATTATCAGTTTTCTCAGAATGATGTGCGACGGGGTCTGAACTTGCTAGTTGGTGGGTGAACAGTCTAACTATTAGGCCGGATTATTACTTAAGCTTGTAGTGACCAACTTTTACGACGAGAATGTGACTGGTATAATGGAAACAATTATTATTATAGCCAATTGTACCAGTAATTGTTTTACTGTACCTGTTTGTTTAAGTGTACAAAACATACATTCTTCCGTTGCCTGTAACCTTGCACGAACTCACATACGCTCGGTAGTTCAGCTTATAAACTTTGGCACGTTCTCGGTATTCTTTCGATACCACGAGATCGCCAACAAATATATCTTATTACATCGGTCAACTGGCTTGTGGTTTTTGGCTTACTGGGGGATCCAACCCAATATCTGGCATGTAATCTTCCTGTAGTGGTGATCATAGTCGATCGCGACTCGACGCTAACTACAAGCTATTGCAAGAACTTTGGTTTGTACGTGCGACGATTAACTTTAAAGTAAATAGCCAAAGAAAAGGTGCACCTTGACAATAGTTAAAGTAATGGTAATGTTTATTGATTATTGAAACGACCATCTACTTGTAGATTACTTACGCGGTGTCTATTAGAGTACAGTAAATTTGTTTTCAATAGAATTACATTACCGATTATTCGCTTGATCGAAACAGTAATTAATTATAGATCAAGCATTATGAAGTATATTCATCATTTCATTTCGTTATTTTTGCATAATTTACTTACTGGATGTATAAAATTTGTTGTGATTGTTTATTTTTATTGGATCAATTGTAAAAATAATGAAAAAGCATTTTAAGAAAACACCCAATTTCATTAGAAATCCATCTGTAGACAAAACCCGACCGTTGCTGCTACCTTGACGTGGTGGTCGGGCTTGCCTATCGTGATGATTCAATCGAGCTATACTGGCTGGAACAATCGTTCCTCAAGGTCCTACCATGCCAGGCAGGTCGTTTGAAGAGCGGTAAGACTAAAAGCAGCAAACCCAAGGTCCGAAGGCGAAGTCGTACTGCTGACTGTACAGAGGTGTGACAGCAGTAAGGTGTTTCCTTCAGACAACCAGCATAACAGCGATGCTGCCTTCCCACAAGGAGGGGTGGGGTTAGAAAAGGTCGACCCTAAAAATGCACACCTCGCCTTATCCCACGGATATCCGTCTCCGGCGGTAAGGTCCTTTGAAGAACGGAGCTAACACAAAAACTACCCACAAAAAGGTCGTGTGTGACCGACCTCAAGCAGTTGTCCCTTGGGCACTGCGGTCACGTTCTCAGGTCATTAAGACCACTTCTAACCCAATTTCCTTTTCAGGTACCTCTAGAAGTACCCTTCCACGGTGTGGGCAACCGGGAAGTGATAACTGCCCTCATACCTCTAACAGCACTCAAAACCACTGACTGTAGACAAAAGCCAGTTTCCTTTTTAGTATATATAATAACCTATGCAAGATATTCACTTTTTTCATTAATTAATCTGTAAGACGAACGAAACTATTTGTCGCACATTTTATTTATTTAACCACATAAATATTGGTACAAAGGGGCACCAGATATATAAGTGTCACACAAAAATTGAAATTTTATTTGTTTGAGGGCTGTGATACTGCCCAGGTGCCCAAACTGAAGCAGGTGGTTTTCTTAGGGGGCCACACTCGAAGCCTTTGACCTTAAGGTCTAATCCAAAAGGCAGTGGAGCATTGTGAGGAGATGCAGTCCCATGATAGCCGGTGACCGACGATTGGTTCATACTCCATTTGTTCCCTCAGGATACTGGAGTTCATGTGCACCCTTGATTTGGAATCAGGGTTATCGAACTCCCTTAGGTGAACCCTCCGTGTCCACCAACCCGGTTAAAGCGCAGGACATTCGCTTTTTGTCCTCTCAATTTCGTAAGCAACAGTAATGTCACGAGAAGGCAGTGAGTAGGACTTCCCTGGCAGAGGCTATATATGCGTGGCTACGTGAGAGCATTTCGAGAGGGAGAACGGACTCTCCCCACTGTCGGCCGTACCGGGGTACAAACCCAGATAAACCGCTTCAATCACAGCATTATTCGAACTTAATGAATATGATAGACTATGGAGTTATGCTTGATAAGTAGACTTGTGATAAACAATATATCTTGAACAATAAAACACAAGTAATTAATTCATTTACGTTAAAAGGAGATAAAATGAATGAATACAAAGAAACTATACACATGAGTTTATTTACTGCACATACTTTACAACAATAAAAAAACAACTAGACAGTTACAAAATAAGTTATGAACAAGTCTTATATATATTTATACACACGTATATTATGTCGAAAGAAAATAACGTCAGATTATACAGAGAAAAAAAGAACAATTTATTAAACATAAAACAAGAAACATTCGAATACTAGACATAAATTGACAAAGTAGATGAATGAGACAATCCATTATTGAGGATATTAACCTAAAATATAGTGAAAATAATACAAAATTCACAATGAAAAAAAACACAAGGTAACATTGATCGTTGGAAATGTATTATATTCTGTCAATGATTTGAATAGTAATGATCATGTATTAGAAACATGATGTGTTATGTAATCCTTTAAGCTTTCAAAAAATGATTTCATGGATATTTTATTACATTCCCCTTAAAAAGAACATACAAACAGGAACATTGTTTCGTGGTTGAATGACACTACCTTTATAAGTCTAAATCACCTTTTTTATGTCTGTTAATAGTTAAATAGCTGTGTATTACTAATAGTCTCAGTATCGAAAATTGTAGCTGAAAATCGCCGATCAACAACAACAAACGTTATGCGCGATTCTCTATAACTTTTATTCGTATCATTTGAAACGTATAATAGGTTTAAGTAAATGTAAAACATATAATTTCATGTCCTAACAGGAATAATTCCTAAAACGCTGAACATTATATTTTGCTTTAGAATTTCTTTTTATCCAGATGACTTGAATAGTCAGTCAGTCAGCTACAACGTAGGACCAGTTGAATAAAATATTACTAATTATAGTATTATATATATATATATATATATCTTCAGTGATTACTTTCAAAGACGACCCATAAACAATATTCAATCTAAATTTTTATACTTTTCGGAATAAAAAGAGTCCTATTAACAGGTATTCAACCTAAAAAAACAAACGAACAAAAGAAAATTTCTTAAATTAAACAATACTCTTTTAAAAATTCATTAAAACATTGACAATCAAACTATAAATAACAAACTATACATACCTAATCACTAAGTGTATTACGTAGTTTAGGATTGAATTGAAAATTAAAATGTTCACTAACATTCCATTTTGGTTTGAAAATAATATTCTGTGCATTAACATTGATATAAAACTTTGGTTCAAGATCTGATATTAAACGTATTACATGTTCTCGTCTATAAAATAAATATTTAAAACAAACAGACGTTACTATTCTGGCATTAATGAAACTATTAATTAGCTGATTAAAAATGATGGTGATTTAATGTAAGGAAAAATCAATTTAAAAAAAGTATGACTACTCACTGCCTTCTCGTGATGGGGGTGTTATTTAAGAAATTGCGAGGATGAAAAGCTAATGTCCAGGTCGGTGGACACGGAAAGCTCACCTAGGGGAGTTGGAAAACCCTGATTCCAAACCAATGGTGCACATGGGCTCAAGGATCCTGAGGGAACAAATGGCGTATAAACCTATTGTTGGTCAACGGTTACTATAGGGCTGCATCTCCTTACGGTGCTCCACTGCCTTGTGCATCAGATCTTTAAGTCAAAGGCTCCGGGTGTGGCCTCCTAAGAAAACCAGCTGCTTCAGTTTTGGTACCTAGACAGTATCATAGCCCTCACACAAATCAAATTTCAATTTTTGTGTGGCACTTATATATCTGGTGCCCCTTTGTACCAATATTTATGTGTTCAAATAAATAAATAAAATAAATCTTTGAATTCAACTACAATAACTGATACATACTTTTTCTAGTTATTCAGTCTTATGTAAAGTAGAACCCAGTACAAATGTGCATCGGTTCACGTTATCACACGATATCAAGACATATGTCATAGCAACGGAAGTAGTAATAGTCTAAGGGGTAGTAGAAAACAAATAATTCAGCCTAACAGTCAGTGACTTCGCCTAGTAACGTTCTTCACAATGAGGAAACTAGTTAATTATAAGATAGAAGGACGACTGCAATCATGTTGGTATGATTATCACGGTTTGATCTGATAATTTTAAATAAGCTGAGAATCAAGTAGACTGTTAATAATAAAAATAATGATATACGTGTAATATTCCGTGAGTAGAAAAAAAGACTTTTTTGACTTTTCTTGACTCAGTATAAGCCACATTTTGATGGGGCGAACAAATTAGATTTATTTAAGTATAAATAGTACAATGTAACAAAGAAAAAAATACTTAGTACAGTCAGTAGAAAAAAAAAGCACAGATCTGAGTACGTATTGAGTTACTGTATTAGCTAAACACTGTTAGACTGAAACGAATATATGAAGCGTGGAGTTTATTTGGAGCACATGCAGATATGTATTCATTTACAAGAAATATATATGTCTATTATTGATCGCCTTAGCTAGGTATGAAACAATGAAAGAAGATTGTATTGTAACATTCACACGCACAAAAGTTTAAGATAATTTGAATGGATATACAAATATCACTTGTTAACATACCCAATCATTGGAATAAGTTTTGATCCGGACAAACTGAATAATGAAGAATCTAAACCGAAGTCATGTTTAGCAACAATATTTTCTGGATGACCAACAGGAAATACTATTAATCGTAAAGTAGGTAGGTAACTATCAGGAGTTTGTACATTAACAGTAATCTATAGCATAGATGGAGAGAAAAGAAAAGGAATTTCGAGTAATGAAATAGAAGAGAATTACTACTAAGTATCAATCATTCGTGGAAGACTAAAACAGCAGTCATTCAGAATAACAGTCGAACTATACTACAGCAAATCATAAAAACACCTCTTGGATTCATACTATTGTGCATACATTACTTAGTTTACATTATCCAATAAGACAGGATTATTCAGAATTATGTGGTATTAAATATTAGAGAACTTAGATCGAAACACAGGAGTTTTCGGTACGTTTTCTTTTTACAATACTTCTAACATAATGAGAGAGCATCATTGTTGAAATTACGGTACATTGTATAATGAAGGAAGGAGAAAGCAATTGAAGTAAGTGAATTTGCAGAAAATTTCGATGGTTGAATACGTCTGAAAAAATTCCGACGGTTGTCATAAACCTTTCTTTATACACGTACAGTGGATTTGATAGTTATTTTAACGAGTTGAAAAGGTTAATATTTTTGAAGCGTTGTAGGATTGGTCGGTCAGTAAGACAGCACACTATTCAAAACCAACTGGTCTATCCTATGGACCATAATGCTCTGACTCGTTCATTACGACCGATTTTAACTGATGTCTATAAGATGGGAATATGGACTGCAAGCTTATCAGTGATGTTTTGCTGTATAAGAGATAAATGAACAACATATTAGTTACGTGAAATAGGCATACTTCTGTAGTATAGATCTTAGATACACTCAATGTTAGATTTAAACAAGAAATGCTTTAGAATCAAACATACCAAAGAAGTACAAAGGTGGCGAATTACGTAGAAATGTAGTCCATTTGTGTCAGAGGTTAGCATCTGCAAATTTACATGATCAGGAACTGCGTGTTCAACATCATTGCGAGAAGATAATCTACTTGATTCTCTTGTCACTTGATCCATTATAAGGTTTGGTAAAATATTAGGATTTGTGTGCACATAGATCCTGTATACACAACCTGGATAAAATAAATAACATTATATTTCTTGTTTATCAAACTTTAAACACAGTAGTGTAAAAAGAAGAAAAACACAAGTATATCATCTTATTGTAAATTAGATGAAAATAGCCATTTACAATAATAATTGCTAATATGAATAAGATTAGTGTAATAATTACAAAGTCATCTAGGTGGTTTGTTGTTGTTGCCTAAGGAACCAGTCATAATCGAGAAAACTAGTTTGAGTTTTGCCCGAAATTCAAAAATAAATGAAAAGCATTGAATATTTAACACAACATAAAGTAGAAATGCATTTGTGTGGTGTTTAGAATACTTTAAATTATCGAGAATTTTCTGTGCCATCAACAGAGAGTAAAAACAATTGTAGTGAATGCTCATCTTTTTCTGTATGATCGTAATAAGCCTGACTTCTAATGTTAACATTAACCCAAGTGAACTGAGATGATGATGAAACGCAGGTTTTGGATCTAACCCCTAGTCACAACTCCTCTATTCAGAACATAGCATATGGAATTAATCCGCACACAATGCACACATGTCAAAAAGGTTGATCAGAATCCAGTCTTAAAGATTAATAACAGGATAATCCAAAACCTCTACTACTAGTCTATTCCATATTGTTTTAACACCTAAATTGTGTTTTATGAAACAAACAACTCTGTACTGAAAAATCAGTAATTTTATTAAACAGATAAAAATTCGTTTTTATGCTAAAACTTTTTTGACAGTAAGAAAGAGAAGAATAGAACGAAGGAACATGGTGTTTTTCGGAATTAGTTTTCTACATTAATATGTATATTACACAACGACAAAATCACTACCAGCCAAGTTGTATGATGTTGCAATGAAATACCAATAATAAAGATTCAACAATATTTACGATAATAATGAGTGATTAAGGAAGTAATTAAAATATGAAAATGAATCGGGTTAGGAAATGTTATTTAACAAATGAATTGAAATATGCATCAATAAAATCAAGGGATTATATAATATCCAAGAGTGTTAACAAGTTTTTTTGTGGTCGACCTATACAAAAATCAAAAGGATAGGAATATTTGCATCTATTTCCAGATATAACTGATGGAATTTCAGTAATTAAATAAAGTCATAACGTCTCTAACTTTAGAGATCAGTTTCTGTACACCTATTTCAGTGGTTGTCTCAAAAAGTACATTATGTTTAAAATGCACACCTTTCACAACAAAACATGGGGCGGGGTAACATGACTTATTAAACCAACCTGGCAAAAGACCTCTAATACGAAAATTGCCGTTTGAATCTGTTACAGATTGTTCCCGTGGAATAATACTAATTTGATCATCTCGAAGTTGGCAAGTCATGTTGATGTTTGATTTTAAGTGCAACAAATCGTTATGTATGGTATTTTGTGTTCCAGGTAACCAGGAAGCTTCAACTAAAACACCAGACTCTGGGATACCAGCTAACGAAGTAACCTTTAAAGTGAAGGTTCAAAAAAATAAATAAACATAACAAAAATACAAACTTAAAATATGTAACAATTACTAATCACACAGTGGAATAAAAGCCTTACAACTCAGTTAACAATTGAAAGATAGAGTGTAATAATGAATGATTTTCTAAGTTCGGTTTGGTTGAAGACATTGTATCACGTACAAAACTGTATGTATTTTTTCACAAGTTTAGCAAAGTGTACGTGATTTGATTTTGTATTTAAATAATGGACCAGCTAATCAGATCTATTACTTTTCGGTTGTCATTGGTCTTAATATATTTAATGTTTTGATTTCTTTGTTGCTAGTATGTATCGTTTTGAGCCGAAGATTTTTAGTTTTAAGCGATAAAGTCAGTTAACAATTAACAAAAAACGCTTACTATTCCAGTTTTCCATTATACTAACATTAGGCAGTGACATAAATAGTTACAGGTACACCTTGCTGACGAGTGCCAAGTAGCACGAAACCCGGGTCCAGGGTTTCCTGTTGACCATCTCCAACCACCATGTTACCTTAATATATATATATAGTGCACGCAGTGTCGAGCCACCTAGACTGGTGGCCACATAGCAACTTGATCGATAGCATTCGATCAGCACTAAGAAGGACTTGACACGCATGACATTGATCACCACCCAGTGATCAATCAATTGTGACATAAATAGTTTATTATTATGTTTATAAATTCAAACTAATCAAAGAGAAAAAAATTACTGACTTACAACGCCTGAAGCGGAAAAAGCAATTCGAAGTGCAGACAATATGATGACAGCTGATTTTCCTTCTTCTACCTGTACAGGAATAGCTTGGCCAGATTCAGACTGATCAGGCGATTTAACAGTAAATGAATACTCCTTCATCATTGGACGTATATAATACTGTCCTAAAGTGTGGAGTAGGAGAACACTTTAAAAATCTACGAAATAACGGAATTTAGATGGTCAAAAAAGTCGTTTCCTTCATGTTACACTTTACAGTTATCATATAAAAAAGGTAGTCAACCATCAAGCTAAACAAGAAAGATCGTTATTTTATCTAAATAAATTTTGCAAAATATTATCGAGATTTTAAGCACACGATTCGGTGACAGATAAAATATGGTGACAAAATTAGCAAAATATTCTGCTAATACGGTACTGTTATTGCGAAAATATATGGAATGTATACAAACCCCAACTGGCAAGAAGTCTAAATTATCTACTGACTTTGTGTACAATCAGAGAAGACCGCTTCTTAAAATGAATATATAGAGTTAATAATAACAACTCATGACAGCTAACAGCCGTGTCTAAATTACAATGGCAGAGGATATCAAAGTGAGAACGTAGAACATGAAATATGGAAAGCGTTCAGCGGATAAAATAGAATTAAAAGTGTATGTTGTGTGCATTTGAATAAATGTAATTATGTATATAAATAAACTGAATGATGTCGGTATATGTGAATGGTTCACAATATTACACAACCATGGATGAAGAGAACAAGTTATACGCTAAAAAGCTATAAGAACTGAGACTGGTTACTGAATGTTAGTAAGTAATATAAAGTAATACATAAAAGAGAATCAGATCAGGGGAGAAGAAAGATATAATGAAAACGGATTTAACGGGCTCAATACATATAAGATAGCTATAAGTCTGCTCACATTGAGAGAGATGAATATAAACTTGATAAGTGGTTATGTGTTGGAAACAAGTAAATTAGACAACATGCAAAGTATGATTTTAATTTCAAATAATTAAAGGTAAGAAAGAAATAGAGTAATTTTATTGGACTTACATGAAAAAATACGAACTGGCAAAAGACAATAGGATCTTAGATACACAAAAAGCGGCATCTATCATAAATTCAGAAAACAAAGCTTTCTATTTCGTTATAAGATGTGACTAACTACCATAAGACTGTTCTTTACACTTTTCAATACTACCCAGATAGATTGTATCCAGTCTAATTACCAGAAGTTTTACAGTTTTTATTAGTCAACTGAAAGGAATTAAACATGATGATAACAATGTTGATTTATGAAGGAATCAAACCCATGCGTTTAGTCTTTTAATTAATCTATCTATTGCAAAACTTTGAATTTTGGTTTAATTATTATAATATAAATTGAAGTAGTGATCCTAACAGAATAATTTGAGAATTAAGAGTGTTTGTATAGTTTCAAACAGAACGAAGTTATTAATAATTATAGTTTAAATTTTACCATGATTGAAATAAAGACACAAAAATAAACAGGCATTGTTGATATGATGGGATAAGATGACATTGTTTACGTTAGTATTTTTTGTATTAGTTCTTTACAAATTTCAGTATGGGTGACAGGTGCGAACAAAGTTTAGTGTTCTTTTAAGTAGTAACTCAATGTATTATCCCCTGAATGTGATATTATTAAATGTGTGTAAAAATTAATATGTAAATGATTAAATTTTAGTTTATTGATGGTATGAATTTGAGACTTGCATGGAATCGTGTTATTGAGAAGTCGATAAATTTTTATTGCATTAGTTTTCTGTGCTTTAACTTTGCGTTGTGAGGATTGTAGTGGTTTCTGATTGTTAAGTCTAAGCAATAAAACTAATGATACAATAACCAATAATAAGGAGCAGTGAAGACTAACTAAACATAAACAATTATTAGCAAAGTTAAATTGTTCGATGGACACAATGCCATTCACAGCATATTTAGTGTAGCGACCGAATACAGTTATTGGTATATTGGTGGATGTACCAAGAATGTCCTAGAGGTTTTTCATGTACCCTTAGACATTTCGAATAAACCATGTTATCAACCCCATTGTTGTTCTGATTTGTGTTAAAGCGGGTGAAGTGTAATGATCAAAAAGTACTACACAAAGTACTATTACAAAAAGAAGATATAAGAGTAAAACCATACTTATTTCATTGATAAGTATATATATATATATATATATATAAACTGAACATACCTGGAGATAAACCGACAAAGCGTACAACACCGTCATCATTTGTTAAATGATTTGCGCGATGTCCCTCACCAATAATAGAAATTAATACAGCTGAAATAAAATAAAAAACATTTGAGTAGGAATACTAAAATCCTAATTTGAGTATAATCAGTGTTGAATTATGACAAAAGAACAAAATTTATCAGTACTATCATCAATGAATAATGAGCGATGTAACATAAGGTTTCTTTATGTATCTAAACACATAAATATTGGTGCAAAGGTACACCGAATACATATGCGCCATATAAGTCACTTGATTTGTGTGTGGGCTGTGGTACTGCCCGGGTGACCAAACTGAGGCAAGTGGTTTTCTTAAGGGGCTTATCCTCCGAGACTTTAACCTAAAGGTCTGATCATCAAGGTAGTGGAGCAACGTTAGGAGATAAAGTCCCATGGTAGCTGTTGACCAACAATAGGTTTATAGGCCTTTTGCTCCCTCAGCATGTCGGAGCCCATGTACAGCATTGGTTTGGAATCAGGGTTTTCCAACTCCTCTACGTGGACCCTCCGTATCCGCCAACCCGGTTAAAGCGTTGGATATTCGCTTTTCGTTCTCTCAATTTCGTAAACAACATACCCACCGCGAGAAGGTAGTGAGTAGAACTTCTCTAGGAGTGGCTGTATACGCGTGACCATGTGAGAGCATTTCGAGAGGACTCTCTTCACCGTCGGCCGTACCAGGGTATTTGGGCACTTAACAACGAAAACACTATAAGTTAATGTTTTAGACCTGTTATTTTAAGGTTTAATTTGAAAAAATCTTATTTTGAATATGAACGTTTAACAGTGTTCATATCATTAATATCAGTATTAATTAAAGATTAGTGAAGACACAATTTTTTTTAATTATCGATACTTGTGATTTAATTATAAGTAGAATAGTATTCTGTGAACGCATGTTTTAATTGTCAGATTTAGCTGAAATTTCAACAGCTTATTTCCGATTAATGCTGCTACATAAAACAACTGTACCCATAAATGGTCATGATTGAAAAAATTTAGGTATATACACTGGAAAAAATAGTTTTACATACAAAGAAGTGAAATTTTAAACACTATTAAATACAAAGATGAGTGGATTTACCTGATAGTGGTTGCCGTAAATCCTCTGAAACAGGATAGTTATAAACAAACACTTCAACAAGTGAAAGTCTAGTTGATTTTACATACCAATCGAAACCTGTGGATTGGTATTTAACATCTGTTTTGTTAATGATATCAAATTTGTAACCAGTTTTAGATAATGAAATCTGATACATTTTAGAAACCTCAAATATAGATTTAATATTGAATACTTCGTAATCTGTTAAAGGTAGAGCATTGAAAGAGAATAAACCTTGACTATCCGACTGAGTGACTGCAATTGGTTCAGATGAATTAGTTTCTTTTTCTGTCTTAGTTACCGATTCGGATTCATTATTTACAGGTAGTAAGGGATGATCGCGTTCGACAGAAGTTGGAAACTTTTCTGACATTTGAGGCGATTTCTTGAATAACTCAATATTAACCTAAACACATAGAAAATTATTGAAAACTTAGAAGGGAGGAAAATCAATATCATGTCAACAAAATTATTGGAAGAAAAAGATAGATCTCATCTTACATTGTTCGGACAAGTTACCATATATTACTTGTTCTAGTTTAAACGACTTCATTAGTACATTAAAATCGGTCACAAATGTAGAGTCAACTTTTACAGACAGATTCATTTACTGCATTCGGGAGCAATCGTAAGTAATTCAGTTGATATTATTATTACAATAACCACTTTGCGAGATAGTAAAGAGATCCTTAAACATACTTGTAAACGATAATAATGAAACCATATAGAAATTTAAAATACTGATTGATAAACTAGCAGATAGTTGTACAATGATGTGTTGGAGATTGATTTATAACTGATAAAGTTTGCTAAGTTAATATATGCTTCAAATAGAAGAACGACTAAAATAACAGGACAAGGGAATACAATACAGGAAAGATAAGTGAAATTCACTGATACATGTTGATTTGTTAAAAATAAACAATATTCTCTCACCTTCTCAGTAGGTGGATCGATACGACCTCTAACATTGACAGCGATCGTGAGGGTGAATTTAACATTTTGTCCAACAAAAAGTGACATACATAATGAATGTACATCATTCACAGTAGATTTAGAGGGTTCAACTATAGGGTTTGTTAAACTACATGAAATATCATCAATTTGTTTTTGTTGTTGATTAGAGTCGGATTGAAGATTAATATCTTGACTAGACGGATATGTTATCAAATGAATCATATGATTTTGCTTTAAATTCAGTGGTTTAGGAGTAACGCGAATTGTGTTTCTTATATTAACCCAGAACACTCCTGTTGCAGATATAGATTCGATGTTTTGAGGTGATTTAGACCAACTATGAAGTGAAAAAAATAAAAGTTTATGAACACTTACATTACTACCTGTGTATATCATTAAATAACGTAAGAAAATTAAAAATGACAAATTAATTCATTAAAACCAAAAATTATGGAAAAGTACGATATATTATGGGAAGCGGAAAAGAGGAAGGCCAAAGAACACATTACGCCGGGAAATAGAAGCAGATATGAAAAGGATGAATAACAACTGGAAAGGAAGGCTCAGGACAGAGTTGGATGGAGAATGCTGGTGAGCGGCCTATGCTCCTCGAAGAGGGGTAACAGGCGTAAGTAAGTAAGTAACGATATATAATACTGTTTTCATCTATTGATACAACACAAAAATACGCGTATTTAAAATTCTTTGATGGTGAATATTTATAACATACAAGTTCAGTAAAATTATAAGGAATGTGACTTATTTGTGAAATGTAATCCGAATATAATTAATAATGAGCACTTGAATGTCTGCATCCCAGAAAAATAAAATTAAATATTCACTCAAGCTGCATTGTAGGTTAGAAGAAATGAGAACCAGAATATTATCAAAAATATAACAGATAATTAGGCAAGATTACTGTGTGCTCTTTACTATGAAACTAGTTAACGAGCCATAGCATGTGGGGAAGTACCACATCAATCAACCTTATTAACTTGACCTATCGGAATGATTATTCTCTAAGATTGCTTGAAGATAGAGTAATAACCAATATCACATTTGTTTAGTCCTTCTGAGTTGATCGAATTCTCAGTGACACAACAATGCGTGCACTATGTTGAAATGTTAGGTGGTCGTTACAAGTAGTCGGCAGAAAACGAAGGATCTAGCTTTCGTGAGAGCAAGGCGTGGCTGCAGTTTTGAGAAAACCGACACTTTTCAAGAGATTTGAACCTATATTACACAGTTTCCCCGCTAATCCCATTGAATTCCTCCTCATGTGCAAAACCACACAGGTTACACTACCTCTGATGTATCGGACACTATTCTTCAAAACACCTGAGGATTAAAATATTAAACTTTTAAGGGTGGAATATTACGTATCACAGTTTTTGATTACATGTAAATAATTATTTTAATAGTTGAATTCATGAGTTGATTCAAGCTAGACCACCGTTGAAAACCTGGAAGCAATGGACGGTCGTTTCGTCCCAGTATGAGACTCCTCAGCAGTGCGCATCCACGACCCCGCACGCGCGATTATTTCACCACAACATTTAATCTGAGTGTTAAAGTGTACAGTTACAAAATGTAGAAGATTAAGTCAATCACTTACAATGTTTCAACTAGTTTTGATTGAATTGTTACAGATGTATTGGAAGTGAAATCTTCTGTTTGGAATAAATAAGGAGAATCGAAAATTTCCTTTAGATCCTCGGAAAATCTTGCGGCCAATTCATCGAGTTTAAGATGAATAACAACAGGCAGCTCTTCTACGCCGATGCGGATCCGAACGCTAGAATTCAGTGTAAGGTGACAATCTTTTGATGGATTTATTTTAGCGGTTTGTAATAGTCTAACTCGAGTGCATGTGCTAGATAAGCTGATTTTATAAACTTTTTCAGGTGAAGGTAAACAAATCTGAAAAAAAGATCAACATTTAACAAAACAACTTTCAATTAAGCATAAGAACGAGATAACGAATAGTATTTCGATAAGTTACATTTGACTTGCAATACTCAATTCATGACAAAGTTTATTTACTTGAATACTGACCAAAAATATAAAACGAGTCATATTGATATTATTCTTCAAATCTTGAGGTGAATATTTAAGGATGCAATCAGAAAGTAGTTAATGTTTAGGTACAGTACTTCCTTGTGGATCTCGAATATATTTTTCTAGTATTACATGTAATCCTTATACTAATTTATGTAAACAGTAACAAAAAATGTTTCTCATTTTTAAACTTTTTGCATGATAAAATACAGCTGCATTCCATACAATTATTGTATTAGCTCTTTCTTTTCTATATACGATTATCAGTCAGTAACATAACTAGACTATTATGAAACGTTTAAGTAGCATTGGTATATATAGGCTAAATTGAATTATTTTGGCCGAGTTTCGTCCTCTGAGCTGAATGGTTTGGCCGTGAAACTTTCATTGTTCTTCTAAAAAACATCATCAGCACAAACATCAGGTAGATGTGAATTGTTAGAATTTCTCCACATATGGTTCACAGCTTATCCTGTAGACCTCAATGTTGATTGGTTGTTGTAGACCCTATACCTGTCATTGTTTACTTCTTTATTCTGGTTTTATCACCCATTGGTTTGATTTCCGGTCCTATGTTTCTCTATAATCTTTCTGATTAATTGATAAGTTGTATCGATTTTAATATGTTTGTTGATTGTTGATCGACCTGAGTGCCAAGCTTCTACAAATTCTCAGGTGCTTCTAGAACTGCCTCTATCCAAGGTCTCAACATTTTCTCAGTCGAATGTATATCCACACGCATTGATATAAGTGAGGATATGTCGCGGCGTTCGATCGCTAATTGATGTTCAAACAGGTGAAGATAAAATGAGATTGAAGTGATTTTGCTGGTTTGTGTGCTACACCTATTCCAAACGGCTTCAATGTCTTTTTAATTTCTGATATAACTCTTATACATAATAGGATGACCAGTTTGTGAATTTTTGTATTTAATCTTGTTTCTGCTGGGTTAAAATATTATTAAGTTGTGTGGGTAGCCGTTCTTTTAAAGGATAATCATTAGATTTTTTTTCATTTATCCACGCTGCAACTGTGCTTCAGTGTTTTTTCATCCTGAATAAAGTTTGTACGCAGTTGATTTTGTAAGTTCTTAGGCTGCAAACCTCTACTAGCTCTAATTTGAATAGCAGATGACAGCAAGACAACAGCACTATACTGAGTATTTAAATCTAGTTGAGTAGGTTACTAATTTCAATAACTGACGACAGAATATAACACATGAACAACTTATGATTGAAGAAAGAGTATTGTTTGAGATTACACAGAAAAAAGATAATATAAATATGAAGAGTTACAAGATTAAAGTGGGAACACTAACTTACTCTGTTACATGCTTTAGTTAAATTCCATACCATGGAACTTTTAATTGTTTCATTATTCTCCTTGAAGGAACTTGAAGCATACAAGAGCACACTAGGCACCCTTGTAACATAATTCGGTAATTCAAATTGTACTGGAATAAGAAACCCGGTTTGACGAAAATCAAGAGCTGATTCATTATCATAATGTAGATCAGTAGAACGTACATGAAGAATTCTCTTAGAAGATTCAAGCGGTTGAAATTCCCCCCTATCTGTTTTTTCATGGCGATCCCAACACCAACTGTCTATTGTAGTAAGTGAAGAACCCGTATAGAAAACAACCTCAATAGCATAATCACCTGGAAGCATCTCTTCAGCTTTGAAAAAAGCTAGCTGCAAGTCAGTCTATGTAACAAAACAAAACGAAAATGCAATTAACAGGAGTGAGTTCACCGGTACATGAATTTAGTGTCTATTTCAATTAAACTTTAAAGAAACAGGCTACAAATGAATGTGACATCAATTAAGAACGAACCAAATTTTGTAGAAAAAAAAGAAGGCTTTCCAGGCATTTCGATGGTATAACGATAAAAAATTATTTACATGGCGCACAATAGACTAACATCCTATCAACCACTTTCTTAATGAACATATTTACCAGGCACTTGAGTATGAGCCATAATCTAAGTGTAAAGGCTAATGATACTGCCACACTGCCTAAGCCGAAATAGGTGGGGCGGTGATCGAATCTGAAACTTAGTGATTGAAAATCGAATGTCTTAACCACTAAGCCACTGCAGCAATCAACCAGCAAAATCCATCGCTCAGTGAAAATCAATTCACTGATGCAGAAAAATGCGACCAATTTCGAGCCTTTCTCAACCATAAATTATGACTGCTTTGCGAATTTCAAGTAGTGAGTCTGCACTTCTCAACACACTTAAGGTCAACGGCTTTGTGTTTGGTGTTTCTTAGTACCGCTCCATTTATATTTCTACGCGTCTACTTCTATGCTACCTAAGCATTCCCTATCGAGGTAGGCCAGTGATTGACTAGCTAGTTACAAAAGTAATACCAAGGATAGGCAAACGGATTGGAGTGATTTTAATCGTTTATTTTGGATTCCCAAGAAAAATTTTGTGAGAATGTTATCACTTACTTTACCAGGTATAAATTCAAATAGTTTCGGCTGAATTGTATTTGAACGCAGTGAAGTCAGTTGAGCATAAAACGGTGTTTTGTAGTAAGAGCATGGAAGTAAACAATTAATTCTCCCAAACAATTTAGCACGAAACTGAGAAAATGTTACGTTGACCACAGGAGAACCAGTTAGATCAACCTAGAGAGAGAAAATAAATGTTAAAACAATAGCTTCATATCGTATAAGATTATAATATTTAGATACTCATACGAGGAATATAGAGACTGAATAAAACCCAAGAGTATTCGAATAGCCTTTTTCGCATGAAACGTGAATTAGGTACATCTGACAAAAAATACTAATAAATAAAAACTGATGCATATAATAACAAATTTAAGTCGATAATTACATATTTTAATGAAGTATAGACTGATTACATTTATTTGAGTTAGATAAAGCACAATCTTTACACGATTTTAAATCTTGCCTGTACATTGAGAAAACAATTAACATTATGATGAATATCATATTTATTAGTAATTTAGCTGTTTACTTAAAAACACCACAGTCAATGAAAGCCTACAAGTATATCATTTAGTACATTCTAACATTGGATGTTATACTGTGGTGTGTCTACTTGTGTCGACAGATATAACTAGTATGTATCATCAATAGGAAGTGAAAGGTATGGCGGCAGAGGGTTAAGATGATCGAAGAGAAGAGGACGAGAACAGAGAATCATTGGTGTGGAAACGAAGGAACAATAAAGTGTGAGACAATTGATGAATGTTTTGCAAATGAAGTATTACTGTATGGTTTTCAGTTTTTACCAAGATATTCGGTAATGTATTAAAATACATTTGGTCGTAACCGCCTGTATTCCCGTTCACTACAATGCATGTTCGTATAATTCCAAATTAATGTATTCTATGCATTCATCAATTGGTCTTTATTAGAGTCGGATTCCAGTATGAAAGCTTAGTGCATAAAGAAATTTGACGCTAATATTGCAGTAGATTTTACTCAACACTTTCATTGCCCAGAGAGTCTTATCGTCAGAGATAACCGTATTACTATGACAAATAAATCTCAATCATAGTCACTCATTGAGACAATAAATCTTCCGCGGTCTTTATAGTAAGTTTCTGCCAATTAGTATCAATTTCTTTGTGAGTACATCCAATTAGTTACAATCAACGTTATCATTAAATTGAATTACAGGAAACAGCCACTTCAGTCATATAAATATCATTGAAGTCAAGAACCGATCTAAGTTAGACAACTATTGAAAACTTCGAAGTACTGAGTGCTGGCTTGGTGCTCTAGAAGTTAGGCGTTAGTGCGCAAGACCAGAGATCCTAGGTGTTATTCCCGTGGATGTACATTGCTGGGAAGTACAATGCCAAAGCAAAAGGGTCCTTCAGTGCTTCCAGGATTTCAATGGCAATCTAACTTAGATCAGTTCGTTATTTCAATGAAATTCAACAACCTTCACAACTCTATACTGGACATATAAATATCAATCGAGTAGTTGAACAGTGTGTTACATCGTTGGTACAGATATAACTAGTAATTGAGCTACAGTAACAGTTGTATGGATTGCTCTATCAAGATAAGTATATAAATAAAGCGAAAAGAACAAGATTTACGAAATAATGTGAATTCATTATATGTGGATCCTGTAAAGACTGCCTCGATATTGCCATCAAGTCAAAAGCATTATAAGCAGAAATGAATGATGGCTAACAGTGAAATTGAGGAATCGCGTTTTGTCCTATTTACGAGTTGTTAGCTAGATGTACCAATGTCAATTTAAGTTATTTGCAACTGATAGGAAGCCATGAAATAGAATAAATTCATGTTAGTCCGCAAATCCTATTCTTTTCGTTTTATTTAAACTAAACAAAAGACTATGATTTATGAAATACACATTCAACTTAATTATAATTCTTTTAATTCCAATTTGAATTAATAGATTTCATTTATGGCTAACAATATAATTTTATCATTTTCTTTGCAAGTCTCACAGCTAACAACACGATTGTGTCTCTTTACCGCGTAATATGACAATTAAAATTACTTACATATTATAAATAAAAGATTGTGGAGCGAGATTGTTTATTCCCTATTAAAGCTAACTGAATATTTATGGATGGAATGATTCCGAAATTTTTCACTTTAGTTGGTCGTCAAGACCATTAAGTACACAAATCATAAGTTACCATTGTGAAACTGAATGTGCTGATAACACACAATATTAATGTTATTAAAACTGAAAACCAAAAATCTAGATGTTTAAATGTAACGTACCATTATTTCGGAGGGAGTGAATCGTAGTATTTCATCAGAATGTTGATTTACTCCAGACAGTGAAACATCTGGGTACAAAGAATAACGTTCAGGGCTAAGAAAAGCACAGAATTTGAATATCCCATCCTCGAGATTTGTTTCAACTCGGTTGATTTCAGAATTGTTGCCAACACTACGAACAATGATGTATACTTCGAGCTGTAAGAATAAAGATAAAAATTAAGCAATTTATTAACGCAATGATTACATACATCGAACAAAATCTTCGGCATACAATTCAAAACATTAATTTATTTATATCCCTGATATATAACAAGTTACCGTAACTTATTTTCTAGGTACAACCTTATGTACTCAGCTTTAAGTCACGCTTCTCGTGAGAAGGGCGTTGATACCATTTGGCTTCCTCAAACTGGAATAATTAGATAAAGATTTAAACATCCAACTCAGTAGTTGCGAATCAAGACTTCTGGCTACTATGACATTTCTAGAAAACTAAATGTTTTATAAGGCTGATGTGAAAGAACAGAAATTCATTATAATGTAGAAATCTGTTCAAACTTTATTTATTTATTTACCTAAACAGAAATTGGCACAAAGAGGCATCAAAATATATATGCCCCATACAAAGTAGTTATCACTAAATTTGTGTGTGGGCTAGAGTACTGCCCGGGTGCTCAGACCGAAACAACTGAGGGGGCCAGTCCCCAAGCCTTTGGACTCAGAGATCTAGCTCATAAGGCGATGGAGTAACGTTAGATGCAGTCCTGTGGTAGCCGGTGACCAACAATAGATTCATACACCATTTGTTCCCTCAGGATTTTGAAGCCAATGTGCACCATTGGTTTGGAATCAGGGTTTTCCAACTCCCCTAGGTGGATTATCCGTGTCCACCAACCCGGTTAAAGCGCCGGACATTCGCTTTTCGTCCTCTCATTTTCGTAAACAACACCCCCTACACCACAGTAGTAATAAGTAAACAATTTAAAATAATTTAAAAAATTACCAATAGGTGGTATTCTTACTTTTAAATTTGATGATGTATCAGCTGGGATCAAGTTTCCACATACAGAAACCTTGTCAGGAACGAAGTTGGGAAGAGATTCTAGTAAATGATTTAGATTTATTGAACGAGTTTCAAAGAAAGCGTTTTCAACTTCGACCTAGGATTGGAACGAAATACAAATGAAAAAGAATATATTTTAATATGATATTGGTATTTCTTTTCTTAAGGATCAACTGAAAGCTATAAGAGACGTCATTAATTGTACATGTAAGTTGATTTCCAACCAAGTTACAGGATCTGAAAGAATGTATCGTTTCGAAAGCCTGATCTGACAACCAATAAAACACAGGAAAAATAGATTGTTCTGGCAAATGGATTGTCGGCACCGTGACGATATTAGGCAACTTATAAGCAAGATAGTGTTTAAATTGCGCTGTACAAAACCTTGAATTATACACCTTATCTCTAGATAAACATCAAAGCTTGAAACGTATAAAAACGGTATGAATTGTTAACACTGTTGATAACTACTTTCAGAGTTTTAAAACGTGACGTTTTTTGAAATATAATAAGTCTTACTTCAGTCATGCTTTATTTTGACTAAAACAACGAGTGGAAGTAACATAAACAGGGACAGAAAACTATATGTAATAAATTAACTTTGCGCACACCCAACACAAGACTGAACTGAGAACACAGCGTCTTGTAGAGAG
Source organism: Schistosoma mansoni (assembly GCF_000237925.1). Lineage (NCBI taxonomy): Eukaryota > Metazoa > Platyhelminthes > Trematoda > Strigeidida > Schistosomatidae > Schistosoma > Schistosoma mansoni. Next base: position 52,933,631 of record NC_031502.1, read on the forward strand.
CACCATCTTTTCAGATTATTGAGTGAAAACCCAAAGATATACCTTCCTCCGATTGATTTGTGACACAGAGAGATTCTTGAAAAATGTTAACAATGTGTTAATGTTTCAAACCCGATTTGGTTGACTTGATATGTTTTAAATTCCCCAATGGAATTTTCAGAGCAGATATGGTAAGAAAAATACGGGGTTAAACACTTGCGATCTTGTTTCTAGACGATAGAATTTTGTGAATATGTATCAGATAGTATGCGAATTCATTTAAATATCTGACTTATAGTATTTCTCTCATTTCACCAATAACTCCCATACTAGGTAGTTACCATTAGTTTTACAATTACTTTTTGTACTTATAGCTTAAACTATTACCAATAATAAAACCAATTTCTATGACCTATCTCTTCTTCGGACAGTTTATATTTTGTAATACTACACAAGAAGAAACGTAATTCTAAACAAAATAATGAGTTGTAAAGATAATATTAAATTCGCAATATACATGCACTAAAATTGTTATCATCATGTTAAATTCATAATTAAAATATACCTGGAATTTATAGTCCCCAGGAATTACGTGATTCAATTGATAAAATCCATTAGCATCTGTTAATACAGATTGCTGTGAGGTACTAGTAGTAATTGTAATCTAGATGTAAAAAAATTATTCTAAGACATGTTAAAGTAAGTTTATGAAATACTATAGTGTAAAAAAATTAAAGATAACTAATGATAATTGAGTTTTAAAATTTGAACTCAGTCATTATGAACTGAGACAAGGAATTTAATAGTGCATAGTTTAGAAACGTATATATATGGATAACAGTGACCATAATATTTATATCATACAACTAAAATACAAATATAAAGGAGTTTATATGCCAATTTTTAAATATTTACAATCACACAATATTGACGTTAACATCATGATCAAAAACTTTGAATGATATGCTTCAAAATCGTTTGCAATGACGCAGGTGCATCCAATCATTTTTTCCTGCAAATTCTGAACTTCTCAATTTCTTATGACCCTATTTTTGTTTCCATTTCATTAATTTATATTTTGTTGAATCATATATTGGATGCCTAATCTCTTCTATTGACGCTGATACTGTTACTATCTCTACCATTCTGGGATTCCGCCTGACAATTTCATCTCCCTGTGCTAATGGGCTATCCTCAGTCAGTCAGTCAGCTACAACGTGGGACCAGGCACATATATGCATCGGTTCAAGTTGCCATACCTCGTTAGCACAAGATGAACACCGGATTCATAGAAGTAGTTAATTTAGTGGTGGTAGTATATAAAAGATAGGTTGTATATAAGGATATAGTATAGGAAGGAAGAAAGTTATGAAGCAATTTTTAATCTCAAGATTTAAGGGAAGATAAAGAGTGTATACACCTACACCATTGTGATTACTTCCGAGCCATGTCACACAGTCTCCAACCATTGGTTACGGTAGTCACGCGGACCCCAACTAAGTAGTCTGCATCTACCAACATGGCTCAGACTAGAAGTTAGTGACTTCAAGCACTGATACAACGTCTTGGTTTGGCAGCCCCTAACTCTATTCCAACCATCCCCAATACTAGTCAGCATTGCGCGTCGTGGTAATCGGTGTTCAGACATACGTAACACGTGGCCTAACCATCTCAGTCGATGAAGATTCATCACCTCATCAACTGGTTTACCATCATTCCCTAATACCCTGCGTCTAAACTCACTATTACTTACCCGGTTATCCCAGCAGATGCGAGCAATATTTCTAAGGCATCTGTGGTCAAATACTAGTAACCTACGAGTATCTTCTACTCTTAATGGCCATGTTTCACAGCCGTAAAGTAGAACAGAGCGAACTGATGCGCAGTATACTCGTCCCTTAATTGATAGACGGATATCTCGTCTTCGCCATAGGTGACGTAAGTTGGCAAAAGCCAAACGAGCTTTTTGAATCCGTACAGAGATTTCGTCAGACACCAACCCATTAGGGCTGATCAGACTTCCAAGATAAGTGAAGTTGTCTACGCGTTCAACTACTTCGCTCCCTATCCTTAGTTCAGGTGTTGACGCAGGCCAGTCCTGGAGTAACAATTTACATTTAGATGGGGGGAAACGCATCCCAAACATCCTGGCATTATTACTCAGTTCTAACAGAAGGCTTTGCATTTTGTCAGCGTCTTCACCAAACAGGACTATGTCATCTGCGTATTCTAAGTCGATTAGTGGACCCTACTGATAGGAGATCAATTCCTGAAAATTCAGTCGACGAGAGTGTTATTTCCAGCAATAGGTCGGACGCCGATAAGCATGTGTGCTCTAAAACCTGACGAATAGTGAATATATGGTCAGTGGTGTATGGAAACCTGAACCGATGTACATACGTACCAGGTCCTACGTTATAACTGACTGACAGACGTTAATCACCACAGAAACTAATCTACAAAATGATTATTGCGCAACCAACTTTATTATGATTAACAGACATGAACGATTCCACAAAAGTGCATGACAAAAAATATTTCAGGAAGTGTTAACTAAAAGGGATTTCATAGTAAACTGCGAGATTCCAAGTGAAGAATGTTACCATAATTTTGTACGTAAAAAACTTTTGAGTTCACGTAAGTATAAAAAATGCATTTTACATTATAAACTAATATTTTTAAATAACCTTATGGTAAGGCAACAAAATAACAGATTTGACAACGCTGTTGAATTTTTTGCGAAGGAAAATACAATAGTATTTTTCAAAAAAAGATTTCCTTTGTTTTCAAATCCCACAGATAAGTGAAGTGAAACAACTTAGACCGATAAATACAATACGAATTTCCGAATACATATTTCTCAATACCCTAAAAATGAATCAAACGTCATGACAAACACTAATCAACATCAGTGGTATTGATATCAAACCACGTTCAATATATGTTCACGTGCAACTGTTTCTTTCATATAATGGCCCAAGATTTAACTGTTTTAAACGTAAATACATTGATAATAAAAAAAGCGTTGAACAGAATTTTCTGGATAAACATTCACTACAAACACAATTAAGAAAATAAAGTTTTTTTTTACCTTAGCTGATGATATCGGGACACTGTTCGGCCACATAATACGTCCTGGATTAAGTTTGAAGCTTTGCAATGTAAATGTATCAGGCCCAAGATCCACATCTGTGTGTTCCATTGCTACCGGGAGGAATTTCGGAGTAAATGAAAAAACGACCCCGGACTTCTTAGACGTATATAAAGGTACAAGAAGATAGCTGCCGCCCGGTAGACGATCAAACGTAAAATAACCATCTGAGTCTGTTGAAGACTACAGTAAAAAACGTAATATTTTCATAGTCAATATAAGAAGTATGACAATAGAGGATACCAAAACAACTAGTGATCTGGATGTAACTGTGATGTTTGTTAAGCCAAGATACGCAAGGTATCAAAACATTTGTAGACGGATATCTTTACAGACAAACAATTGGTTACTAGATCAACTCTCAGAGTGCTGTAACATCTAACTGATGTTAACTCACAAGAATGTGATAGTTACTTTGATCCATTGTTGAAACTAGCAACCATTGTAAATAAATTTGGTGAAAATGAATAATAAAAGAACTTAAAAAACATTTTCTAACCTCTTGTATTGTTAAAAATTTATAATGGATTTCACCAAGTGTTTCGACTATATATGAATATACTGGCTTGTCTAGAGTGGTAGAGGATTTCGATAATGTCTTATCTTTATCACATAACAGGAAAACTTTTGCATCGACCAAAGGATTCTGATTGAAGTCTGTCACACGTCCGCGGAGAAAATGACCCTAAGTATAGAGAATAAACATATTAATAATTAACAGTGATATGAAATAACGATGTTCATGGGTTTGTTTCATTTTTGATGTTATATCCAACAAATGATTGATACTAAATAAGATGTATTTAATATCATAATTTTCAAGAGGAAAATTAATTAAAATAATGAAAGTATAACAAGACTGTGATACGTCTCCAAACTCCTAATTATATACTTCCGCAATTGTTAAACACTATCTTCCCATCAATAAGTAATGTTAAAAGGACAGGCATATTTAATCGTGATAATGTCTAATCTACTACCAACTAAATAGGCTGAAAAAGAGTTCAAAGCAGTTAAAACTCCATGCAAGATGAATTCAGAAATCCAAACATGTGAACAACATCTAGCAACACTAAAGTTAGTCATTTTCACGATTAAATCTGCCCCTGACTTTTTAACATTTCTTTAGTCTCCATTATCAGTCCCTCCTGATTTTTGATAACCACACAGGAATTAATTTAACTAATGAGTCGAAAATATTAGCATTTATAATAGTCTGACGCGTAACTAGGGCTCGTTAAGAGCAAATTCTGAAATACCAAACTAGTTTCAGATCTAATCACAGATGTGTCAACCAAACATTCAATCTCTATTAGCTTCCGGAACCCAGGCATACCTAATGACGGTTGACAAGTAAGGCTTTTTGATTTAAAAACTGCACTCAACTCCATAAACCGAGGTGTCTGTAGTTAAAAGGTGTACCAAAGGCTACATAAACTTTTGAAACCTCTTTATTCGAACTCCGATGGACGTATTAGAAATGATAACTCCAAGTGATGTTTTTAAGAGCACTCCATCCTTTCGGCTTTTATCTGTCTTCATTATGAACATTTGTTTGAAAGAACGAAGATCTGTAACTCAGGTGGATTCTTACAGGTGTTTGATGAAAATAAGACAGCATGTTTTAGCAACATTCAAATATTACAATATATAAAGTATAACCTTAGAACAGTGTTGATATAACTAAGGATTTTTAAAAGCCGTATGTTACTAAGCTCCAAAGACTTCGTGATTACGAAAGAGAAATAGCGTTACTATTACGATCATGTCTTAAATGATATACTACGCAGAAGTGAAACTTGACACCCGACCGTTGCTGCTACCTTGACGTGGTGGTCGGGCTTGCCTATCGTGATGATCCAATCGAGCTATGCTGGCTGGAACAATCGTTCCTCAAGGTCCTACCATGCCAGACAGGTCGGTTGAAGAGCGGTGAGACTAAAAGCAGCAATCCCAAGGTCCGAAGGCGAAGTCGTACTGCTGACTGTACAGAGGTGTGAAAGCAGTAAGGTGTTTCCTTCAGACAACCAGCATGACAGCGATGCTGCCTTCCCACAAGGAGGGGTGGGGTTAGAAAAGGTCGACCCTAAAAATGCACACCTCGCCTTATCCCACGGATTTCCGTCTCCGGCGGTAAGGACTTTTGAAGAACGGAGCTAACACGTCAAAAATCCCCCACAAAAAGGCCGTGCGTGACCGGCCTCAAGCAGATGTCCCTTGGGCACTGCGGTCACGCTCCCAGGTCGTTAAGACCAACACTAATCCAACTTCTTTTTCAGGTCCCTCAAGAAATACCCTTCCACGGTGTGGGCAGCCGGGAAGTGATACTAGCCCTCATACCCTTAACTGCACACAAGACCAAGTTGGTCGCTTTCAAATCCTTCCTACACCTAATAACTCTGTTATCTCCTCGACTAACCCTTCCCACGTCCTTTTATCGCGTCGCACCGCTAGGGCAAACGATTCGAGTACACAGAACGTTATTCCTGGTCTCTTGAAACCACGCTCTAAACTACATATAGGAACTTTTAATGTCCGAACATTGTGCCAAATAGGACAACAGGCTTCCTTAGCTAGAACTCTAGAATCTTACACCATCGATGTGTGCTGCGTCTCCGAAACGCGCATACAAGATCCGAGTAGTGTCATTCATTTGACCGCACCTAATCAAAATAAAGTTTCATCTCGATACACGCTCCGTGTATCTGGAAGCCCTGACGCTGCTTCCCGTGGCCTCGCTGGAGTAGGTATAGCATTAAGTCCTAGGGCAGAACTAGCTCTTTTAGACTGGATCCCAGTAGACAGTCGTCTATGCGCTGTTCGACTAAACGGATCAGTAAGGACTCGGAAAGATAGGGAAATTCGTCGTTGCCTCTTCGTCGTCTCTGCCTACTCTCCCACTGACTGCAGCTCAGACGATATAAAAGATGAGTTCTACAGGAAACTTTCTGACCTTCTCCGAGAAGCTAGGCGTTCTGATGTAGTAATAGTAGCAGGTGACTTTAATGCTCAAGTAGGTAAACTAAGTGAAAGGGAAGGACACCTGGGTGGATCTTATGGTGTCATGGCGAAAAGAACAGATAATGGCGACCGTCTGTTGCAGCTATGCTCAGATAACCGCCTATTTCTTGCAAATACTAACTTTAAGCATAAGGAAAAACATCTTTTGACCTGGCGACCCCCGAATTCGTCCCAACGTTGGACCCAATTAGATCACATCGCTATCAGCCACCGATGGAGGGGCTCGATAGAAGACTGTCGCTCATTCTGGGGCACATGCTTAGATTCAGATCATGCTCTAGTGCGAGCACGTATTTGTCTGCGTCTTACTGGACGTAGGAAAGACACTGCAGGGAAGCCTCTAAGGGTTCTACTTAATGGTAGGCAAGCTAAGAATATATTTCAGGAACAACTAGAAAAACAGTTAGGCAGCCATGTAAGTTGTGTCCACCCCGAGGCAGCGTGGAATGACATCCGAAAAGCTGTGGAATCAGCAGTGATATCCGCTAATAAGGTAAACCATAACGTTAGGGAGAAACAATGGATCTCAGCAGCATCTACCGCACTGATAGATGCTCGTAAACTCATCCCACCTGGCTCTGAGCATAACGAAGAGCGGAGTCAACTTAAGCGCAGGCTTATAAGAAGTCTACGTAATGATCGTGAACAGTGGTGGGTAGCGAAAGCAAGAGAGATGGAAAAGGCAGCGGCAATAGGTAACAGTAGGCAGCTATTCAGACTCGTTAAAGAAACCGGTATTAGGAACCCGAATATCAGTGAAACCATCTCAGATAAAGATGGGCATATAATTCATTCTCAATCCAGGAGGTTGGATCGATGGGCAGAACACTTTAGGGATCAGTTCAACTGGCCTTCAGCCACACTTCAATTACCCACGATCCCCAGTCGTCCTGAATGGCAAATTGATGTAAGTCCTCCAACCCTCTGTGAGGTTGAAAAAGCTATAGGAAATCTGAAGCGAGGGAGAGCAGCAGGCCCTGACAGGTTGACCCCTGAGATTTTTAAGGATGGTGGTCCAGTACTAGCAGCGAGATTGACTGAGGTCTTAGGTAGAATCTGGGAACTGGACGTAATTCCATCTGACTGGTCCCAATCACTGATTGTGCCAGTTTATAAGAAAGGACAAAAGTCCTCTTGTGACAATCACAGAGGGATCAGTTTGACTAATATAGTGTCTAAAATATTAGCTTCAATAATACTAGGTCGCCTAACCAAAGCTCGTGAAGAGCAGACTAGAGAAAACCAAGCTGGTTTTCGACCTGGACGTGGTTGCATAGACCAGATATTCACCCTACGTCAGGTCCTAGAACATAGACACAAATTCAGACGTCCCACAATAGTAGTATTTCTTGACCTTAAGGCGGCATTTGACTCTGTTGATCGTGAGGTTCTATGGCAATGTTTGTCACTGAAAGGAGTACCAAAGAAGTACATTAACCTCATAAAGGCTCTCTACTCGAGCACAACTGGTCGAGTTAGAGCCTATGGCGAACTGTCATCAGAACTGATTACCACAAGTGGCGTTCGTCAGGGCTGTCCACTCTCCCCATTCTTGTTTAACTTTGTCATTGACTTACTTTTAGAGATAGCACTTTCATCAGCTAAACCTCCAGGAGTTGAACTTTTACCAGGAGACTCACTTGTCGACTTAGAATACGCCGACGACATAGTTTTACTCGGTGAAGACGCTGACAACATGCAGAGTCTTCTGACCACTATAAGCAACTATGCAGGCATGTTCGGAATGCGATTCTCTCCCTCGAAGTGCAAAATGTTACTTCAGGATTGGGTTGCATCGACACCTGAACTAATGATAGGGAGTGAAGTAGTTGAGCGTGTAGACCACTTCACTTATCTTGGAAGTCTCATCAGCCCTTGTGGTCTGGTATGTGACGAAATCTCAGCACGGATACAGAAGGCTCGTCTAGCTTTCGCCAACTTGCGTCATTTATGGCGTAGGCGAGATATCCGTCTAGCAACAAAAGGACGGGTTTACTGTGCAGCAGTTCGCTCCGTCCTACTCTATGGCAGTGAAACATGGCCAATAAGAGTAGAGGATATTCGTAGGCTACTAGTGTTCGATCATAGGTGTCTTCGAAGCATTGCTCGTATATCCTGGGACCACCGGGTAAGTAATGCAGTTGTTAGGAAACGAGTACTAGGTAGGGATGGCAAATCGATTGATGAAGTAGTGAAACTTCATCAGTTGAGATGGCTGGGACATGTGTTACGTATGCCCGACCACCGACTGCCCCGACGTGCAATGTTTCATGGTGTAGGAGTAGGTTGGAAGAAAGCTAGGGGTGGCCAGACCAAAACGTGGCACAAATCAATGAAGTCACTGACAAGTGGACTGGGCCATGTTGGTAGGTGTAGACTACCTGGTTGGGATTCGCGAGATGACAGCAACCGATGGTTAGAGACCTTGAATGACATGGCTCAAAATCGTTTGCAATGGCGAAGATGCATCCACTCTTTGTGTTCTACCAAATTCTAATCTTCTGAATTCCTCATGTCTTTATCTTTTTCTCTTTCCAAATTTATTTCACTGTACTATACTCCTTCAATAATTTCTTGAAACCCCTAATCTTTTGGATTTCTGATTATACTCCTACTACTTCTACCACTATGGGATTTGAATCGACAACTGCATCTCTGTGCTAATGTGGTATGGCAACTCGAACTGATGTACGTACGTACGAAGTTCTACGTTGTGACTGACTGAGTGAAACTTGACAGCCATGTTTTAATTTAACTGCTACTTGAGTGACCTACAGAATATTTAACTCTTCATTCAGCATGTTTCAAATGATTTCACATTTACCTTCACTACCTAAGTATGTCATTTTGATGGATAAAAAACCTGTTTTGTTAGCCAGATATTTCTTCTTCCGATATCTGGTCATTTGGAGGATTGAGTAGATAATTCGGTAATGTGGACAGCAATCACTGGGCTAAGCCATGTCCCTTCATATCATCAGTCGCTAAGCCATGCATCTATTACTTTGACAATCCTCAAAGGTATCTTATAACTAGTCTTAAAATTCAAATTTATGGCAATGATGACGAGTGGCATGACTGAAAACTCGTTACATAGAAAAAAAAAATTAATCAGCCTCATCTGTAATCCAGAACTTATTGCTTTAGAAATTTTGTACTGTTTTAACTGTTTTCTTACAACCGAACTGTTATGTTAAATCCCGCTGTGGATTTGATGTCATTACTAGGATCAGAAAAAGTGTAAAAAGTCTATTTTTTATCTGTTTAGTTTTCTGCTCAACGCCAAACCCACTTCCAAGTGAATGAGTGAATAGTATCACATTTTTAACGATTACGATTTTGATTTGCCATGAGCACAATCTGATTATTAAAATGATAGATGAGATTTGTATCCTGAGTTATCTCATATTTTACATAGTTCGATGAAAAATAGATTCTTACAAGCAAAATGATTGCTTCTGACAAGTTGATACTATCAGACTGGATTCTAATATTGATAGATGCTCTTGTATGATCTTTATCACTACGATCTTGATTGCTGACGGTCAATAAATAGTTACCAGGCGTCACAGGAGATATCATGAAATAACCTTGATTCTGTGTAAAATTATGAAGTATTGGTTTGTGAGAGGTTGGGTCAGTTAATCGAACTGACAAACCAGGTGGCCCGGTTTTCATTCCAGAAGTAGTTACCTGAATAGTTGTTTTTAATGACAAAAGAAACAAGAACGTACCTGCCCGAAAATTGAGAATCCAACTACGCTGAAGTCAAAATCTTTTAAACAAGCTTTCGGATCTTTCTCGAGATCCAGAAGGTAGCCATCAGATGGTTCAATATGCCAGCCTTTAGGAGTAGTTAACCTAATTCTATAAACACCCTCATCATATAACGGAACTGAATAAGCTCCGTTAGGGAGAACATCGGTTACATCTTTTAATGTGCCAGTAGTTTCTGAGAACAGACTTATTTTCAGCTTTTCGAAATCAAGTACAGAATCAAAATGAGCTTCTTTCCATCTTATAAAACCACCACAACCGACCACAGTATCTGAGTGCTGGGTTAATATTGTTGTCGGGAAAAACAACAGTGAAACAAACAAAATAACCATTTCCCTCTGAAATTCTAAAATCAATAGTAAGAATAACAACATTATGGACAGTTTCTATCATTTCTAAAATGATAAGTATATTCAAGCTACGAGATCACGTGGTTTAAGTATAGTTTATTACTGATTAGCTCGTGAAACAACTTGATACACTGAAAAAGATCATGTTAAAGTGAATGAATGAGCTACGTTACAGTTCGAAAGGTGAATAAAACGTGGATACTACCGTGACGGTAAAAACAAAAATGATCCCCAAAATGGGTTTCCTGAGTATAAACGTGATACAATGTATCTCACGCGAAAGGCTCCAACATATTACTAAAACAAGACTGCGGGCTGAAAACTAGTTTGTCGAGTTTTCGCAACAAATGCTTGAAATTCAAAGAGCCGTGCAATGCTTGTCATGCCCAAACTGGCACCAAGTAGTCTGATTTGTAGATTGTAGAGAAGTACCCAGAAAAGGGCCTGAACACATCGATGGGGGACCTAAACACCAGTTATAATTGACAACACCATGGGATGACATGGGCTGGGAGAAAGGAATGAGAATGAAGATAGATTTTCAAAGTTATGTGCCTCCAACAAAGCGACTACATGTAGCACTATGTTACTCCACAGATGCATACACAAGGTTACATGGGTTTCAATGGATCAAAACACAGAGAAACTGGTCGATCATTTTTACACCAATGAAAAACTCAGATCTACGGGGGTTGTGAGAACAAAGAAAGAAGTTGACATAGCTTTAGACTACCATCTGGTGGTTATCAAGATGAAAATGAAGCTAAAGAAGCACTGGAAAACTGCAGAAAAAGCATTACAACAATTTTGTACAACATTCCTTAGATAGTGATAAACTCAATGAATACAAGATAGCTCTCAGAAACAGGTTCGAAGCCTTACAAGGTTTACTCAAAGAGGAAATAACCATGGAAAACAACTGAAGATGGACTTATGAAGGACTGAATTCACTATGCCAGGAGGTTCTGTGTCTCAAGAAGCGCTACCATAAAGAATGGATCTATATTGAGACCCTGGTAAGATTCAAGAAAGGGAGAAAAAGACAGCAATTAGCGGAGTACAGGCTAGCAGCTGACGAGCGTTGCAGCGAGATTTATCTGTTTATGTAGCAGAATAACACTTTGGCATCATAGCTTAAGCCAGTTGGTGATGAAAACCGTAACTGCTTCGTAACCCTATGTTCCAACTCAAACTAATCTTTATTAGATTGATCTGAAGAATGAGATAATGAGACAACGGATAACTGTACCATGTTACCATCACGTTGAACTTTTATTGAACCACAATCAGTACAAAACATCATTATGAATAACGAGACGTTCAGACCTTAGTTATCTCCTGATCCACCACTGTCAGATGAGGGAAAACTGTATTTCTATCTTGGAGGCAATAACTCCAATGAAGCTCTGACTACAGTTTTTAGTTATTCACCCTTTAAAATACCAGCTCCTACCACTGGGGCAGGTAGATGACTGGCTCCTGTTGGTTTAAGAAGTCAAAAGTCAACAAAATAAGCTAAAGATACGTCTAATCAAGCAGTGGCACAGAAGATAGGAACCCCCACTCAAAAACCTAAACCTGGTTTTCGGTTTTACTAGGAAGATCCTCTGGGATCAACGATCCCGACCAAAACAACGCGTCTTTTCTTACCGTGCTCTGTAGCACGACACTTGTATGCAGCGGTGACAAATGTTCAGGTGGTTCAGTCTTCAGTAATAAGGATAGGAGGTCTAGTGACCTATTTTAATCCTTGCAGTTTGCTACACTGTGGAGGTCCAATCTCGTCTTGAATATATCAACAGAAGGTGCTGATATTACGTGTTCTGGTAGAGAATTCCAGTAATTCACTACTCGGTGCGAGAAACGAAACTCCAGACGTAGACGATTTGATCTCGGTTTTTGGACTTTCTTTGAATGTCCTCTCAAATGATCAGCCCTAGACGGGAGGAAAAGATAGGACATGTTAGTACCAAGGTCATCGTTCAGGATACGATATGCCAATATTAGATCACCCCGTATTCGCCGGTAAGATAACGGAAATAAGTTGAGGTGTCTCAGTCTGTCTTCATAAGATAGGCCTTTTACCATTTTTGTCCCGCGGCGTTGGACTCGTTCCAACATATCCGCCTCATATTTGAAACAAGGACTCGCTGCTTGAATCCCATATTCCAAATGTGGCCGTACGAAAGTTGGGTATAATAATCTAAACATTTCCCCATCCAGATACCGGAAAGATCTACGAATAGACCATAATGCCCTATAGCCTTTTGCAGCAGCAGCCTTACAGTGACTGGTTGTTTTGAGATCATTACTTAGTATGACTCCTAAATCTTTATAGTTTCTTACTTTGGGTAACACTAGTCCACATATTGTGTAGTGATACGAATCATCATAGTTATTTAATTGCATCACAACACTTTTATTAGGGTTTACTTCTAGTGACCACCCATTCATTCATGCAACTAATGAGTTAAGATCTTCCTGTAAAACTATTCTGTCTGACATACTATATATGGGTCTCCAAATCTTAATGTCATCGGCGAATAGTAGGACGGATGACTTAGCTATAGCTGGTAATTCATTTACATAAAGTAAAAAGAGAAGAGGACCTAAAATCGTGCCTTGGGGGACGCCACTTTTTACTGGTTCCCACGATGAGAGAGCCCCATTTACTCTTACCCTTTGTCTCCTTTCATGAAGAAAGTCACTTATCCAATCTATGACTGCATAATGAATTCCAAAACTTTCTAGTTTCAATTTAAGACCAGAATGGGAAACCTTATCAAAGGCTTTACTTAGATCTATGAAAATGACATCTACAGGAATATTGCGATCTTTTGCCTCGGCCCAATCTTCTCTTGCAATGAGAAGATTTGTCAAACATGATAGACCTTTTCGAAAACCATGTTGTTCCTTTGACAAAAGATCATGTCTTTCCACGCAGTTTATAACAGCCATCCGAATAATTTTTTCCATTAGTTTTAAAACTGCACTAGTTAAGCTGACGGGTCGATAGTTACTAACTAAATCCCTACCCCCAGTCTTATACACCGGACTGAGGGCTTTCATAATCCGAGGATGAATATCATCAGGACCACTAGACTTATCAGGTTTGAGATGCTGAAGTAGGCTTAAAACAGTTTCTTTCTTAATAACTACAGGGTCCATCAACAAGTCGCCACAATCACAATGAATAGGTGATCGTTCCTCATTATTGGTAGAAAAAACTTAACCGAAATATTCCGAAAAAGCTTCCGCTTTTTTGGTATCATTTCTTGCCAAACTTGACGGATTTTCTTGTATCAAAAGTGATGGTATTCCATCACTTCTCTGAGTTCGCCTCTTTATATACGAGAATAACCGTTTTGGACTATGTTTGCAATCCCTAACCAATTGTTTTTCGTATGACCGTCTAGTCCTACTAATTAACGCTTTACAATTATTTCTAATCTTACGATAACTAGATCTGTACTGTTCTAAGCCAGTAGAGATGAACATGTTCCAGTGTTTTTTTCTACGCCTAAGGAGTTTCTTAACTTCTTTATTTATCCACGGTGGACTATTGTTCGGTCTACGTGGCACCAAGTATGGTATGAACGGGGACGTGACTGTGTAACAGCTCAGGTTGGTTGGTTAAGAGTTGACCCCAAACAACCAAGCATATGCTAAAACAGTATTGTTCAAGTATTCATTCACTTCCTTACCCTTTATAAGCGTTATATTCCCTACTATCTTATATGGAATGTTGAGAGCCTTTGTTTGTCTGAACAGATAATCCCACGCTCCACTGTGACTGCGCGAAGATCGAAATAAAGACCTATTCACTACTTCTCTGGTTTCTTCTATCAATAGCACGAGGGTTACCTATAGGCACGAAAGTGGTGAGCCCTTTTTGAACACAATTTAACCTCATTTCTGTTATTAATCTTTTTTTTTACTTAATCGTAAAAGTAGACCGGATTATCCGTAAACTAAGTTGAGTATATAACTAGTTTATTCCGTATTATCTTAAGTTATTCGTGTTATAGTAACCATTTTTCGTGCTAACTTTATTGCTATATTTGTCACATACCTCATGTCAGACTCAATAGAAACCCATAATCTGGAGGATTTGTCACCAGTGGTGATAGACACTGTTATAACTACGAAATCCCGACTTCCAGAATTTGATCGTAGTGATCCTGAGTTGTGGTTTGCTCAACTAGAGCATTATTTCACAAGACACAATATCAAATCTGAAGGGATTCGCTATAGAGACTTGTGTTCTATCCTTCCTCCTTCAGTTGCCAAAGAAGTCCGTGACTTGATTTTAGATCCACCATCACCACAACCATACACCATCTTAAGACGAGAGATAATAAACCGTTTATCATTATCAGATAGTCAAAGAATCCAAAGACTTTTTCAAGGTGAAACACTAGGTGATCGGTCGCCGTCACAGTTTTTGCGTCACCTCCAAGTGTTAATGGGTGATAACACGGTGGGTGAAGCAGTCCTAAAACAAGGATGGATACAAGCTCTCCCATGCTACGTCCAACACTGTTTGGATGCACAAGATCCTGAAACCTCATTATCTCATTTAGCGCGTATAGCCGATAGAATAATGGAGAGAGGTCCTCCAACTGGACCAGGCACAATAAATCACACACAAAAAGTAGAATCAGCAAAAGACCCCGTCATAGAAGGACTCATTGCGAGTGTTAAAAGTCTCACTGAGGCTGTCACCAGAATGCAAATGGGTCATAGAAACAGGAGCAGGTCACCACAACGACCACGATCCAAGTCACAAAACAGGTCACAAATGTCCAGACAACCTGGGCAGTTTTGTTGGTACCACTGGAAGTTTGGTATCAACTCAACCAAGTGCATGCAACCATGCGCCTGGCCTAAGCATAATTCTAAGACAGCGGGAAACGAGTAACCCCTCCCCAGGTCGCGACGACTGAGGAGGGGCGCCAAAACAGTCGCTTGTTTTATGTTAGAGACAGAAACTCTGGCTTGAATTTCTTGGTGGATACTGGCGCTGCTCTTAGCATCATCCCTCAAAATAAAACTGAGATTAGTCGAGAAATATCATCAATTACACTTCAAGCTGCAAATAAAACTAAAATTGCGACATTTGGGCAGAAAAACTTAACCCTAGATTTGGGGTTCAGGAGGCAATTCCCTTGGGTTTTCACGGTAGCCGACTTAGATCTGGCAATACTGGGGATGGACTTTCTAGAGAGATACGAATTTCTAGTTGACACCAAGAAACGGCGATTAACACTAAAAGAAACTTCGTATTACACAAAAGGCAAAGAAAGTCACATCAGCTCTCTTAACTTGATTCAAACTCCTCCAGTAACAACAGCGAAATTCCAAGATATACTCGCGGAATTTCCAAACTTAACTAAACCAAACCCACAGCCTTCTAAAGACAAACTAAAAGTAAGTCACACTATCAAAACCGAAGGTGCACCGGTTTTTGCAAAACCCAGGAGACTAGCACCAGATAAGCTCAAAATCGCTAGGGCCGAGTTTGATTATATGCTACAACTGGGTATTATCCGTCCCTCTGATAGTCAATGGGCATCCCCTTTGCATATGGTCCCAAAGAAAAATGAAGGTGACTGGCGACCGTGCGGGGATTACAGAGCCCTCAACCGTCAAACCGTACCAGATAGGTACCCAATACCGCATATCCAAGATTTCACAAACGGTTTACAGGGTATGAACATATTCACTAAAATTGACTTAGTCAGGGCATATCACAATATCCCAGTGGCTGATGAAGATATCCCCAAGACAGCTATTACAACACCCTTTGGCTTATTCGAGTTTGTACGCATGCCATTCGGCCTGAGAAATGCGGCACAGACATTTCAAAGATTCATAGACAATCTACTTCGAGATATGCCATTTGCGCAGGGGTATATAGACGACTTGTTAATTGCCAGCCCCGATTTGCAATCACACGAACAGCATGTAAAAACAGTGTTAAAAAGACTGGATGAACATGGAATAAACATACATCAAAGTAAGTGTGTTTTCGGTGTTCAAACTTTAGAATTTCTCGGTCACACAATAAGCCCAGAAGGGATTAAACCGATCAAAAAAGAAGTAGACACCATTAAACAATATCCCATACCTAGTTCTCTAACACAACTGAGAAGTTTTCTAGGTCTAATTAACTTTTATCGCAGATTCATACCAGGTTGTGCACAATTAATGCAACCTTTGACAGATTCACTAAAAGGAAAACCAAAAGAATTCAAACTGTCTTCTGACGCTGTCGAAGCTATTAAACAGCTTAAAAATAAACTAGCTCAAGCAACTACGTTGATGTATCCGAATTCTCTTTCCCCACTTGCTTTGATGGTGGATGCTTCTGATAAAGCAGTAGGCGGTACCCTTAACCAACTGGTTAAAAACGCCTGGAAACCAATTGCTTTCTTCTCAAAAAGACTCGCTCCAGCAGAGACAAGGTATTCTACCTTCGGGCGAGAACTTCTTGCAATCTACCTAACCATTAAACACTTCCGACACATGTTAGAAGGCAGGGAATTTATGGTCTTTACGGATCACAAACCACTAACGAATGCACTAAAAGCGAGAGCTGATAAATACTCACCTCGAGAAGTCCGACACCTTGACTATATATCACAGTTCACAAGCGATATCCGACATGTCAAAGGTCAGGACAATCGGGCGGCAGATGCTTTATCTAGGCTAGAAATAAACGTGCTACAGCAGTCTACAGTAAACTTCGAGACGTTGAGAAACGAACAGGAGCAGGATTTAGAATTACAAAACCTGCTTAAAACAAACAATTCAAGTCTTAATTTAAAACAGTTCCCATCACCTGTCGATGGTATTCTAATCTACTGTGACACGACCAAGGCAATGCCGCGACCTTTCGTTCCCAAAAGTATGCGAAAGTTGATATATAATAACTTTCATTCTTTGTCTCATCCTGGCGCAAAAGCTTCAACAAAACTAATCAATGCCAGATATATATGGCCGAATTTACAGAAGAATGTACACAAATGGGTTAGAGAGTGTTCAGCATGTCAACAATCAAAGATAAATCGTCACACAAATTCACCCATAGGTGTTTTCTCGCAACCAGATGCACGTTTTGCCCATGTGCATATCGACTTGGTAGGTCCTTTACCACGTTCAAACGGTTTTAATTATCTTTTTACATGCATAGATCGATTTACCAGATTCCCTATAGCCATCCCGATAGCGGACATCACAGCGGAAACAGTAGCCAAAGTTTTCATGCAGAACTGGGTAACCATTTTTGGTACACCTATAACAATAACGACGGATAGAGGAGCGCAATTCGAATCCGAACTATTTAATAACTTGGCTAAACTTCTAGGCTCCAATAGGATACGCTGCACTGCATATCATCCTCAGGCTAATGGGATGGTAGAACGTTTTCACCGTCAGCTAAAAACCGCTCTTATATCTCACTCAAACCCCAATCAGTGGACAGAATTCCTACCGTTAGTTATGTTGGGAATACGAACATCTGTCAAAACTGACGCACAGTGTTCAGCTGCGGAACTGGTTTTCGGAACAACTCTGAGACTACCAGGTGAATTTATTAACCCTAATACTAACAGTCAAAAACTTAATATAGAAAATTATGTAGATCAACTACGAGATCACATGTCTAAACTTAAGCCGATTAATACTCGTGAACAATCGCGCGCCGTATATATACCTAAAGACCTAAGCAATTGCACGCACGTATGGATAAGATGTGACAAAATAAAAGCACCACTCAGTCCTCCATTTGAAGGTCCTTTCAAAGTCGTCTCAAGAAAATCTAAATATTTCGTGATAGAAAAACATGGAAACATCGACACAGTAAGTATTGATAGGCTAAAGCCGGCTTATCTAGATCATGAACCACCATACGTGTTGTTAGATCGTTTAACTGACAAATCCATTACGGAATCAAAATATAAAGATGATAAATCTTTACAAATGACTAAAACGGTTCGCTGGGCACATCCGATTAGTCAGTCAAGGATGTTGACAGTTTCGACTGCAGGATAAATCTAACCACGTAGCTAATCAGACCCTGCATCTACTTAAAAATATTTTGTTTTCTTCATTCCGCCTCACATACAACTCCCCAGAACTTTTACCTTTGATATATAAGTGTTATGTTAAATATTTTTTTTAAATACTGGACACATAAGCTAGGTATTCCGAAACGATGGCTGAGGATTTTATTCAAACTCGTACAACTTACACTGGCAAATACAACGAATTCAAAAAGCAACCCAGGCGAGTTTTATAATTTCTTTTTCTGGTTAATTAACTATACTGGCTATACATATATACCATATGAACTAATTCTAAAAGTTTTCGGTCGAAGATATGTTTAGTAGCTTGATACAATTACTATGGTCAAGTACTTATTAAAGTTCTCATCATTTTTTTTAAATTTCTGACATTTAAGAATCAATAACCGTGAAGATATGGTACAGTACGTTACTGTAAGGTTACTATCTTAGCCGCGTTGATTCCACATACCTAATTTTAAACACAATGTATAAAAGAACTGTTAAGTAATCATAACATTGAACTGACGATATGACTATCGTGGCTATGTTAACGTTAAACCAATTATTATTAGTGGCCCATACAAAACCCTGGAACTTAACACTAGCGTTATAAAAAAGACATGTTATGTCAATAGCTTATATATATACTTTTTTTTCTCGGTTTAATAATAACGTAAAAAGAGTATTTGACACAACTGTACTTGATCCGCATACTCAACACAATTTTTTGCTTCTTAACCGTATATTCGTTTCCGTTTTGTGGATTACTCTGATGCACCCTTGGTTACGCACCTAGTTGTAAAAAGCGGTCATCACCGGCTCAAGGTCATGCACTTGATCGATTTTGTTAAAGAGTCCAACTTCTAGCAAGTTCACCCTTTTACATATACGCATTACAAAAGAGTTTTTTTTTGTTTTGTTGCTGTTTTCATGGTTCTTCGTACACAAGATATCTACACTATGTTTATTTCCTTCCAGAATACCAATCCGTTCTGGAGGCCAAGCACTTACATGAACGGAACAATTATCAATTGCATTTATGTATTTCCATTTTGTATCTTATTATTTTATGCAGGCAGTGGAGCAGTTCTTCAGGTTTGCTTGATTTTCACCATTACCTTTGAAGTAGACTCTTCTTTACTTTTTACTTGAGGGCGACTCAAGAGGCAGGTGAGTAAACACCTGATAGCCGGTCTGAGCATGGAAAAATCGTACCTCACCAACATGGTGTTGGGTAGCCCGCTCGCGGCACTTCCTCAGATATTCTTATTCCACATTCTCACACTTTCTCTTGAAAGCACGCAGCAAACCGTCAGCGATAGTTGTAGAAAAGATCACATGCTACAAAGATGACAAGCTGGTAAATGAAGAGACATCCATGGACTATCATTGAAAGCGTTAGTCGTAACTGATTGTAAGTCAAATAGTGAGCGAGTTGATAATTTCGCCTTGGGATGAGAAATAGAACGAAGGTGTTATCGATAGATAGGTTAATCGAACCGACGTTCCTACGGAAGTCGATTCTAGGGGGAAGCTAATGTAACAGCTCAGGTTGGTTGGTTAAGAGTTGACCCCAAACAACCAAGCATATGCTAAAACAGTATTGTTCAAGTATTCATTCACTTCCTTACCCTTTGTAAGCGTTATATTCCCTACTATCTTATATGGAATGTTGAGAGCCTTTGTTTGTCTGAACAGATAATCCCACGCTCCACTGTGACTGCGCGAAGATCGAAATAAAGACCTATTCACTACTTCTCTGGTTTCTTCTATCAATAGCACGAGGGTTACCTATAGGCACGAAAACTGCACTAAACTTGCCTTTAAATACAGACCACGCCTCGTCAACTGATGAGCTAGTATCTACTGACCAATCTATCTTAGTAGCACAATCCTGAATTTCTGGTATGTTAGCTCTCCATATGTTTGGGCGAGGCTTAATCTGACCGTATATCATGTCGCTAGCTCTAAACGTGAATGATAAAACAGTGTGATCGCTATTTACTAACGAGGGAAGAATATTTAGGTTGGCAATATCCTCAGTCTCATGGGTAATTACCAAGTCCAACAGAGAAGAACCTTGGTTTACACCAAAACGTGTAGGTTTGGATACATGTTGTACTAATGCATGTTCCATTACTGTTTCCAAGAGCCTGCTATCAAATGAGTTTATAGAGCATTTCGTGGTCATCTCAGTCCAACTAATGTCAGGTGCATTAAAGTCTCCTAATATCAAGCATCTGTTATTTGCACTCCATAGCCGAATGTGCTCTAAAATAAAGTCATCAGCTAAGCAGATTGGGCTGCGATAGATGACACCGAGTGCAAATGTACAACATCCGACAGTGAGTTCACAGCTAATGACTTCACTAGTTCCACTATCATGGGATTCGCAAACGGAGGAGCGGATATTTATACTATTGGCTATGTATAGAAGGACGCCACCTCCTTTCCTGCATCTATGTCTATCACTTCTTAAACAATGATATCCGGATAATTCTGGGGTGATATCGAAGTCATGGACTAACCAAGTTTCCGTCACAGCTACAATGAGTGGCCTTAATTTGTCCACCAATGTTCCTAGCTCGTAGAATTTATGTTTTAGACTACGGGCATTGGCATATAAAACTCCTAGGGGGAACGACCTATCCACACAGGCCTTGGTAGCATTCGCTTCCAAGACCTGACTATTCGAAAACCCACCAATCGGAGATTTTCTTCACCGTTTTGTCGACGGGTTTCTAGTTCAGCTAGTGCCGTCTTCCTTTTTATTCTATCTTCAAGAGATACATCCGGCCGCATTCGAATGTCAGAGTTGTCGTGTCTTCGAGCGTTACTTAACAGAAGATTTCGTTGTTTCTCCGACCCTAAGATTACCTTAAGGAGTCTACACGGTCGGGGTAGAACACTGTCATCGGCTCTTTTACCTATTCTAACTAATTTTTTGACCTGAACACCTTTAGTGTTATCTGGTAATATGCTACGGATATATTCTCCGAGCCTCTCTAAGTCATGGGTGTGTCTAACCTTAGGATCTGGATCGTTAGACTCTGGCAATTTACTCACAATAATATTCGATGATATTAAATTCCTCTCAGTCGCACTAGGATGATGATCTGCCGTTCTATCAGAGTGCGATAATGCATTGAGTGACTCAGACTGTGAGTTCCTCAATGGCTTGTCAACCGAGTGTGCTTTATCATTAGCTTTTTTTCCTTTTCTTTTCCTCTTTACTGCGGTCTATTTTGGTAATTCAGGACAGCTGCAGGTAAGACCAGAAATGTTATATCTGAAGAAATAGGGCTTTTCGAGCTCTTCTCTGTGTCAGTCGAACTATTGTTCTTCAAGAGTTAATTTAAATGTATTTATTGGGTTATAAAATAGGGTAAACTGATATATAAGCAAGGTAAAATAAATACCGTGTGATCGTAACGCAAACTTCAAACGTACGGCATTGTAGTAATATAATATATCCTTGTGAGCCAGGGCAATTTCACATTACGTTTCAGGAGAGCCAGACACCATCCACACTTATCATATGACAATGCAAACAGTACAGTTTCATCTCGTTTAACAGGAGAGACAGACATCGTCTAGCTCAGGCTTAACCCGAGCAGTATAGCTCAATCCCACCGCCGTCCAACTGGAGAACCACAC
>NC_031502.1:52955834-53157251 GCF_000237925.1 Schistosoma mansoni
ATATAGTATGAGTCATTCTTAAATATTTATAAATAAATCATTATATGTTTGTTATTAACGTTTTGTGTTCCACTGATTTAATGATAAACTTAGAGAATAACTATATTGTAAAATAAATTACCATAGAGTAACCACTCCTATACATTATGGAATATATAAATTCTACTATATATATAATTACTAGTGGTGAAAAAGGAAACAAAAATCAGTCAAGGTTATTTACTTATACCTGTAACCAATTAGTCATGTCTTGGATTAATGTCGTCTTGTTAGTACAGCAGAAAATACAAAGCCAGTGAGAGTTAGGCTTAGAACATCGTTTGTATGCAGCTGGACTGAGACGGGTACACATCTTGTGGAACCATTTTTTGTTCAAACGGGTCTCAATGCAATAGAGACTCCAGCAGCGAATCACAAACCTTGACTACTCGTAAAAAGTGAAAGGCGTCCTCACAGTTCATTCTCATAGGTAGAGGTTCAGTGATTTAAGGCCGTCTTCATATGGTTTGAGTTTGAGTCTCTGAACTGATTTTTTGACTCGCCTGTGAATACACTCCAGCGTATTACTATTCATTAACAGTGAGGAATTAAACACTATATTTACATACCTTAAATCGGGTCAAATAAAACTGATGAAGTATAAGTGGAAAGGTCGACCGTTGAACTGACCAAAAATGAGCTCCAACGTTACGAGTGCAAGGTTTGCTCGGAAGGCATTTATGTCGCAATAAGAATAACACTTCAGATAACAGGGTACTAACACCCCTGGATTTTTTTCAAGTGGGGAAACCTTTACAAAGGGTTACCTAGATTGCAGGCGTAGTCTGTAATATGTTTCAGATGAATTACATCGTACCTTGTAGTGTAAGTCCGCCGTAATCCAATCAACATTGGAGATGATTTAGATCCTCCCGAAAATCCAGCTTATCATCTTGCTTTTAGGCATTTCTCCGAAATTTAGGTTATTTGGTTATGAAGTTAACCAATTTATTATCAATGAGATAATGTAACGGTAAATAAATACCCAAAATCAATAGCTCAGTAAGTTTTCGACATCGGACGCTGACCACATTAGTTTTAGTAAAATCACCTAGCTGAATGCTCTCGGTCATGCATCCGAACCAGATCACGAGTAGGAACACCGTGCTCAACTTCTCCTGCGATCGCTAGCCAGTTTAGATCAGTCACTTCTCGATGTATTGATAACTTCACTTTGGACTTTTGATTTCACTGTGTAGGCACCATTCAATTATAGGTGTTGCTGGTTAAGGTGTTGTTAAACTACAATACCTGTGGCATCTTCAATATCTAACCGCTTGATCTTATTGATAAAATGTATATAATTGACCCTATTAAATGCTGTTAAGAAGCCAGGGTATATGCCTTCGAAATTCTCCTTGAGATCAAGAATGTTTGTCCATTTTTCCACCGTAGCCAACAAAGTAATTATACAAGAGAAACTTCCTGAACCGTGCTGTCAGGACGAAAGAAGCTAATGGATAACAAGTAATCACGTAAACCATCGGCTATTAATGACTCTATTAGTTTTAAGGGTATTGAAAGAAGTGCTACCTGCCTGTAGCTTGAAGGTTCATTGTGTTGAGCTCCTTTAAAAGTTGGTGTGATTTGTGCCAGCTTTATATTTTCCGGCATAGTGCCTCGGCTAAGCGAATGTGAGAACACCACACTTGGAGGTTATGTCAAGATTGAAGCTACCTCCTTCAGTATATGAGGATGAACAATATATCTGGGCTAGGAGGAATGTGACATTTTAGTCATGTCATTCGAAAAGTGCAATTCTTCATGTAATTTTTAGTGCTGCTTGTGGCACAGACTGGTTTGTAGCACGTAAGATTGTGTGCCGTAAAAAATACCAGAGGGCGTCCACATCAAGCTAATGGCGCTCCACCTGCTGTGGATTTTCCTGTACATTTAGCACTTCCAAACGTTTGGAATTCCAATGTTTGATGCTAATAGGATGTTTTAAGTCAGTTATGCTTTTAGAATTGAGTGCATAGACAGAGTGATCACTTTCTCAAAGGTCATCGAGGGTTGACAAGTCTTCAGTTGGGAATTCTTCGTTTATAAGTGCATAGTCTAAGCGCGGCTGAGCCTAACTGCCTTAACACTGAGTTGCTAACTTCAGATTTTCAAATACCTTCAAATCGTCAATGAATTTGAAGAGCCGGGATTCAGCTAAGCTGTCACTTACAGTATACCTGTGTTGACTATGGAAATTTTGCTGTCTCTCAAATTAAGAAAACGGGCATATGTGGGACGGATAGAAAGGGATAATCCCTCCAGTATACGATTGCCGTATCCGGTGTCAGTAGTGGACATCCAATAGATTACTCCAAGTAGACATCTCGAGGTGCTGGATAGTTTCATTGAGTACACACAGTACATATTCATAAAAATGGATAAACTCTTCAGTGTGCATTTAATGCGCAACCAAACAAGATCGTAGAATCAGGGTAGCTCCACCAAACATTCCTGTTTTTCTGTAGTTATGAAACACAGATATGCAGAGTATTACAAGCCTCTTGTCCGTAATTTGAGATGCCCATACTTTAATATTTCTACCAGATGAGTATTATTGGGGTCACTTAATTCACGCAACCCATCCATTATTCTCGATAAACTCACAGCGTTCATGAGTAGGCAGTTATTGCTTTCGATTTTAAATATGTGGGCGTTCTCGCCCTTTTCATCTGAATGAGACTTATGTAAATGTACATGTAACCCATCCATTCAGGGTTTTCCATGTTGTTCCCCCTTTTTCTTTCCACGTTCTTTCCTTGTCCTTGACAATCCAGTGCTTAGTCTTTGTATCATGTGGCCTGTCTGGATTCATGTGGATTCCAGTTGGTACTTTATTTCTATTGACACAAAATGTTTCGAGAGTGGCAATCTCCACTGGCTTGTCACATCACATATTAGAACAATTTATTCTTAAGCTTCAAGGATGGCTTTATGAGCATCCAATTTTGAATACCGTAGTCTGGACAACGAAGGTTCGTGTTTTAGCAGACATCTGGCACAACAACATTTCTTCCGCAGAGGAACCTCTCATGAGATTCATTTCGAATGTTCGTTATATTATAATTCACAAACAGCTGATTGGTATATAAGCGTTATGAAGAAACTGTTTCAGGTTTCTGTGATTAGAAGTTTTTGGAACAGTATTGACTATCAAAGATGATGATTTCGTCGAATTATTGGGGGCCTACTCAAGTTAGACGTGAATGGTGTGACAAACCAGCTAACTTCGAAGTCACAGCTCGCGGTCCGTATCTAACGTGGATTACACCTCCAACATATCAAAGTACTATGGTTGCTTTGAAGACTGTTTAACACAAAGAGCGTGATTACGTAAATATGTTAGTAAGAACGAGTACAGAAATGTCAGTGAGACCGTTACCGCATGCGCCAGTCCATGGAGTATGATTCACTGATGCGTGTTGGTTGTCCCTGACCTTGACAGTGGTCTATGATTTGTTTAATATTCAGTGACCCATCTGCAGGATGATTTGACTAGGGCTCAGTGACATTTCACTGTCCCTGAAACATTGTTCAAACTTGGAATCCCCAAAACAACGCAATTTAAGTCATGTAGAAATAGGTGAGCACAAACGAATGTATTGTATTTGGAGTTCGAAATCAGACACATTGTGAGATCCAAACCTAGTTCCAACTAGGTTAGGATTGATGAACAACTGGTTAGCAAAAGTGAAGAAACTCGCAAACCCCAGTCGAAATCAGAACAAAGCGATCGGGGTAATAACGGTTCTAAATTCCATCATAAATACAAATGTACAAATTTACCTAAACAAATATTACCACCCAGTTATTCAACCAACAATTGATACCAAAATATTCAATCTAAATTACAATGAATGGCAAAGTGGTAAGAAATATATGAAAATTACCGAAAACAGCAAAAGGTAAGTGTTATTCTATCCTTTTTGGATAGATCAAATAAGATTCCGTTGAGCGGCTGTTCTATAACACAAAGTGTTTCTATTTCTGGGAAAGTGCTCCAATTTACAACCAAAATACACGATCCCAGTCAAAAATCAAACCGCACAACCAAAAAGCGAGCAGTCAATATGGCAGCCGCCATAAAAACAACAATTAAAACAAATTAAATACAATTCCGTAAGAAAC
Organism: Schistosoma mansoni; assembly: GCF_000237925.1. Classification (NCBI taxonomy): domain Eukaryota; kingdom Metazoa; phylum Platyhelminthes; class Trematoda; order Strigeidida; family Schistosomatidae; genus Schistosoma; species Schistosoma mansoni. The sequence goes on from NC_031502.1 coordinate 52,960,002, forward strand.
ATAGGAACTCAATAAAAACGATAAGAAAATCAAGAAAATTAAACGTTACGGTCTCAATTGGCACCAAAAAGGTTAGCAATGTACACAAATAAAGAAACCATAAAGAAGAAATCACAAATGTATACATGGAAGGATTTTCACCTTCAAAATGGATCTTACACACATATCGAGTAAAAGAGAATCATTGGTTCATACAAACACCACAACCACTACAGCTCAAATTGGAATCTAGGTTTCTGCAATCATTTGAACCTCTTCTCCTAAGGTTCATTGTATGTATGTCAGACTGTCTATTGGATACAGACTCTGTATGAGTTCGAATATGCTTATTAGTATTAGAATTAACAACTGAAAATGGAAGAGACTCACCTAGAATCGTGTATGATCAACATGCCGGTTGTGTACTGAAACCACTGATATCTAAAATGCAAAGCATAGATTTTCCAACACTATTCTCCTTCCAAGAAATAATGTTGAATATTCATATCACCGAGTTATAAATAAAATGGCCCCATTTAAAATGAATTTCTCACATTGACTAGAGGATTCATTAGAAAGGACGTAATGATAAAGATAAACAACAGTTGATATGAAATCATCCGAATTGTAATCAAAATTGAACTCATTTAGAACTAGTGCTTGCATTGAAAAAGTTTCCCACAAGAAATAAATGTATTATGACGGCAAACAACATTTGATATGACATCAACAGGATTTGATTCTTCTGAAATATTTTCTCAAATTTATTAGGATTGTCACTGGAGGTTTACGGAACATTAGAAAAATCAGCATCTATCAACACTCCATCGGATTTCCTAGCATGATTTAATTCATTTAACATATTTCCTCTGGATTCGTACGAAATTACATCAGCAATATGCGGATCATTATCACAAACCATATCTGATACAATAACATATGGAATCCGGTAAGGAGTTGATTAACTAGCAGCTTTAGTCTGACATTGATTCTGACTTTCATGTGATGTACTTCTATTCATTGTGTTGCTTCAGTTATCTTCTGAACGCCAGTCTCATCAGCTTTCTTGACAAATATCACATGAAATACATATTCGCTTTGGCTAAAGTTCAGCTTCAGAGTTGTGAGAGACTAAAAAGGCTTCATTTAATTCTTGACTGCTATCTGTTACTCAGTCACAACGTAGAACTTCATACGTACGTACATCAGTTCAATTTGCCGTACTAAATTAACACAGAGATGAAGTTGTCGATTCAAGCAAGTAGTAAGAGTATAAGCAGTAATCACAAAGATTAGGGTTTGAAGATGTTGTCAGTGACTTCATGGATTTGTGTCACGTTTTAGTCTGGTCGCCCCTAGCTTTCTTCCAACCTACTCCTGCACCACAAAGCATTGCACGTCGGGGAAGTCGATGGTTGGGCATACGTAACACGTGTCCCAGCCATCTCAACGGATAAAGCTTAACTAATTCATCAATCTATTTGCCATCCTTACCTAGTACCCGTTTCCTAACAACTGCATTACTTACCCGGTGGTCCCAGGATATACGAGCAATGCTTCGAAGACACCTATGATCGAGTATTAACAGCCTACGAATATCCTCTACTCTTATCGGCCATGTTTCACTGCCATAAAGTAGGACGGACCGAACTGCTTCACAGTAAACCCATCCTTTGGTTGTTAGACGGATATCTCGCCTACGCCATAAATGACGTAAAGTTGGTGAAAGCTAGACGAGCCTTCTGTATTCGTGCTGAGATTTAGTCACAAATCAGACCACAAGGGCTGATGAGACTCCCAAGATAAGTGATACGGTCGAAACGCCCAGTTAATTCACTCCCCAACCTTGAAATAACATTTTGTACTGCTATATGAATCTATACTGCCTTTTGAAATCGTGAATAAAGATGAATGCTCATTAAAAGCACCCAACTCGGTAGGACTGAAATCACAAAGTTTAACATTTATTGCAGAGAAATGAACAGTAGTACTACAAACTGCCCGAATGTGTCCAGTTTTACCACATTTAAAGCATTTAGTATCACGAAATATACATGAATTAAATGAGTGAAATTTTTTACAGTACAAACATTTACCAAAATTGTGCTCATCTTCTTGGCCTGCTTCGCAATTTCTCAACGAACTGTCATCTTCATAATCTTGTGTACGCATCGGATTGGGATGACGTATTATTGTAGTGGGATTTAATATGTCCGAACGAATCATTTTATGAAATTACCCTCCCTTACCGTGTAGATGGCGCTGAGTCTTGATGGACTATGATCACCACTACAATGAGATTATGCGCCCAAAAACGACTTGGTTCCCTCGATAACTCGCAAACCAGAAGACTGTAATTAGTCCAGATAAAGTATATTTATTGGCGATCTCGCGGTATCGAAAGAATACCGAGGCGTGCCAAAGATTACAGGCAATAAGGTCAGAGCGTAAGAAAGTTCGAACCAAACAAGGCGGAAGATCGAACGAAAAGTCACTTTGATACAATTAAACAACGAGTAAGATAAAACAAACACTGGTACAATTGGTCATAATAATAACTGTTTCCATTATTCCAATCGTGTCCTCGTCAAGAAATGCAGTTTACTACAACCGTATTCGGAATTAGTACACTTTACATGGTCTAGTGGTAGTTCCTTGAGAGTTGTGTAGGAATAGTGAAATTGGGTTATCTGGGAATGACAAAGTTTTTAATAACCTGTGAGCTTCTTTTCCGATGAATGTAAGAGAATGATTCACAATAATAACATCCCCAACATATTCCTTGATCATAGTCTAGATTTCGAACCTTTCCAATATAATGCCAAAAGCATCGAAATTCGAAATTATGTTCAACTGCCCTATTACAGGCTCCATTACGATGTCAATGTGATGATTAGAAGTATTTGTAGAATTTAGAAGAACTTGGAGTTAAATTGAAATAAAGAAGGAAAAATAAAGGAAGGGAAACGGAAATATGTAGATTATTTAATAAGCGTGTTTGTGAATACGGAATAAGAATAGGTGGTAATATTTATGTTACCAAATGAATTAAACAATCAATTAATAAGAAAATTATGTTTCTGATGAGGTAGCGCTCAAAATATTGTATATTAAGCAATTTCTTTACATCTGATTTCAGCAAGTGACTGGACGGGAGGACATTCACTGCTCCATCTGTTTTAGAGAATCATTAACGATGGAGTTTCGGATGACTTTGCTGTTTGGTGTCATCCCATTAGGTGAGCCTTGTGAACATTAGTGGCTGAGTTATGAGGATATTGGGCTTCTCGTTTCAGTATCTTTCGAGCAAAATTTCTTTTTATTCCTGCAGACAGAAAAGGCCGAGGCCATCTTCAAAACCCGTGATTACAAGAGAATCATGGAAAGCCGTGACCATTTTTCTAAGGATCTCTGGTACGCTGAGGTTGGAGTTCTTTCAGTTTGATAATTGGATTGCGATACAGATTACACTGTCACAGGTAAGACAATCAGAAGTAGTCAAATGAGAAGGACACTCGATGGCAGTGAGAAGTGACCTAAAGGACAAGTAAATTTTATCGTCTAAGAGATGGATCAATTTCCTAAGGATTAGAGCGGTATATATATGAATGATTGTTTGTGCGTTTTATTCGGTGTTCTCGCTCAAGTAATCAGTTAGGGGGTTAGCGCGTAGCATACCGTGTATCAGTATTCAATTTCTGACACTGACTGTCACATGAGCGTCCATCCTATTTGCTGGTCATTTGATTATAGGTGTTGAGAGCACAGTCAATTTATTTGTTGGTTTCATTTCAAGACCTGGGCTGTTCAGTTTCGACGGCGATATTCGATCCCCTACACCCCTGTTGACATTGGGTCCATTCGCCTAAGGCATATGTTTCAGGGACCACAGTTGCTTTGGGAGAGTCAGTTGGCAGACACGAGTTTAGTGAGAGTCTATTGCCGTCAATTTTTATGGCGGTTTTAGGTTGCAATATATCCCCACTAGTGTCAGTGCCTGTTCCATCAATATTGATGCTGTCTAAGACCCTTGTGTGGGATCTCAGTAAAAGAGCTTACTGAAGAACGTAACATTACGCACAGTTACTAGTGATATATCAAAAAGAGTTAACACTACAACATAAGTGTCAGTTTGTGAGTAAAGCAAAATGGCAATTAATAAAACTTACAACAGAAAAGTGTAACAAATAACAGAATGATAAGAGTTGTTATAAAATTAACGTTACTTGTAAGCTGCTTCTGAGGTGACAACCACAAGAGTTCGCTTGGTTAACGAAGTCTCCTATTCACATGGTGGCACCAATGGCGTAATGATAAAGATTAAATCCAATAGTATTATTGAATAATAATCCGTACCAAATCCCCAACGTAGTGCAGAAAAGCCTATAGGGATTTTATTACACTATTATGATCTTCAGTCAGAACCAGTAGTCAATAAAGCAGAAGAACAGACGATGGAGTTAGTGTTTATTCTTAATGATCGCGGTGATATGTGTATATTAGTACAAACCAACAATTATATCCGTCTTTTCCTACTGATACGGAAAAACTATAGATATTGAATACAAATGTGAATACATATAATGTGTGACAAATAAGAAGATAATTGTGACCTTTATTTTTTCGTTGCAAAAACCATTGAATACGCTGTCACTATACCCTCTTCTTTACCTTACTGTGAGTCTTCGTTTGTTTTTCGGTTTCAGGACTGTCTTGTCTCTGGGTTGCTAACAATTATTTCCTCAGGCCTTTCAGTAGAATTGTAAAGTGCTCAGCGAATCCTCAACATTCTTGTTATACGTGCCACGTGTCCACTTGCGACCTAGCTTACTTAGTCTGTTGTAAACAGTTATTGTTAATACTTCGTGAAACCAATCATTGCATTTTGTCACTCTGCATACTACAGGTGACAGCAAAACTTCATCCAGGTAGCTTACATGTGCTCTTAGTGACCATAGTAAAATATAAGTTGTTGAATAAGTCCTAGCAAAGGTTCACGACCGTGACAAAAAATATTCAAAACGGATAAGAACGTGTAGTATAAAAAGTCAAGATATACTAAAACTAGAAGTTCTTTGGTGAGTTTCGAATTTTTAGACTTTGTTGAGTAACTTAAATCTTAAGGTTGTCGAGATATATTTTTGATTTTTGAAGTATTGATTTCAAAATTAGATGACAAAGTCTTTCTTCTCATCTTTTCAGATTTAGAAATAACCGAATGTAAGTTGTAAATTTAACCGGTGCTTGAGAAAATGTACAAGTTCGTCAGTGGCCTTTTCTAAATGGATATTCTCTTAAGTGTGATTTGGTGTATATATTTATTCACAACTTGTTATGGTAAAGGAAATTATCAGTGATGTGATACTACAGAATTACTTCATTCTAATCGTTCTGTACTGAACAGTTTGCAAGTTTATCTCTCCCAACAGAGCTGAATAGGGTTTATTTTTTTCCAGCACCATTTTGTTCTCTCTTCTTTGAAAACTTTCCTATAAAGTAATATCTTGCTTGATTTGAGAAGATAACGATTCCACGAATACTCAGCACTTGATAACGATGTTCCTCATAACACTCTTATAATGTAAAATACCAAATCCTCTTAGGCCAGAAATTGAAGATTTAAGAGTTCAGAAATACGTTCTTAAGGTATTAAATATGTCGAAAAGTGCTTCATCTAAGCTGGCTAGTTATTGCGAGAGATGTGTAGTAAAGCTTACACAATACTAATCTGGTGTGGATGCATGACCGAGAACCCTCAGATGGAGTGTTCCCAGTAAAACAAATGAGGTCAGCATCAACATGGAAAGCCTAAAGAACCATTTATTTTGGGGGTTTTTGTAAACACAGAGACGGTGACGCTGGAGTCTTTCCACATGACATCTTAAATGAGCTATGAAAACAGTTTTACATAGTTCCAGGGTTCAAACACTGAGAGGTTTCTTTTCTGCAGTGGAAAATGCAATGCTGAAGTCTCTCGGAAAGCATGATGTGAGTAGGGTATCTCTGCTGTTCACCTATAGCATTCCAAATCTATTGCCATCGAGGTAAATGAAGCTTTCGGTCGTTCATTCGTCTGTCCTGTGAGTAGTGGTACATAAATTCTTAAAATTAATAGCTCTGTAAGTTTTCAACTTTTATGTTGACCTTATTAGTATAATTGAGCGCACCCATAGTTTAGGACACTCAGTCAAGCATCAACACCGGATGATGTTTAGCCAGCTTAAATTCCACACATTACGATACATCGACTTATATCTCAGATATACTTTCGTGGCCATTTATTCAAGGTCTCTGGTTTCTTTGCTTCTTAAGTCATTTCACAAGGAGACTTTGCAGACAGTACTTTTGTCAAATTATGCGTAACGATTAACCTCTTCATGCACGTATTCTCTTGGATGTCAAAATATCATCATTAATAGAGCGCCTATATCTTCCAGTAGCGCTGTAGAAGAAGTATGATATGGCCATCATGTCAGAGTAGATCGCGTCATATAATCGTTTGTGGTGTGGCAAAGACGTAAGAATAAACATTTCAAGTTGTCACAGCACTCTGGATAAACCTTAGTAGACTAAATGTATTTACATTCACTTTGCCTCCACTGGTTAATTTACTGATCAACTCTTAACAAAAATTTCATTCCCTGGTCCGAGGGGATACACGACGTTTGTTACGGGCAGCACATTAGTGCGTATGCTAGATTTTATCAAGTGTCTGAAGTCCTTAGATAGTCTGGAGAGAAAAGATCATGGACTTCGTAAACTTCCGACGTTAACATTCCTGACAGTTCATACTATTATTTGTAAGGATGAACTTTTCAGATTTGAAGAGCTTCAGGAAGTCTGATAGAGTATTCCTATCAGAAAGCATACTCAATTATTTTTATGCTACTGAATAAGAAACCTTATTATTTTATTCTAAGGTATCAGATTTTCTATATTTTTTCGAGAGGATATGAAAGTACAACCTCTCCATCTACAATGTCTGAGCTACTAAAATAAAACAACCGAAAATAGTGAAACAGCTTTTCTTAATTTTTGATTTTACAAAAAATAAGGGGAAGCAGAACCAAGTCATTAAATCGTGAGTGGTTAAAATGTATCGTTAAATGTTAATAGGAACTTTTAAATTATTGAAGTAACTTGTCATACATCTTTTTAGTCATAATCAGTTATAAGAAAAAGCTATTTTATTTTACCTTTATAACGTTCGCACTCAACAACTATGTACATTTTGAAAGCGTAACAAGAGAACAAAGATTATCAGAAATATGTGATACATTAGAGCAATACATTTCGAACAATCTGATCACACATATACTTGTTAAAAACATTTATACATAAAAAGAAAGCGTCAACTAAACAAATTGAAGGTAAGGGGAGACAATGATAATAAAGAAAATAATGCGAAAACAATTTGAAACCTAATCATTCTGGATAATAAGCTAATGTTAACAGGGTAGGTGTAAGGTGAGAAAAAACTGTTTTTGAATACACAAAGGGGGTTAGAATTTTCGTATAGCTAAGGCTACAATGAATTTTAGTATACACCCTTTTAAACTTTTATACAACACCACAAAAGCCGAGTTAAGATAAATCTTATGGCCTGTTTCTGTAATGTTTGACAATAGAGGATGATGGATGTTTATCCTCTATTGGATCATTTGATTTGATATGTTTCTTCAACCATTTAGGTACATGGTTGGACATCTTAATTTTGAGATCACGACTACTCCTCCCTATGTATGTGTGACCATATATACACACAATCAAATTGGTAAACACACTGGGATGTGACGCAATCATTTTCATGTCTTCTAAGTTTTTAATGAAGCATAGACCTTGTTCAAAATATATTGCGTTAATACATATCACATAGTTCTGAAAATTTTCGTTTTCTTATTACACTATTGAAATTAAGTAAATTTTATCATATGCACTCAAAACTAGAATATTTCCAATCGATCAAGTGTTTATCAAACAAATTCATTCATTTATTGTTATTGCGGTAATTTGATATGAAATTTGTTTTCAGTCAGATACAAATACCGATATCTTTATTACAGGGGACATATGAGAAATAATAGTAGTGTATAGGATAAAGTAAATTTAGTAAGCATATGAATGATTTTTATGTCAATCATAATTTAATAAAAAACATAATGTTCTTATTTATTGGTTATTTGACTACTATCCACCCAAATTGCATAAAAGTATTTGTACAAATACACATATACTTATTCTATTAGTCAATCTGATTTACTATTAGTATAACCATGTTTTGCCCCATGTAAGATATTTAGAATAATCAATTAAAATAGATCTCATAATACCCCTATTCTTCTTGTTCTTCTCCCTTTCTTTTAGTACATACTTGCTTACCTGTTTGTAATTGAATAATATATATGATTTACATTTTTAGAAAACTTGATCTTTTTTTTTTCTTTTCATGTTGAATAATCATGTCGGATATAACTGGAAAACAAAATGTTGAAAATTTTCTATCAAAATTTCGTGATCCACAAACACATCGTTTTCATTCAGTTACTGCATTAGATTTTCTTAAATGTTGGCAACATTATGATACAGATGGAAATGGTTATTTAGAAGGTGAAGAATTAAATGGTTTCCTAAGAGAATTTATCACTAGTGTAATACCTGATGAAATTGGTAGTGAAATAATATCAGAAACAGCAATGCAACAATTAATGACAGAAGTTATGGATGCATATGATGAAAATAATGATGGACGTATTGATATTAATGAATTATGTCAAATATTACCAACTGAAGAAACATTTTTAGCATTATTTCAAATAGATACACCATTATCATCTAGTGTAGAATTTATGCGTGTATGGAAACAATTTGATACAGATTTAAGTGGTTCAATTGATTCAAATGAATTAAAACAATTTTTAAAACATTTAATTGTTATATCCAAAGTTGAATTGTCTGATGAGAAATTAAATGAATATGCCGAAACATTAATTCGTTTATTTGATCGTAATGGTGATGGTAAATTACAATTAAGTGAAATGGCTAGATTATTAAAAGTAAAAGAGAATTATCTTATTAAACCATTATTTAATAATAATAATCATTGTTTAGATGATAGAACCATTGATAGAATATTTCGTAAATATGATACTGATAATAATGGTGTATTAGAAAATGAAGAATTAATGGGTTTTTTAAAAGATTTATTAGAAGCTAATGGTGAAGAAGTTAATGAAGAAGGTTTAAAAATTATGAAAGAAGGTATATTAAAACAATGGGATATTAATAATGATGGTAAAATTGGTCGTCAAGAAATTAATGATTTAATATTACAAACAATTCATATATTACAAGAAAAAGAACATTTAAAAAAAGTCAATAATTTATAAAATCAACTAATGAACTGTTGTTTTAATGTTTATTTGTTTTTCTTCTTTTAAACAACAACTTTACTTTCTATTTATATTAATAATAATAATAATAATAATCTATTAATACAGTTTTATTTGAAATGAGAAAAAAAAGAAAAAAGAAAAAAAGAAAAAAACGAAAAAAGAAAATCACAATACAATAATTCATCCAATCAAATAATTATCTTTTATTTATTTTGACCATTTTTTTTTCTTTTACGAATAGAATGTAATTCTTAATAAATGAACTTTGTTATTTATGTTTTCTTTCTATCTCTATATATATAAATTTTTTTTTTCTATTCAGTTCATGTCCTTTCTTGTGCAGCCTGTTACCCCTCGTGGAGGAGCATAGACCACCCACCAGCATTCACCATCCAACTCTTTCCTGGGCAAAATCTACTGTCCCCAGGGAGGATCGAACTCCTGACTGCTGGTTTACAAGACCAGTGCTTTGACCACTGAGCTATGGAAGTCGAAGAGGTCATCCGAAAGTAGTGGATGTGTCATGCCTTCAGGAGAGTGGGCATCACATGCCCTACCCGACCTTGTGCAGGGGACTGCCAGTCATCTCTCCTTTTCTGATGCACCGTTATTATTCCTATTCAATTCATATCAAAGATTTATTCTGTGTTGAATAAGTTCATGGAATATTGAATTCTTGATATTCAGTAAAATATGTAAGCGAACAATAATATTGTTTTTGATTAGATCCTTATCAGGCTTTATTCTAATATACAGTAATAATAACATTTCGTATATGCATATAAATATTATTGTATATTAGAGTAAAGCCTTATTGAGGATCTAATCGAAAACAATATTATTGTTTGCTTATGTATGTTGTTCTAAATCGTAATATGGGAATTTTTCAAAATTCAGCAAAATGTTAAATATAACTTAATTAAACTTGATAAAGTTATGAGATAATTCATTAATCAAATGATTATAAGCTATAGTCTTGATATACTTTTGTGATTTCCTGAAACTCATCAGTCTATTCAGTGAAACATAGATATAATGAAATTCAAGAACCTAATCATGTTGTTAAAAATTTATTATTATACCTAATAGGACCCTACTTCACAGATTACTTAAACTACTAATGAATCTTGAAAATAAACTTATATATTGGGCTTTTTTGATAGATACTTTGTTTGTGAATGGAATGCCTTTCTAACCTTGTTGAATCAATAAGAGACTGACCAGTTGCAGTCCTAAGCATCAATGGGAAGATTCAAACAAACAATACTAATTGAATTCAAACTTCACCCCATTGCACAAGCAAGTGTCTATCAGGACTCAGTAGCTGAGTGGATAACGAGATGACGTTTGAAGCGAAAGGTACTGGGTTCAAGTCACAGAGTAAACATCAACTCTGAGATGCAGGTACATCCAGCTGACGAGTCCCAAATAGGACGAAACGCGCGCTCTGGATTCCAGTGCTAGCCACTATCCATCTTTGCTTATAATGCTTGTTGAATCATGTTATTATTTTTAGCAAAAACTAAATAAAACTAAGAATGTTAGTTAAATGAAAAAAATATCTTTTAAAAATGAAGATTTAAAATGAATATAAGTGAAATCCAAGTACTTTCAATTATAAGGTCAAAAGGGTATAACTAGTATATATTTTAACTAAAAATAAACTGAGACAAAGTATTTGACAAATAAAATCAACTTTTACTCATTATGTAAAATAAAACTACATATGAGATTTATTTATAGAACAAACCAGATTTCAGTGGAGGAAGAAATCAGGAAGAAGCTCTGGAAGTGGATAGGACATACATTGAGGAAATCACCCAACTGTGTCACAAGACAAGCCCTCACATTGAATCCTGTAGGCCAAAGAAGAAGAGGAAGACCAAAGAACACATTACGCCCAGAAATGGAGACAGAAATGAGAAGAATTAGCAAAAGTTGGATAGAACTATGAAGAAAGGCACAGGACAGAGTGGGTTGGAGAATGCTGGTCAGCGGCCTATGCTCCATTGGGGGTAACAGGCGTAAGTAAGTAAATAAGTACAATAACACAATGATTCAATCATTATATAGTCCTATTATTCTCAAGTTTCCTCTATGGTGGTAATAAAAATTTAAAGTAGAGTTAACTTTTTCTCATGATAGTCTATACAGAATATGCAATTAATGATACTGGTAATTAGTTTTGGAAACAATTATTCATTTATAAGAAAAGTAAAGTTTATGCAAAGGAAAAATTTATCACTACAGAAATAAATACAGACACTATGTGGTCAATGTTACAATGAGAAAATCATCGTACAAAAAAGCTTAGCAATTAAATTAATGACAGATATAGATAAAACTTAGTTATTCGAGTATGAATCAAACTAGTCACTGATTAAAAGAAAATTTAAAATGATTTAATTTACACTATTACTATGGTGTGCACTACTTATGCGGACAGATATAAATAGTATGTAGCAGGAAATAGAAGTAGAATGCTTACCAGCAGAAAAGTGGAATAAAGATAAGAGGAAGGAAAGCAAAGAGTGACTAGAATAATAACAGGATTGGAAGAATGATGAAGTATGTAAAGGACAATTTAAAAAAAGATAAACAAATGCTGTATTTCATATATGATTTTCATAATTTACAAGGCTGTTATTTAATGTTTCACTGGTTTGTGTATCTAAACTATCGTTCACCAAGGTACTGTAACAATTGGTGTTTAGTTTACTACTACTACTGTAGTGAACAGAACACGACTGGGGATAATCGAATGTATTTAAGCAGACTATCTCAGTAAATTCTGAAAACTATACAATGGACAGTCAATTTGCAAATTAACAACCAATAGTCTCGATCTTCACTGTTTCTTCTCTAATTCCATTGTTCGCGCATTTTCCTACCGATTGCGCTTCGTTTCAGTTCTTTCCTCATCGGTGTTCTGCCAAAATACATTCTATGTCTGACCAACACCATATACTACTTATATATATGGATATAAGTAGACCACACCACACTATTACCACTACTACTACTACTACTACTACTACTACTACTAATAATACTACTACTACTAAAGATAGTATTAATAATAATAGAATACGTTTATTATGAAATCATATAACCCATGATCTTTAGTCTGTGGTTTTTAATAGATTGACACGCTCAGTTAAGATTAAAATGCTATCAAGTAAGTCCTCAACCAATAATTTATAACTTTAAGAAATAATGCTATTTTGTTTCCTACTTAGCTTGTCGGATTATATTGTTTTGATTATTCCGCTAAAATCTGTTTCTATTCATAGATTTCAATGTATCAATGTGTGAAAACTTGACGTTTATTCATATGATGATACAAAGATGATTTGGTTTAACACCTATAAACATTTACTTTATATAAAATAATGATCTAAGTATGACGAAATAGAGTGAAGTCATTCATTAATTTAATAGTTAATCATCTGATTTATTGAAAACTAGCTTTTATTAGAATTTGATATCATTTAGAAGATAAGTTTAAGATGATGGATGAATGTTTTTATCCATTAAAATGAATAATAAATATGAATTGTACCACTACCTAATCATTCTACTATCTCACTATTTCACATCAATTGCTGAGTTAATCTGTAAAATGTTTACAGTAAGACAGAATGAAATATTACTGGTTCTATCCGGTGAATATTTGAAAAAGTTAAGTCCAAAACGAAAGGTTGGTGAATAAAGTCAATTAAATACTTATCTGTTAACAATTATTTCTGATGTAGAGGATCCAGAAAGAATTAGGATATTCTTAGATTATTATTATTATTTGTTATATCGATTGAATGCGTGCGTTCCCTGTTTAATGTATGACGTTATGAGACCGCCAATTGGAGAGCGCAATGTTTCATCGATCGGATCAATAATGCACAAAAGCCGTATGAGCAGTCCTGAGTACTTATCAGTCCTGCTTTCTGCCTAGTCCAGCCAGTTAAGTCCAGAACATCAATAACAGCCTCTGCAATATAAATCATTATTGGGTCTATATACCAAACAAACAGACCACATCGTACCATAAAATAGAAAATAACATGTGTACAAGATTTAACCAAATGTGGCTGTGAATAGGGGGAACAGTAATTAGTAGACTGGGTATAACTCAGGAATGGTAAATCGTACAGTAATAGTCTATGAGTCAAAATAAAGCCCATGATAAAAGAAACTTGAATATGAATAGTTAAGTTACTTAGCAATCATGCAATAGGAAATATACATATCACACTGGTCCATAAATAGTCCTCAAAGTTACCATTCATAATTCTTCATGGGATATAACATTATTATTATTAACTTCCATGGTTATTCAAAATTACTTTCTTGTCACATAATATAGTCTAATAACCGAAACACTTTGAAACTTTATTTTCGACCCATTACTACATATTTGGATGACGCATTTATAAACTTAAGGAAGTTGATACTTCTTCAAATATTCGAGCCTAAATCAACTAGAGCTCCAAAAACAAACATTAAAACTAAGCTATATAAATAATAGTTATGTTTATAGTGTTTATTTAATACTATAAAGAACAGTTCAATTGTTCTCTAGTTACTCTACAGCTTCCCCAATATTCCAAAATATCCAGAATGAGGGATTAAAGTAAGTTTTCTGACTTAAAATGAAGTTGGAAAAGTTATATTTAATCAACAGCGAAGGGGAGTTATGGACTCTGGTAGATTAAACTAGGAGATCTTTATAAATTATATTGTAGTTTTAACAGTTAAGTTGAATGAGATACTCGCGAGAGTCTGTATGCTGCATGGAATTCCATGTAACTAGTCTCGATTTCTTGTCGTACCAGTATATAAAAAAGAACTAAACTCTTTCCACCATAATCATACACGAACTAATTTAAATAATGTAATATCAAGAACGTTGCCTTACTGATCATCCAATGCCTAATCAAGGCTCATCAGCAGCAAAAGTGCGAGAACTAAGCTAGTTTCACCCCAACTATAGCGGGATTTATTAACTATGAAGCAGCAATCTACTCCATTGACCGGCAAGTTGTATAGAAGTGTATATCATTGTAAGGTGTGCTAACGGAGCATTAAAAACTTTCACATGTTCTCTACTTGGACAGTATCATCGAGTCAAAGCTTAGAGAGAAATAGAGTAAGATTTGATAGCATCCACTGATATACTTTATGGTTGTCCATTCCCTTCTTTCTTGTTTGACTTGTTATAAGCGTTCTTTTAAAGGGAACACTTTCTTCCTTTAACTTTTAAGAATCTCTGACCAAGAGTATTAATTGGTAGCTTAAAGTATATAAATGATATATTTCTATGTGGTGAAGTCCCTTACAAGATTCAGAGGCTTTTAATCTCCATGATCAACAATACAAGGATGTTTAAGATGCATCTCTCTCGTTGTAAGCGTAAAATGCTACTCTAGGAATATGTTGCGTCAGTGCCTAAAGCATTCGCAAAGAGGAAAGAATTTAGATGGGCCGAACACGCTTTGAATCTTGAAAGTCTCATCAGCCTTAGAGAGTTTGCATCTGATGAAATCTTAGCATAGATTTAGGAAGCTCGATTGGCTTTTATCAACGTACATCACTTAGAGCGTAGGTGAAATGTCCATTTGTAAAATGTGATAGAAGGGACATGCGTATAGATTTCACTAGGAACCTCATTTCCCTTGAGATTCTGGATACGAATTGCTGATGGATACCAACTGTTACAACCTGAATCTTAGGCTTCCTGTGTAACGGAAAACAATGTACACCACAACGTTTATTTATCGGGAGATGGACGATCGTACGACAAAATAAATATCAATACTCCATGTTCTATGGTCAGTCAGTGTATGTGCAACTGTATTAAGTCCATAATTGTTTACGTTCAACTCATATCTAGCTCCAACTGAACATATGAAAACCTTACTATGTGATATAAACTGAATTTATCTATGAAGCCAGTAAATTGGACTCTTACAGTCGTAAACTAGCGAAAGTGTAGGCAATATATATATATATATATATATATATATATATATATATATATCATAAGACATAAGTCAAAGATAATCAATCAAGATCATAGTCAATAGAACAAGCTATCAGTTACATATGGCGACATTTGAATTGATCATTTCTACCTGAAGTTTGTGTTGATGATAATTCCTAGAAAAAATAATCAAAACTTTACAATTAAAGCGCACATTTCAGAAAATAGAACTCCACCAGAAATTATTTAAAAACAAAAACATTAATTAAATTCACTTAGTATTGTTTGTTTGAATCTTCCTATTGATGTGTTAGGACTGCAACTGGTCAGTCTCTATTTGGCATATGTGCATACTGTGCGTATTGCCTCAATATAGCCTTAATTCACAAGCATGGTAAGCAGAGATGGATAGTTAACATTAATTGTTTATTATCATGCAAGCAATATTGTTTGATTTAATGCTATTGAACTCGTTTAATAACTTAATTTCAAAATTCGTTCACAACCACTGACTATTTTACATATCAATTATTTTGTAAGAAAAATATAAACATTCGTGAATTACTCTCTCTCTCTCTCTGCTAATTGTAACTATTTGAAATAAATATAAATGATGGATAGTTGCTAGTAGTGAATTCCTAGACGCGCGTTTCGTCCTATTTGGGACTCATCAGCTGAATGTACCTGTATTTCAGAGTTGATGTTCACTCTGGGACTCGAACCTAGTACCGTTCGCCTCAAACGTTATCGCGTTATTCACTTAGCTACTGAGTCCTGATAGCTTATAAAGCTGCTTATAAAACTTATGACTTCAGGCAATATTGAGGCAATTCGCACAGGATGCACATATACCAACAAGAGAATGATCAATTTCAGTCCTAAGTAACAACACTATGTGAATTTAAATACAAAAGATATTTTTATTTATATATCAAAACTGAAAGTAAAACCGGGGGAAAAAAAGATAATAATAAAAAAATCATACATATTCTTATAACAATTAAAACAAAAATGAATTTTGAACAATGTACAAAGTGAAAAAATCAAAATCAAAATATGAAAAGAAACAAATAAAATTTATAATTCATCTGAGTATTTGTCCAATTTTTCTTTCTTTTTTTTTTCTTTTTTCTTTTATCAAATCAATAATTTCTCATTCACAAAGCATATACTTTTTAAATTCTTCAAATTCAATAGTTCCATTATTATCAAGATCACAATATTTAAATGCTTTTTCAACATCTTTACTACCAAGTTGTGAACTATATTTATCCATATATTTTTTAAA
Organism: Schistosoma mansoni; assembly: GCF_000237925.1. Taxonomy (NCBI): domain Eukaryota; kingdom Metazoa; phylum Platyhelminthes; class Trematoda; order Strigeidida; family Schistosomatidae; genus Schistosoma; species Schistosoma mansoni. The sequence continues at coordinate 52,976,641 of NC_031502.1, forward strand.
TTCATTTTTATCAATTTTTCCATTATGATTAATATCAACTTGAGCAAAGATATACCACCAAAATTGATCACTATAATTAAGAGTAAATTTCAAAGAAATGAAATAAAATTTCATTATTCATCTTAATTTGTAATAATAAAAAATAGATATATATATATATGTGGTTGAGATCATGAGTCAATTGAAGCTAGACCATCATGGAAAATCTGGAAGCACTAAACGGCCGTTTCATCCTATTGTGGGACTCAAATGCTTCCAGGTTTTTCATGCTGGTCTATCTTCAATTGACTCATGATATCAACTATATAAAATTACTAAAATCTTCACAAAACCCCCTTCTAATAATAAAAATATATCTTAAATAGTAGTTGTATTCTTTTTACATTTATGGTTTATTAGCTAATAAAATGATCTAGATTGATAAGACGTATTTAGTTGAATAATGATGTAATAAAGTACAATTATCATTCTTATGATAAGCTGGATATCTTTTGTTTCAAACGAACCAGTGTGAAAATAAGATTCTACATACTATGATAAAGAATAAATCAAGACAATAGAAAATATAATTTCGATAGTGTGATAAGAAGACGAAGATTATCAGATATATGTGATACATTAGCGCAATACATTTCGAACAATCTGATCACACATAATATACTTGTTAAGAACATTTATATATAAAAGCCAAAGATCAACTAGACTAGAAATGGGGGGGGTAAGAGTAGACAAGAATAATAATAATAATAATAATAATAATATGAAAACAATTTGAAACCTTATCACTATCTTGCCAACCACATAATCGAAAAAGGCCATAAGACTGATCTTAACTCGGCTTTTGTAGTGTTGTATAAAAATTTAAAAGGTCTATTGAAGTCTTAGCCATACGAAAATTCGAACCCCCTTTGTATATTCAAAAACAGTTTTTTCTCACCTTAAACCCACCCTGTTAATATTAGCTTATTATCCAGAAAGATAAGGTTTCAAATTGTTTTCGCATTATTTTCTTTATTATCATTGTCTCCCCTTACCTTCAATTTGTTTAGTTGACGCTTTCTTTTTATGTATAAATGTTTTTAACAAGTATATGTGTGATCAGATTGTTCTAAATGTATTGCGCTAATATATCACATAGTTCTGATAATCTCCATCTTCTCACTACACTATCGAAATTTATCAAAGGGACTAATTGCTTTAGAAAACATAATGTTGTACTGTAGTGTATTTTGCTACTACAACTTATGAAGAAATCAACTGTTAGAGATAATTTCAGTTTAAGTGAATGTCGATGAAACCGACTGAATATAACCAAGAAATATCATGAATTTAATTTTTCTTTTTAAACAGAGGTCAAAAGAAAGAATCATTATGACGATATATTATAAGGTGATTTTCGCTTAAAACATCTATTTATTTAAACATAAACTATAAATTTCATTTTTACAGTTAAATGATAATTGAACAGTAGGGTAAACGATTGAATACATTTATTCTTTTATCATCCCATCAAAGGTGGGATGTCTTAACATATATAGTGAAAGTTCAGAAACTAAGTGATCATATGTTGTAGAACAGCTATGATGAATAGTCTGAGAACTTTGATCCTCTGACAAAACTTCAGTGACAAAATGTTTCCACTCTTTTTATAAGTTTTAAAATTTGAAACAAATTGATGGTGATGCATATTTAAAAAAATATTTTTTTATTCATTAAACAACTAGGAATCTTTAGTATCTTCACTCCCTAGTGCAATTTACATACAAACAACGCGTTGGAAACATTGAATAATGAGTAGTCTTATCGTATGACCCATCTCTAAAGTAGTTTAGTATGAATTCTAGCTGTGAAGTATATTTGCCTTTTTTTTCTAGGAAAACCTCGAGTTGTCTAGCCCTTATCAATAAAAGATAGTTCTTACATGAACTTATCAGTTAAGATTTTATTGTATTATTGATTTATTACATAATCATAATGTATGATGTCAAATACTTTGGAATTCTTTCAAACAAATCACTTATGATTTGATTCAAAAGTTTATACTTAACTAACTGTTATAATGTTTACTTGAACTATGAAACAAGTGTTTCACTGCTGTCACATAATTTTATTTGCATATCAGTAGGTTAATTAAAATACCTATGAATTCCACTGTTAGCCACTATTCATTTTTGCTTATAAAGCTTGTGACTTCAGGCAATAACGAGGCAATCCGCACAGGATGCACATATGCCAACAAGAGACTGATCGATTGCAGTTCTAAATAACAATGGGAAGATACAAGTAAACAACACCATGTGAATATAAACTCTACTATGTTAGTCTGAACCAGTTAATATGAAAAGTAAATATGTTAACATTTAACCATTTCTGCTAATTAATAACTTTCTACTAAGAATATGCAATTTCAAATAACTAATGAAATAATGTTACGGTGACTCATCCAATGTTACCACTATTCACGGTAGTGAAAAAAGGAGGATAGATTAGTTTCATTCATGATGATGGAATTAGGTTTACGAATTATGGATACAGTGAACGATTTTATGTGAATCCTTCTCATTTATCTTTCAATGTAGTTATATAAGTTGAAATCTAGTTAATAATTTCTATCTACGAAACGGCCATCCAGTGCTTCCAGGTTTTCTACGGTGGTCTAGCTTCAACTGACTCATGATTTCAAATATGAAAATACTGAAATCTGTACACACAAAAAAACCCTCCTAATTTCTATACAATTATTTATTTGTGTATAGTATTCAATAAATTTTTATTTGTAAATTTTTGCGATTTATTTTATATATATAGTTGAAATCATGAGTCAATTGAACCTAGACCACTATGGAAAACCTAGAATCACTGGACGGCCGTTTCGTAGATAGAAATTATTAACTAGATTTCAACTTATATAACTACATTGAAAGATAAATGAGAAGGATTCACATAAAATCGTTCACTGTCAGACCACTGAGCCGGCGTCCGATGGTGTTAATGACTAACTTCAACCGATCCACAAAGTTGAGCGACCAATCTCCAAAGTCTTCAGTGAGTTGATATCTCCCAACAGACCTGGTTGAACTCCACTGGTTACTGATTCTCACTAGAACTCCAGGAAATACCTCATGGAGACAGCCACTGCTGAAGAGTCCCACAATGGGACGAAACAGCCGTCCAGTGCTTTCAGGTTTTCTACGATGGTCTAGCTTCGATTATCTCATGATTTCAACTATATATTAAAAAATTACTTAAAATCTCCACAGAAAACCCCCATTTATTTTATATATTCATAGAAATATTTTACTTACCTATTAAGTTTTCGATTATAATCGACATGAAAAGCTTCCATTACTATGATAACTTTTAATATGTTTCTATACACTGGTTTTGATAGATATTATTCAACTTTCAATGGTATACTCTTGTACTTGGAGAATTAAAGTCTATTGAAGATAATATTACTAATGTAAATCACTTATACAAATATAATAATGTTTAAAATAATTTACATTTCCGATAGTAACATTATTCTAATTATATACAGAATTAATTGGAAGGTTATTGATTTTTTATTAGTGAACTAATTTTATAACAGTGTTACTAAAAATAGTTGCCATGTCAAATATAAAGTTAAAAAGAAACCAATGAGAGTAATTTGTTTTTCTTTCAAATAAAAAAATGATAAATAATTAGGTATTTTTAGTTAAACAAGAATCATGTTACTTGTGTAGGTGAATGTGCATATAAAACAATTTTCTTTAAAAAATCATTAAATGTTGCTAATTTATCATGTTACTAAGTAAATAAAATCTTACACTTTCATTGAGAAATTATTATCCGTAATATTTTTTAAATATATCAACAAAATTCTTTTCAGATGAACCCATTGCATAGTTCCAATTTAACTTGAGTTTTTGTTTTCTGTAATCATATCTATTAAGCAAAGATGAATGGTTGCTTGTAGTGAAATCCAAGACGCGCGTTCTGTCGTATTCAGGACTCATCAGCTGGATGTATCTGCATCCCATATAATATATATATATATATATGCCTTAATCTTATTAATTGCTTCACTTCGGTTCGACTTGACCCAGTATTCACTCACTCCTGCCCATTAGACTTTCTGATCGAATTTGTTTGATGTACTTGTAACTTTGTTATCTGCACTATCCAATATTAAACTGTGTTCGGCTCTTCGTATTGCCTTCTGGATTCATACACCGTTGGGATTTATATAATAACGGTTATCAGGTCGATTGATAAACGAAGCCAAATAAATTATCTCGAATCCAAGCAACTACAAACTTTTTAGCAGTAAACAGGTTAAACGTGTACAGCATTAGACCCCAGCTCAGTGTTCTAAAGTTTAAAGGTCTGCGTATGAAACCAAAGATTTACAGTTCGACTCCCTCTGTGGTTTCAGATGCTCAGTGCTGTAGAGTCGCATACTAGGAAGAAATAGCTACCCAGTACTATCAGGTTTTCACTGGTAGTCTGCTTAACATATCAGTTCGTGGTATAAATGATGAAAAGTAATAGCATTACTGAATGTCATAAAGTTTGTCCCAGTAAGGTATACTCAGCACTAACCATGCAATATTGCAACAAATCTCTTATTAACATAAATTCAAAGTACAATCACTAAAGAATATATTTTCAGTACTCAATTTCTCCCCGTGACCGTTATTTACGAAAAATTTTTGTCTAATATCTACCACTATTTATTTTTCATTCGTTATATATTGGATCCACGAATCTCACCTCTTCATATATGAAACAAGGAGGGAAGTATACCAATCAGTCTTGTGTTTCCATTCGGTTTTTCAATTTTGAACACTACAACAAGTAGTAAACTTTAGAAAAAAAGGGTGTGAACTAATACCGTTAGCGTTCACAGTAATTCATTTTAAACCATTGTTTAAACAGAAAATTTTACTGGGATTCTTTTATGCAGTTAAAAAACGAGAAAGTCAAATGTCGTAGTGAGTTATTTTTAGCTACTCGACTTCAGTTTTTCTCCGCTACATTAAAAATAAATTCTGAAGAATGTTGAAGCTAGACATACTCTAAATATATCTGAAAACGTTGTTGTGTATAATTTCAGGTGTACTTTTTAAGTTATTTGTCATATGTGATCTCAATCTGTATTTAGCTTGGTCTACATTTTTTACATGCATTATTAAACGTCATGTTAGACCATTCTTATCTATCTAAGTAAAACCGACTACAATAAATCTAATGAGAAAGGAGACAATAGTATTGAGTGCTGATTAATCTATCGTAAAAATTAACTAAATACAGATTTTTGCATGCCATAAGCTGCTTACAGTTCGGTTGTGGGGCTTTCATCATCATTCTGAACGACATTATCAGCACAAACTACAGGTAGACGTGAAGTGTTTGAATTTTTCCACATAAGTTTCGTTTCCCGTGCAGAGTGGATTATTTGAAAAGTTTTCGCCGTCCTTTCGGACAACTTCATTTGCACAAACTTCAGATAAAACTGAACTAGTTGAACTCCCCCACATGACTGACAGCCTGTCTTGTCGATCTTGGTTCTGATTGGTAGTTATTAACCCTTGTCCTGTCATTGCCAACGTAATTGCTTTGATTTTCACCTCCTTTAACGTGACTTTTGATCATATGGTTGTCGAATGATCTTTTTAATTGGTTGATGAGAATACCCAGCTTAGAAAATGAAGTTCAACTGAAGTCCTCCACATGTGCGACAAGTTCCCACCATCTTCGTATACATATCATAACAACTAACAGAAACTGTTTTACTAATAAGTGTAAACGCCATGAGCAAACTGTAGGAAGTTGATTTTTCATTCTAGCAATGTAAATTTACCACTAACAGAATTAAAAAGCTGGTCATATAGAGTCAAAATCAGTGAAACATTGTTCAGTACTGTTTCGTATATTTCTTTGTTCATAAGTAAGTATATGCTTTTGAGACTAAACTGTAATCAACAGTAACACAGCTTTCTATTGAAATACTATTTATGAGGATTTAACGAGACTTTTATGGACTGACAGCACTGAACGGCTATTTACGCTCTAGTATGATGTTCAGCGGTTTACATCAACGATTCCGCATGGAGAACTAGAACCTAGGACATTTGGCCTCTCACGAACGCTTAACCTTTAAATCAGAACCATACTAGAACAAAACAGCCCTCCAGTTTTTACAGGTTTTCAACGGTGTTCTAATATTGATCAGTTTACGAATTCAATGAAATTCAACGAACTTCGCAACCCCTTACTGATAACATAATATTGATTGATTTCCTAAAGGCTAATTAGAATAAGGTAGCTTGCCAATTATTATCTTGTATTAAACTAATTGGAAAAGTCACACTGAAGTAAGTAGTTGTAAGACTAGAATGTATGTCATTTTCTCACCAAGTTTAACAGTAATTTTGAACAATAGATAGCTGACATAAGTCATCCTTAAAATGTAACGTCATATAACTTCTTTTCAACAGCTAATAGAAAACTGGATCGTGAAATGACAAATGTGACTCCTCATGTTTATGAACATAAATAGATATTTCATTATTGTAAAAACTCCAATAAGTCAGCATTTTAGTCATATACGAGGACTTAACATGTGGTTTCGCCTTTTATTAAAACCTTCTAAAAATAGCTACATACTACTGACAAATATTCAATTGAACAAATTACATTTCTCAGCAGAGGATATAGTCGTATTATTGATCAGTTGACTGATTGACATAGTCTTACTGAACAACTCTTCTGTATAATATATTGAATAATACGTAAGCACTTACATTTTTATTACTTACGTCAGTAAGGAATCTGCAAAAATTATTTTTTAAGGCGTAAGCACATGCAGTTATTGATCTCAGTATAAAAAAATCAAAATTACTTTAGCCCGTCAAGCAAAGCATCAGTAATCTAACATATATTATTTGTAGTTTGATATTGTGAACGTTTTCTAAGGATGTATAGTGTAGGAAAATGTTAGGGCAGAGATAACTGTAAGAAATGTGCCTTATGTTTCAACTTGGGAGCTAGTTACCAAGGTGACAACCATTTAGGTAAACTAAAAACATGAACAATAATAAAAAGAAATAATAATTGGTTCACATGATCATTTACTTTCCAGTAGGTCAATATGAAGACTATATCCATGTAATAATTTCTTTTGTCTTTTTAGTTCCATGTAATTTATTGGGTTAAATGTTAGTTAACTTTCTTATATTTACGCAGATTCAACTTAGTTTACTGTGTAGAAAATGAAATAGGAACAGCAAAGTTCATTTGTTCCAGTTACTGAAAGCATTCAAAGGTAGGTTCTTTAAATCAGTACATCAATATGTCTTGATAATCCTTAACCAAGTTTTAACTTGGTAAGAATAATATTAACAGTTTTTTATTGTAATTCTATATATCCCCAGTCTCATTAGGATAGTTGGAATAAATAAGAATCTGAGCTACAAATAAACTCCGTTTAGTAACTGGTAAAATGATGCTCTATTTAAACGAGAACGATTATCCCATATCTGAATAATTATTCTATCGCAACATACTAGAAACTGATTTGGTTCTGTCTTTTCTTATCGTTAATATTCACAGTTAAAATAAACAGTCTCCCTTAATATGAAAGCAAAGACAACACCAACCACACACCAAGTTAATATTTAATGAGTTGTATGTTTAATTTTAAATAATTCGTGATATAGTAATATCCTTATCCTGTATCACTGGTGAGTTTCTGACTTATAATTCGCATTGTTATGAGACTAAAAGCAGATTTAAAAATTCGATAGATTTATGCATCTAAAGAAAAATTTTTGTCACAGGTTTAAACTAGTCGGGAAACAAGTAGAAACTGAAGAGAACCAGATAGCTGGTTCATTCTATTTTGTGACCGTGCAACAATACTCACCTACTATGCAGTCAGAGATGTGCCTTAAGAACCCCGATTTCGTGACCATAGATTTATACAGTCGCTCTCAGTTTTTCACCAAGTGCTACAGAATGACTACAAGGAATACTAAAACCACACAAAATCATCGAGTTTATTGAAAAAAACTAGGACACTCATATCTATAGCTCGAATACTACAGAAAATACCACTTATGACAATATAGAACAGTCGATACAGATTATTTTGTCTCAGTTGTCACCCACTACAAGTAGACGGGTCCCATCTGAAATCTTGACTTGTCCAAAATAACAAATAAGCTATACAAATAGGCTACCTAATAATCTTGTGAAAGTTGAAAATCTGCAAGCTGACACAGAAGTATCATAACATGCTGTATTAGTTAACCATTAAATCAATATTAAAATTGTTTAATAAATTCACTAGATCAAAAATGAGAGAAATATCAGCAATGGATGACGGTCGCACAATGTCGCAGTTTGACAGAAATAAATCATTAGATGTTAACTCACTAGAATGAAGGTCAAGCATTTCCTGATAAGCCTGAAGATCCTTAGGTTGGGACCTGATGTTATTCTGGATACGCATTGCTTGAGAATCCCCTACTAAAATGAAATAGCTATCCAATACTCTCTAGTTTTCAATCGCTATCTATCTCAAGTTAGTCCGTAATAGAAACCACCAAGTTCAAAAATACCCCATCAAACATGATAAATGATGAGTTACTGAAACGATTTATATTTGACATAATCTTGCTACTCTCAATAGAAACTATATAACTTATACAAAGCGTCCCTTATTTATGTTCACATAAAAAGTATACAACTTTATTCATCCGATCACATTGATAATATCACACTCATTCACATCCCCTGACACACAAATATACAAAAAATATTTTGTAGTTTATCTATTACACGAATGACATAGAAACAGCATAATCAAACGTGTTAATATTTACCAAATATTAGGTCAATTTACTTCTTTTTATTATTTAAATTTGTTTTAACTCGACTAAGCTGTTCATTTACTAATGAAACGATTTACATAAATTCGTGAGACGTCAGTGAATCAAATTTTTTCTATCTACTTTGATATTACAAAAGTATTATCATTAATATCATTCTACTCAGTTAATAGTCAATTGAAGCTAGACCACCATGGAAAACCTGAAAGCACTGGGCGGCCGTTTTGTCCTCTTGTGGGACTGCTCAGCAGTGCGCATCCACGATCCCGCCTTGTGGACTCATGATTTCAACTATGAAAATACTGAAATCTCCACAAAATCCCCTTCTGATTATAATCATATGCTCACTAGTGACTGATTTCAAGAGATATTTCATGGAGTTCTAGTGAGAAGCAGTGACCAGTGGAGTTCAACCAGGTCTGTTGTGAGATATCAACTCACTGAAGACAATTGATGAACGGTCGCTCAACTTCGTGGATTGGTTGAAGTTAGACATTAACATCACCGAATGTCGGCTGAGTGGTCTAGTTGTTAAGCTCTCTGGCGCGAGGCTGGTAGGTTTTGAATTCGAATCTCGTGAGGCCGGGTCGTGGATGCGCATTACTGAGGAGTCCCACAATAGGATGAAACGGCCGTCCAGTGCTTCCAGGTTTTTCATGGTGGTCTAGCTTCAATTGACTCATGATTTCAACTATAAAATTAGATATTTGAAATAATTTATTGTTGATATGGATGAAATAGCTAAACATTTTTTTATTCAATTTATAGCTTTTCTATTTATCATTTCAATATTTTTGTTATAGAGACTATTAAATCTAAAGTTTCACATTAAGAACTGGGTTTAGATAGGCAACTGTCGAATAATTCCATACTACAGTGAAATATATATGTCTAATGTTTTTTCTTCACTTTCAATATTTGTCTACTTCAAGACATTCGTTAATGTGAAACATCTTGACAATAATGATCATATTACACTAAGCTTATGTAAATATTCAAAAAGAAAAAAAAAGTAAATCTTACTAAAAACAACCAAGTCATTTTTAACTACTTTTTGTATAGTTCAACATAGAAATCAATACAGTCATGAATAAATGAATAAATAACTCCATGATTGATTAGTTTTTCATATGATTTAAGTATTCTAGCTAAGTATTTCATTAGGTTGTAGGTCGGTGAATTTGTAAAATCAATCATTGGTCTTAGTGGAGTACTATCCTTGTGAATCTCCATATTTAGATGATCAATTTAATCAATAAAAAATTTTCACCTAAATGATCCCGTTCAAAAAATAAAAAAAAAAACTAGAATGATTTTATATTGTCATTGTATAAAATGTATTTATCATGACTCTTGTAAAAATTTATGAGTTTAATAGAAAGAAACATTAAATGTGTATTACATGCAATTGAAGATAATATCAAGATGATTGTTTTATTATCTTTTTAAATATGTCCCTTATTATTTGAAACCATGACAACTACAGTCTTGGTAGATTTGTGTTTTTATTATAATATTATACTCAATGTAATTGTTATTTTTAAACTTTATATAATAAAAGATAATGCTTTGTTTAAGTTAATTTATTAAAATTCATGTAATTTTGTTAGTTGAGATCATGAATCAATTGAGGAGTTTCATAATAGGATGAAACGGCCGTCTAGTGCTTCCAAGTTTTCCATGGTGGTGGTAGCTTCAATTGATTCATGATCTCAACTATCAAAATTACTATATGATATCCACAAATCCCCTTCTAATAAAATTCATGTAATACTATTTATTTTACAGTGTTAAAATATCATCACACAATATGTACTTTGAAATTACCTCCTTGATTTCATCCTTTAATATATATCGACAATTAACAGATATTTTTATCAGTAACTTTAAATTTCTAAGAAAATGTGACTTAGTAATCTATGTACTAAGTTTTAAATCATTATGTTTCAACCTAGTCTCATATATCTCAGTTTGTGTGGCTAAATATTATCATTAACTATAAAAGAGTAAACCTGACTGGAAACCGAGTGTACGAACGTACACTTAGTTAGCAAGCAACAATAAAAATTACTTCATAACAATTCTAATACAATCTTTTTATGAAATCATGAACTGATCTAAGTCGGATAACCATTAAAAACCTGGAAACACTGAATGGCCATTTCTCCCTCAGCAGTGTGCGACCGAAGATCCCGAGTTCGATTCCCGAGTGTGGGATCGTGGATGGATACTGCTGAGGAGACACGCACTAGGAAGAAATGCTCATCAAGTGTTCACGATTTTTTGGTGGTTTTTAAACTTTAATTGATTCAAGATTTTAACAATTCCCGCACCCTCATGATGAAAATTACTGTTTTAGTTAATGAATGAAGCTCCCATCAGTTTCAAACATATTATCAAATGTAGAATAGCTTTCATTATGTGTAGAATTGTTATTGTTGATGAATCTTAATCACACTTGAGCTGATTCAGTCAGTCAGTCACAATGTAAAACTTCGTACGTACGTACATCAGTTGAGCTGATTACCTACAAAGCTTCACCTAAAAGTATTAAGAAACGGTCACCATGTAACACAAAATGAATCGTCTACAGTAGTATTCAGTTAAACATTAAATACATATTCTGTTCATCTATTTGATTCTTTTTCACAGTATATGATTAATAACTTTAGTGTTCTGTGGTTTCATACGATCAATAACTTACTTTCGAAGACGCTTGCCACCCTAATGCCCAAAAGAGAGGGTGGAGACTGTGTGGAAGCTTTATTAGTAGAGCTAAGTAGTAATGTTCACAGCTTATGCCTAAATATTTGCTACCAGGTTGTTCCAGACAGAAACGTTAATGATAATCTCAGAAACGTGAATAATTCGTTTACTCGCAACATCCCACCTACGCTTTTATTTCCTACTTACTACGAGACCTTGAAACGACATGTCATTCTTTGTAGCCTTCCTGGCAATTTACCTTCCTCTCATGAAAAATTTTCTTCCTTTCACCCACTTCTCTCACTTGATATAGAGGTACATCAACATCTTTAGTTAACTTCGGTATTCAATAGTCTGTTCAGCTTTTTATATGAATTTGAGTCATAGATTTAAAATGAGTGTGAACTGTAGATTGAATTTAGACGCTAACACCGTCAGATGCCAGCTTAGTGGTCTAGAGGTTAGGCATTCGCGTACAGGACCAAAGGTCTAATGAGCAAATCCAACAAAAATTCGATAAAACTGGACGTATGTATGATATTAATTCTTAAAACACTGGATCATATTACTTCAAATTCCATAATAAATATCAACTATGTTATCACTAAAACCTGATTGATGATGTTCACTTAGTATGAAATCTAGGTCTCCGGTTTCTCATTGATCTTCTTCAACCATTTTAAATAGTATAATATTATGATTGATATCAAACACAAACTGTTATGTCTTGTTTAACTATCAGTATACGCACTACAGTTGTTTTCTTCGACAAATACTAGAAGTACTTTTTTCAGTTCTTATTATGATCATCTTATAATTGTTGTAATCCAACTAAATTGTCGTACATATTTTCATTTACTTTCTCTTTTATTATTTCAAAATTCCATAATTTACCTAAAGATGAAAATCTGAGACATATATTTTTTTAATCAGTTGTGTTAAAATATACCAGTGACCTTCAAACTTAAAGATTATGATTTAAGTGATGTCAAGGTCATGTCTTGCTAATGAATTTCAAACTAGACTAAAACACTTGTCTTACTGTATCTAATTTCTCTTGTTTGTTCTAATACTCAATTTAAAAAACGGTTCTAATTTCAAGTCTATGTTTTCACTGTTATCTAGATAACAATAAAATTTTCATAACTAAATCATTCAGCTCTCTGATAATTCAACTTCATCTAAACTATCCTGTTCTATAACGTTTTAGATAGATAGATAGATATATTACCGTTTTGTTGTAATTTTTTAATGTGTTTTACACTTACATCTGTAATGAGAAGGGGTTTTGTGGAGATTTCAGTATTTTCATAGTCGGAAGCATGAGTCAATTGAAGCTAGACCAACATGGAAAACCTGGAAGCACTGCTTGACGGCCATTTTGTCCTGTCGTGAGACTCCTCAGCAGTGAGCATCCACGATCCCACCTCGCGAGATTCGAACCCGGGACCAACCAGTCTCGTGCCAGAGTACTTAACCGATAGACCACTGAGCCGTTATTCAACGGTGTTAATGTCTAACTTCAACCAATTCATGATGTTGTACAACCGTTCACCAATGTCTTCAGTGAGTTCCTATCCCATAACAGACGTTGTTGAACTCTACTGGTCTCTGCTTCTCACTAGAACTCCATGAAATATCTCTTGAAGTCATTGGTCTATCGGTTAAGTACTCTGGCGCGAGACTGGTACGTCGTGGGTTCCAATCTCGTGAGTGCGGGATCGTGGATGCACACTGCTGAGGAGTCCCACAATAGGACGAAACGGCCATCCAGTGCTTTCAGGTTTTCCATGGTGGTCTAGCTTCAATTGATTCATGCTTTCAACTATGAAAAAACTTACATTTTTATTAAATCAATGAGTCAACTAAACTAATCATTTAGTTTTAAATTTGAATAATAAATAATCTAAATTTGACTGTTGTACTTGGCATCTCTAGAAAATAAGTCAATCATTATATATTAGTGTTGACTCTTCTACAATCTATTTTCAGTCATTTAAGAAAAACAAAATCATGATCACTCAATAATGTAAGAACAATATGAATAAAAATATAAATATTTTCTAAGATAATTAATAAGGGCAGCCTATTTGATGTTATTTTTAAAATATTGTTTATTCAATAGCAGAATAACAACACTTATGTATACAGAGATACACACTCGCATGTACGTACTTACATATAGGCATCTACGTCCTATTTAGTAATAGACAGATTAACCAGAAAAAAAATGGTATAAAAATGATTTGTTAACTCATGTTAGTTCATAATCATTTATTATTTAACGAGATTAGTTTTGTGCATGAGATTCAGTTACCAGGTAAGTTGAAGTGGCATTTTTTTTTATAAAAAAAAGATTTATCATTTTTGTCTAGTTCATTCGATGTTGATGGATGATATATAATGTTCCACTGAAAAATTCGACTTTGTTAGGTAGTATGAATTTTTATTTTTTATATTGAGAAGACGACGTAAACTTATCATTCCATTATTACTTATCGATTGAAATGTATAAAACAAAATTTCACTTATCATAGAAAAAAACAATCCAGCTATATTATACACTACCTTTTAAAGTGCTAAACATTTCTTAAGCTCACTAGATTGCTATGGAAACTGTAATCATGGATTAACTAATAAAAAAAAGTATGTAACGGAAAGAAGGATTGCAAGAAATGCCTATAATTTCTCTTAGAAAACATCTAATCTTATACTTCATTTATGTATTCATTAAATTATTGTTTATTTTTGAATAAAAAGAGTTCTCATTTACAAAATTCGGTCTTCTCTCGCTGTTTGCTTGTATGGACATGTCATTCTTGTATCAATTTAATCAAGTTGGATTCATTCACTTATTAGCAGTATTTTTTCAAGCGTAATAAGACTCTAATTATAATATTTTTGGTTAGACACGCAACTCATTTTTAATTCAGATTGATATAGTGAAAAATTTTATTCATTACAATGATACTAACTATTAAATGTGTATAGTCTACTGTTAACTAAATGAGTACTAAGTTAGACAGAAAAGACATAACGTATTGTACAGTGATTACAAAGAATGAATCTTTCATCAATATCTATATATATCTTTTAAGATTTACAAACGATAGATTCTGGATGTATCTAATCGTTAATCGATACAAAAGTTTGCTATTTTCACATATAACATTGTCTAATCCACTTATTTGTATATACCTTATTTTGGTTTTAGTTATTGTGAATAATTCTTCATCCAAATATCCCTTGTTTATCAAACATATAAAGTCATTTATTTAAATAATGTTCTTTGTGCTTAAGTGATTTAATGGTATGATTAAAAAAATGGAGATTGATCAGTAACTTCAATAAGTAATACTATTTTATAGAGTTGAGATCATGAGTCAATTGAAGCTAGACCACCATGGAAAACCTGGAAGCAACGGACGGCCGTTTCGTCCTATTATGCAACTTCTTAGTGGGATATAGATTGGATGTTTCATGTATGCATGTATGCATGTTTCATGCATGATGGTGTTGCTGTGCGCTGATTGGCTAATTCTAAACCGATCAGCCTGGGCATATTATTGGAGAAAAATCTAGAAGCTTCTTATGTATATACTATAAATATATGAACGTTATTTAAACTAGTGATTGCTGTTCACATACCATTATTATTTTGAATACAATTTCATTCCTGTTCAACGTGTTCTGATTTTGGGGTCTTGTTGAGTGTCATCGTATAAAAATATTAAGCAATAGGAATAGCTGGGTCGTTTATTAGCAAAATACAATTATAACACAACTCCTCAGCAGTGTGCATCCACCATCCTGCCTCGCGAGACTCGAACCCAGGACCTACCAGTCTCGCATCAGAGCGCTTAACAACTAGACCACTGAGCCGGCATCCAGTGTTGTTAATGTTGAACTTCAACCGATCCACAAAATTGAGCGACACATCCATCAACGTCTTCAGACAGACGTGGTTGAACTCCACTGGTTACTGCTTCTAACTAGAACTCCAGGAAATACCTCATGGAGCCAGTCACCAGTGAGCACATGATCATTATCAGAAGGGGTTTGGTCCAGATATTAGTAATTTTATAGTTTTGAGATCATTAGTTAATTGAAGCTAGACCAATATACCATTTGTTATGTAGTTGAAAGAAATCGTAGGTTGATTATATTGTTAAATTTAATTAAATAAAATCTACATAACAATAAAAACTAATCAATATGATATTACTAATATTACTAACTACAGCTAGTCAGTTACATGTTTGTTATGACTCAAATAGAATACGAATGACTTCTTAGATTATGACATTAGAGGGGAAGGGAACAGGTTATGGGGTCGTTTATAGTCTCGAATGAATCTTTCTAATGATAACCTACAGTCTTATAACTTAAAGTATAAGCTTCTTTTGAACTAACTATGATGATGGTCACTTTTTGATCTGAGTTGACAAAACTCTTTAGGCAGTACAAAAATTAAATAATTTGACATCATTAATTTTTTATATCCTGTTTTATAACAATAAGATCCCTTATATATTTATTTAAAATCATTCATAAAAATCTTCATATATACAGGTCATCAACAAACAATCATGAATTGTGACAGTAAGTTTAAGTAAGTTAATTATAAATGTATTCAATTAGTAGTTTCGATGCCTCGTGCAAAAAAAACTAATTCTATTCCGATATTATTCAAATACATACAAGAAATCAACCGTAGTTTTGATGATAATCTGTTTCAAGTTTAAATGTAATAAGTGCAAATAGTATCAATGATACCTTTATAAGTATTTTGATTAACATATCATGATTGGTTAAAATTAATCGATTTTAAGTTAGTCTATACTATAAACAGTTGTCAGGGTCGCAAATTTTTAAAAACCACTGAACAATTAATACTATTTTGATTACGGATCAATATAATCTGTTTTATCCTTGTATGGGACCCATCAGAAGTACTCACATACGGTATCACAATAAATTACTGTATTTTTATAGTATGGAATTCCTGTTTTACATTGCAGACACACAACATTACATTGATGAGGTCCAACTCAAAAACTGTGTTAAAACACAATGATCCCTAATTCAACTATTGATATAGTCAAGCTCCAACTGTTTTCATTTATTTGAAGTAGCATAACTTGATGACTATATCTGTAATACATCTGTAGTCAAATCGTTCACAGTATGTGGCCATTTATTCTAACTTTCAGAACTATATAAATTTATTTATAAACGAGAGATATATGGAAAAGCTGTCAAAATAGTACTCTGTAATCCATCGCATGATCGTGAACTGGAAAAAATCATTATGATTGTGTAAATTTGATCCTAGGTATAAATGTTAAAATACACAGACAAATTTTGCGACGTTCAACGGTTTTTCACTCAGCTCAAGTATTCGTGAATCATTCATTCTAACTATGTTGTACAAACAATAAAGCTGATTTCATGGAAATATTTCATATATATTAGCACATTATATCAATCGTAGCACACTTATCGACAAAAAATGTTAAAAAGTATCAGCATTCCTAGGTACACTATGAAATTTTCGACGGGCTTAGCTTAATGCGACATTACAGTTGATGTTACGCAGGACACTAAATGGTGAATCGCTAAATAGTGAGATTAACTACTATAGTCATAAAAATGGTGGAATATTTAAAAGCAAAAGTAATGAGTACTTTAATTCTGTAGCTTATGATGGAATTTCTATGATCTCAATGTAATTTCGTGTCGTTGACTTATTTAAGCTAGACTTGTACATCATTAGATACTGCTGAAATGGTCTATAGGTTAGGGGCTCGCATGCAAGGCCGAAAGTCCCGCGTTTGATTCCCGCTTGCGAGGTCATGGGTGAACACTGTTGTGGAGACACATGCTAGGACGAAACGGCCATTCAATATCTCTAAGTTTTCAACTAACTTTGGTCGGTTCATGATTTCAGTGTAATCTATACATTTTTAACTTATAAATCAGTCATATTTCGTCATGTTTTTCGTCTTGTTTTCAATATCCTTTAGCGATTCGTTTTGGTCAGAAGTTTTTAAAACAGTCGATAAAAATCATGATGGACGAATAAATAAAAAAGAATTTAAAAAATTCATGTTAACTAATGGCGGTAAATTTACTTCAAGTGATATACAAAAAATATTTGCCTACTGTGATACAGACAAAAGCGGTTATATCGATTTTCAGGAATTCAAAAACTTCATGGAAGGACATTGATAAACGTATTTAAGTCCAATTTGTACATCATAAATATATATATCCGTTTATTTATTTAAACAAAACACTTGATTACTTTTAATGTTCTCCTATTCTTTCCATGTGTATACTATTGTTTATCTTCTGATTTGTTTGTTTTCCTGGTTTTCGAGCTGTTAAAATGACAATTACAACAGCTTCACACATTCAATTTGTGACGTTTAAGTTAAAAAGAAAAGTACCTCCAAGTATCCCATTTTCTGCTTAACATTAATTTAATTACTCTATCTACTGATGAATATATAGAGAATCAGTTATCATATTTCTTGTATTCATTAAGCATAATAAGAAAGATATTATTATTAACTTATTGATAGAAGAGAATAGTTGTTGGTTATTTTGAGAACTACATTTCCATCTTTGAGTATTTACTTAATGATTGAAAAGTCATAAGTTACGTATCAAAAAATACAGTGAATTTTTGTTCTAATGATTCTGTCTTTTAAAATTTGTTCGACCGGTTAATGGGTTGAATGATCACATCTGTTCCATTTTTTCGCTTGTAAGAATTTATGTCCTAATTTTATAGCTTTCCTGATATCATTGTCAATCACTCCCGATAAATAAAAACGTTGTGTTGGTGACAAACAATGTAGTAGATCAACGAAAACTGAAGACAGTAATTGGTCCTTTGTAAAATGTTTACTTTTTTAATTCTGTTTGGTGGTATATGTAAATGGCTACTGATACCCATATATAGGAGAGCAACCAGTGAGGGGATTTAATCAATCAGGTCTACAATGTACTTGTTAGCATCAATGTGTAGAGATAAATGTTGATATTATTTAGTATACTATAGCCTAGAATTTTCTACTTATTTCTTATTAATAATAATCAGTAATATATATACTAAACCTCAAGGGTACCAATGCTTTCTAGAAGCTTGGATACACCTCAAGATTAACCACTTATAATAAATCATTGAATAACATGGACTTGACTTAATTGACGATTAAAAGAGTGGGTTTTTTTTGTGGAGATTTAGTACTTTCATAGTTGAAAGCATGAGTCTATTGAAGCTAGACCACCATGGAAAACCTGGACTCCTCAGCAGTGAACATCCATGACCTCGCCTCGCGAGATTCAAACCCAGAACCTACCAGTCTCACCCATTCTGATAATAATAATAATCATATGCTCACTAGTGACTGACTTTGAGAGGTAAATCCAGGAGTTCTAGTGAGAAGCAGTAACCAGTGGAGTTCAACCACGTCTGTTGTGAGATATCAACTCACTGAAGACAATTGGTGAATGGTTGCTCAATTTCGTGGATTGGTTGAAGTTAGACATTAACACTATCGGATGTCGGCTCAGTGGTCTATCGGTTAAGTGTTCTGACGCGAGACTGGTTGGTCCTGGGTTCGAATCTCGCGAGGTGGGATCGTGGATGCGCACTGCTGAGAAGCTGTGCAATAGGATGAAACGGCCGTCAAGCAGTGTTTGCAGGTTTTCCCTGGTGGTCTAGCTTCAGTTGACTCACGCTTTCAACTATGATTAAAAGAGTTCTTGGAATTGTAATCACACCAAACATCATGCTTATTTGAAAAAATATAGATTCCAGAAAGGTTATTTTCATAAAAGTTTTCATGCTTTACAATCCGAAATCATCTGTAAGTCATTAAATTGACTCTTTAAAATGTTTTATTCTTAGTTATACACCATAAAAATGAAATTTATATTATTAAGCATACCTACCTTATTATAATATTAACAGTAGCAAGAAAGCCCTTTCTTATCTGAATGGAAAAGGTTATTCTATAGGCAATTATTTGAGCTGATCAATTTTGTAGTTGATATTATAATAATCCAGAAAATGAATAAAATAATGATACATTTATGACATTCAGATAAGTAGGAATTCGAATCTCTGATGTTTTATATAATTTAGTTTTAAGTTGTTGCTTTAGAAAGTAAGTAAATAAATAAGTAGTTAATCCATTCAAAATTAAAATATGTGTCTGATTATATTAGTGTCATGTAATTTTGGTCAAGGTGATGTTGTGTAAGACATCGCTGTATGTTGTTTTTGTGTGTATATGGTATATATGAAAAATATGAAATTTATAATATGAAGGAGTTGAAATGTTAGTTTATAGGTTAGTTGAATGAGAAATAAGCA
Source organism: Schistosoma mansoni (assembly GCF_000237925.1). NCBI lineage: Eukaryota > Metazoa > Platyhelminthes > Trematoda > Strigeidida > Schistosomatidae > Schistosoma > Schistosoma mansoni. The sequence continues at coordinate 52,996,615 of NC_031502.1, forward strand.
GAATTAAGTGTGTCTATAGAAGAATAGAATATGATTATATCATGAAGTGATTCAAGATTTTAAATATTGATGCAAGGTTGTGTAATAACTAAGAGATTGAGAAGAGTAAGAGAACGGAAATCATTTAAGGGTTAGATACATGAAAGATAATTTTCCATTAAACAGATATTAAGAAGAAATGATCAGAGTAAAGTTTAGTAATCATCATGAAAAATTACTAAAATCTAATAATAAATGAGTAAGGTTTAAAACGTATGAAATATTAAACAAATTTAAGTATTTCTTGACACGAGTCAAAATTATACAAAAAGACTGTACAAACATAGAACCTATCAAGATCGACACCAACTAATCTGTAGATGCGATTCTATGTAGATGTAAAATTCAGACTAATGTATTTCCCGTTATTTAGTCTTATGTACACATTTATGATGAATACTGAACAAGAATAAACTGATTCATTTGTATTGATTATTTGAATCTTTCGACTGATGTTTAGGACTCTAATTGATCAGTCTCTTTTTGTTATATGTGCGTCCTATGAGTATTACCTCTACATAGCCATTAAGTCACAAGTATTACGACATTTGAAGCAAACGGTACGTTGTCCGAGTCCCGGGGTGAATATCAACTCACATCCAGGTACATGCATGTGATGAGTCTTAAATAGGACGAAATCCACATCCTAGATCTCATTGCTAGCCCCTATCCATCTCTGCTTATCTGAATAAACTAAAGTTTCCGAACATTATTTCCAAGAAGTTATTAAGAAACATAGATATTTGATATCGATTTTTACGGCGAAATATCCGTAGACATGTTTATAAAAAAATTATGTGCTTAAAGTAATCTTAATTACTTTGTCCATATACTTTTCTCTAGTCTACTAAAGCTTAGTATTCCCTAAATCCTAATAATTATTTTGGTTCTACGGTGCTTTATCAGAGAGAGATACATGGCAACTCAAACACAAGATAAATGACCCCAAATGGATTTATTTAACTACAGGAATGTATCAAAGAATTTATGAACACACTACACTTTATACGATTTGTGTAAAATGAACTAATCTTTATTTAGCCATAATAATTCAATAATTTACTTTGTGAACAAATATTTACTATATTATACAGTTAGGCATCAATAATCCTTCTTAAGATGTGAATACATATCAAACACAATTGGAGAAAATCATTTCCATACATCATACACACTCCATCAATTAAGTCATTGCTCGATAAATGAGGATACTGAAAAATAAATTGCGGATATCCTTGATAAATATATAAGTAAAGAAATATAATTTTAACACAATGCAATGGTACTGAGGGTTCTATGAGACTATCGAATTTTGTAGTTTACATAAATGACTGGCCTTAGTTACACGACTTTTAATAAGAAGTAAGCACTGGAGAGCTATTTTGTTCCAGTACAGGACTCCTCAACATACCATACGCACGACCTGAACGGGGTTCAAACCAAAGACCTTCTGACCTCATAGGCAGTCTTTAACCTTTAGACCACACTGAGACGTAATAGCTTTCCAGTGCTTCCTGGTTTTCAATGATTGTCAAATCAATGTCAATCCTCAACATAAACTATAAAAAACAAAAAACAACATTGTAGTCTTCAAGTTTTCAGGTCATAGGTAACAATGAACCTTAAATGAACTGATCAACATACACTAAATTTAACTCCTACTCTCAACATTCTTAATAAACTGTCCAATAACGTTCAAATTTACATCAAAACATCTTTACTTTCAAGTCATCACATTGAATACAATCGTAATTTTAAAATGTTAGAAATTAGTGTAAATTAAAACAAATTTGAGAAAACAGTATTGTTTTCAATTAGATCTTTTTATCAGTCATTAATATATAGTAATAATTCTATTCAACTCCTCCTGTAGCCGCTCCCAGGGCTAACTCGCTAAAAAAACGCTAACCAGAAATAATTCTATTCATTTAATATAATTGATTTAGACTTCGCAGATGATCTGACTCTTCTATCACACACGCAACAACAAATGCACGAGAAGACAACCAATGTAGCAGCGGCCTCAGCAGCAGTAGGTCTCAATATAAACAAAGGGAAGAGCGAGACTCTCCGATACAATACAGCATGCACCAATCGATATACACTTGACGGAGAAGCTTTGGAGGATGTGTAAACCTTTACATATCTGGGCAGCATCATTGATGAACACGGTGGATCTGATGCACATGTGAAGGCGCGGGTCAGCAAAGCGAGATCAGCATATTTACAACTGAAGAACATCTGGAACTCAAAACGATTGTCAAACAACACCAAGATCAGAATTTTCAATACAAAAGTCAAGCCACTTCTACTGTATGTGGTGGAAACTTGGAGAACTACGAAAGCCATCATCCAGAAGATACAGGTATTTATCAACAGTTGTCTACGCAAGATAGTTCGGATCCGTTGGACAGACACTATCAGCAACATTCTACTGTGGGAGAAAACAAACCAGATTTCAACGGAGGAAGAAATCAGGAAGAAGCGCTGGAAGTGGATTGGGCACACTTTGAGAAAATCACCCAATCGCGTCACAAGACAAGCCCTCACATGGAATCCTGAAGGTCAAAGGAGAAGAGGAAGACCAAAGAACACATTACGCCGAGAAATAGAGATAGACATGAGAAAAATGAACAAGAGTTGGATAGAACTAGAAAACAAGGCTCAGTACAGAGTGTGTTGGAGAATGCCGGTCGGCAGCCTATGCTCCATTGAGGGTAACAGGTGTAAGTAAGTAAGTAAGTAAGTAATTTAATATAATTTATTTCATATATTAAAAAAATAACTTAACTTTTTGTCAAATGATTTAAGTAATCATAATTTAAGAAAATTGATTTTAACAATATAATATAATGAAATTTTAAAGTTAATCAATAATTAAAAGTTTTACCAATTACTATGGAATTTTGAATGTGGAATTAAAAAAGAAAAAAAGAAGAAAAAAACTGATTTTTTTTATTTTTCTAATCGTTAACTAAAATGACTTTGGTTAAATCATAACAACCTATTAGATTGATCAATAATCTCAGATTTCATTGTTTTGTTTTTTTTGTATAAAGTGTACAGTTGAAATAGACGTTAAAATATCGACAAATAATAGACATTAAAACAAAATTTGTTTTAATGCATAAATTTTTGGTTCAAAATAATAATATACAGTAAAAACCTTCTTGTAAACATGGTAAAAATAGGGAGATACTAGAATAACGTTAAACTATATTTGAAGTAACTCTAAAAGAGACAAAGGCGCCGGGAAATAGAAGCATATATGAAAAGAATGAATAGCAACTGAAAAAAACTGGAAAGGATTTCCCAGGACAGAGTTGGATGGAGAATGCTGGTAGGCGGCCTATGCTCCTCCACGAGGGGTAACGGGCGTAAATAAGTAAATAAGTATATTTGAAGTTAATCTGATTAAATAGGTTTAAAAAATTACTTGCCCAAGGATAACTTAGGTTTAATATGATAGGAGACAAAAACATCTGCAAAAAGATAAATTACGTTTCGGTAAAAATAATCAAGAAGATGTGAATAGATTTTGTAGAGAGTATGAAATGACTAGTAAGAAGTTGGATTTATCCAGTTTGGTACATATTCGAGATCAGATGTAACTGTTCTATTCTGTTATTTGGTAGATTTAGTTAATGTAGAGTAGATCTTTATGTACTACCAACCTTCACAGAGTCAACGTATTCTTTATTCAATTACTAATCATCTATCAACTATTGGAGGTTACAGGGAGTTTTCATTTACGTGACGGGTTTCAAGTTGATCTCTTTATGTTCGACAAAAAGTTATTGACGGTATTTTATCTGAGTTCTAGATTCATAGCTAATAATTTATTTTTGTTCAATGTATTTGGTGTTTAAAGTGTTTATTTTGTAATCTTTTTCAATCAGACACAAACGATATCCTTTCGTTAAAAAGACTGATTTCTAAAGCTTACTCGTTATCATCATCCAAGTAGCTTGATGAATACAATTTATAATAATGTTAATAGTAGGGATTGATAAGTTTCCATCTCTCCCCTTTTGATACTCAACATTTGAAACTTAAGTTTTTTCCCGATTTGTCAATTTCTCAAGTATTTCATCGTTGATTTCTGGTGATGATCATTATCGAAGTTGTACATTATAGTTTGTAAAGTATGATTATTATCGCTTTCCTTAAACTGAACCTCTTCAACCAGTTTCTCAGCTAAGTTCCGAATATGTGACACAGATGTGCTGAGTATAGGGTTCAAGCTAGTTACTAAAACACCATCGATATAAAAGATATACAAACTTTAGGGACGAATTTGATCTACTTGTTAGTAGTATAATTGTTCTGACGAAATTTCGTTACATGCGAAGTGGCCTTAACAATCTTTAACGTTAATGTTAGTCGTATCATAAAACAGCTTATTTGAATGTGTGAGTACTAGCTCACCGAATTTGTACTTCAACGAAAAATTTAGATCTTCGTTTTCATACTACATGGAACAGAAAGTAATTTTAAGAGTGAAAATGAGTAACTGATCAGCGTCTCTTGGTTTTTGCCGATTCCCCGGTAAACTTCAAATCACTGTAGAACTTGTTTCTAAATTATTAAAATGAATATGATTATAAAAAAGGAGGCTAACTTTAACCACGACGATCGCGTTACGCATTTTGTCAGACATATACAATTATTGGATAGTCACTTACTATAGAAGTATAATGTTATCCTTTTTTTAATATTTGTTGTTACTTCTTTTTCTTCGTCTTCAAATATCACATTTAAATACGTTTCGTGCACATGTAGAAGTGATAATCACTATTACAAGTACAGTAAACAAGACTCAAGTCTTGACTAATTACTTAGATTCTAATTGGATCGTAAGTACATTGTCAATATTAAAGAATCAATTTACCAATATGATGGGTTAATTGAAAAACATTTAGTAATGTAAGATTCTCATCTTGAGTTTCGCATTGAACTAAAGCATGTGGGCGAACATAAGCTTCATTGCTATGAGCTAAAAAAGAGAACGAATCTAAATATCATATTACATTGTCAGTAATAATGTAAGATTTCTCAGCATAGCCAGCCATCATAACTGAAATGTTATGCTTGAAAAAATGATCCTTTGTCTTCTTAATCGAATTTGCACCAGAAGAACTCAATTTTGAATCGTTTGAGCTTATAGTACGGATAAATGCGTGCAAAACGTATTACATATGTGAAGACAATAATGGATTTTAATCTTTGAAAGATCAAGGAGAATAACTATTCCCAGTTATCTATTTAAAGATGTTCACTGAAACCTAGCATCTTGTTGAAACTCATTACAGACAAAGCTACTCCTTATAAACAAATTATCACAGCCATATTTTACAATAGTTCAGGATTCTATTTAACAATCTTGAATATCAACACAAAATATGTTATAAAAAAGTGAACTGAAATGCTATAGCTTTTTTTAGCTTTTCCATTCAGTAACGAACGATAAACTTACATCTTAAAACTTTATATTCCTGAAGAGTTATGTTTGCTCAATTCCAGAATGACTTCTAATGAAGTATAACGTTGTTTTTTTTTGAGAATAACTACCTATTGATACATAGTCGCTTGGAGAATGACATTTTGATTAACAGTCAAATATTGCATTGCACAGAGAATAACCTCTTCTTATATCGAAATTTCAATTCATTCTATAATATTTGATAAAGGAATTTTTAGGATTAAAGAATCATAAAACGGTGAACGAACGATTAATTACGACGTGATTTCTTTATTTTTTCTTTACCCGTAGAGTATGAACACACTGTTTTAACCAATTATCCAATGGTAAAAAGAGTATTTTGTATTCATTTTTTAAACAATTGACCGTGTGCAATCTAATATATGTCATTGAGATTCAACCTATTTTATACAATGGCGAAATGCGTTAATTAGTTATACACAAAATGACACATATGCTTTAATATTCATAGGTACCGATCCAAATAAATTCTACCACAATCTTCACTTGTCACAGAAAGTAAGTATTACAATTTGCTTACCATTATTTAACGTTTATGATTTCAACAGAAACTCTAAACTGGTTCTATATACTATCAATTGATTTGTTACAAAAGTAATACAAATTAGTATCCAATACTAGTCCATCAACTAACAAGAACAGGTTACTAGTTTACTGTACTCGAAACTAAAGTAGTTGAATAGCAAGTTCCTACTTTTGTATGTATATTAGTAATACTTACAAAGATTAGTATGAGTTGATAAAACAAACGTTTGTGGTAAATAAAAATTTGATCTATTTACAAAATCTTGTACAAAAATGAAGTTTCATACATATATACAGAGCATACTACTATTAAGTAGTAAATATTTACTTACGTAAATAAATGAATTAACAGCACAAATATCACAGGAACTATTCTTTTTACAAGAGAAGTAAAAACAAAACAAAAAATGAATTAACCAATAAAATTTCGTTTGCATGAATTAATATTGAAAAGTTTTTGTTTACATAAAATCACAAATTCATTATAACCTTCATGAATTAATTGTTTAAATAAATTCATATAAGTTGGTTTAATGTTTGTTTCAGGATTCGAATTAATCTCTATCCAGTTTAATAAAATAAGATAAGATGTATAACGTTGATCAATTTTATTAAAATTCAAAACTTTCGACCAGTTTTGATCGGAGTGATTTAGTTCATTATAAGTAGGATGACATATTTTAAGCCAACTTTTCCAATTCGGTGCATTAGTATTATTATTACATAAATGAATAATATCCCATATATCATTATCTTGAATAGATCTATCTGAAAAAAGAAATAATGAATTGGTTTCTTTGGCTTTCTGATTATATTCAGTGAAATTTGGCAGATTTTTAACAGGTGATTGTATTTTTTCCAAAAATGATATCATATTCTTATGAATTGCTTCAGTTTCTCGTTTAGTTTCTTCAATTTTTGCATTTACAACATTTAATATATGTTTAGTTGTATTGTCCGTTGTTGAAGATATCGAAGGATGCCATAGATTAGGTAATAAAGCTTGATTTGACCTACGCTGTTGATGCAAATTTTTATCTGCTCGACGTTTTGTTATAATTTTAGGCTTACGAATAGATTCATATTTTTGTTGCCGGATTTCAATATTATTATTATTATTATTTGTACATTGTTTTTTATGTGGTGTGATTTGAGATATTTCTTCATCTGAATTAAGATAAGAGGAGGCACGTTTAATAGGTGTACCGAATTCTATAAAATTATCAAATTCGTTTGCCAGTTTAAAGGTGGGTAGTGTAATAATGTGATTAGGATCATTTAATTGATCAGTCGTGGGCAAGCTATTTCTTCGTCTAACATGTCTTGACCATGGTTTTTTCAAATTCATCATTCTATCTAGACTACCGTTTCTAAATATCTTTCTTCTTGATTCATTTATAATTTGTTTAGGCTGATAATGATCATCTCCACTTCCATAATGTGTTTCAACATGATTATACTGTTCAGTAATAGGAAAATTTATATTCTGATTCAGTTGGTTCGGATGACAGATATCATGAGTTATTTCTGTGATAATAGAACAGAATTAAAGCGGGGAAAACAGTTGGAATTAAAACAGTATGATATTTTTAAAAAGAGAATTGAAACTACATATATGGCTAAATAACAATTAGAAGCTACCTAAATTAACACAGTTAGTTATCGTAATATTATGTCGCACTAGTCTAAGCACATTTCTTACAGATTTAGGAACCCTAACTGAACTCTGTTTTCTTTTCTTCACAAGAATCACACCATGCAGCATTATTGAATTAAACATCATTTATTATCGGTCAGACGTGAGTCAAAAATGCTTCTGCTCTTTCATATAGAAACATGATTCTACAGGTTAAATGAAACTAAACACATACACAACAATCAGTATGAATTATCAAACTCTGTAGGCCAGATATTCGCATCATCAGGTTGGTTTTCTCCAAAATCAAGACTCAACGCTTGAAGATATTTTTATCCCAAATTTTCATAAATTAGAAACCAACTGAAAGCTCTAACTATTGAATAAAGAGCTAACTCGGTGCTCTTATGTAAGATAGTAGGATGTTGTTTGTAGGAAACTTTTGATTTAGGCTTCGTATTAGCTAACACTCGTCGGGAAAGCGTATGTACGGTGATGAGGAAGCTGATTCTCTCCGAGTCTACTGATTTCAGACGTTTAAGGAGCTAAAGTATCTACAATTCCATTTACACTTTAACAGTACCTTCATATCTCCTATTAAAATCCTAATTTTTGACACCATTCTTAAATTCTCTTCAAAGTCTTTTTTTCTAGATTCAGGCTACTGAGTGGAAAGAGAAGTACAACAACTGCAGAATAAAGATCATTATGAAGTGAATATCATATAAAACTATAATTCGTCATTCCAACTATGTTCCCTACGACATCGAGTTCACACTTTAACTTATAACAACACTGAAACTTGATTCATAGAATTTGACCATAATTTTAGCTAGTACCCAATGATTTCCATTGGCTTTAATAATGACTGATTGAACGATTAACTGACCTAGACATCGTATGGTTGGGTTTAAAAGGATACCTTTCCATAATAGGTATTTTATAAAATTAATTATTTACCAACTTCAAATAATAAATATTAATGTCAAGAAGAAGCTAGAATACATATTGTCACATAGCTGCTTTGATATCAAAAATTTCAGTGTAATTAAACTAGAACTCAATAGAAGGTCACTATAGATTTTTTTCAGGGTAAAACTAATATTTGTGAATATTGAATGTGAATAATAACTTTGAAGTTAACCTGCAGGTTTACTCAATTACATAGATACTAAATCAATTCATCAGGATTGATTAGAATATAAAGATTAATAGCATTGGGTTAAATTAAACGTTAAAATTCTGTTTATAGTCGAATACAAATTAAATGAGCAACTAAAAATTTAATGAAATGGAATAAAAAAAATCAGGTCAGTTTTAGTAAATAAATTGAGTTGTCAACACAACTAAAAGACATTTATGTTATGTTATGTTTGTATGTGTATATATGTTATGTGTATGTATGTCTGAACGTTTAGCATATAAGATGAGAATGAAAAACATTTAAAAATTAGACAGATGTTAACTGATTACGTAATCTAAGCACTAGTAATTGATATTATTACCAAAATAATAAATTCTACGTGACAAGAACAGCAATTATACTTGTTTAACATGAAATAAAAACTTATTTTGATACATGTACGAAAAACATGAAAATTTATGACATAAATTATTTCATACTGATTATCACTAAAAAAACCTCTATTAATCAATTTACCACATTGGAGCAGAAGAGTTGTGTTTGTATACTGTTTGACAAACTCTATTAGTACTCCACGATGAATATAGTAATCTCACTAATTCAATCAATCAGTTATCCTTAAGATAAATGAGAGGAAATTATATCAAATACAATTTAAACAGAACGAATGAGATCGAAGGATCAGAAGTTAGGATTAACACACAGTTAAAATATAGATATAAAACCGTATTTTAGTTCAAAAGTTAACAATTCCAGCTGATTAGATAAGTCTCCTCTGTATTTAAAATGATTGGATCTTAGTGGCTTAAACAACAGATTTATAACCAGTACGTACTAATGTCGAAAACACATTCATATATACCCTATGAAGGCAAAAATGTGTATGATTTATAGTCTGGTACACGTTATTGGAGGTGTTGCCAAATCGCATCGCCTTTAAACTGTTAAGTTCAAAGTAGTTGTAGTATTCTTTTATTGGTGATTACTTCGTACATATTTTTCCAAATTAAATTAAATTATGCTAGGGATCTAGAAAAATACAGAGCTTTATAATTTAGTAAAAAAAAGGAAATATGAAAACGGCACTTAGCATTTATCACTTAAGTAACTTATATTCTGGTAATGGATAGATAGATTTCATCACTGACTGACGTCAAACTGAAGGAACATTGAAATTCAGGAAGTGTCAGTGAGGGGTTGTGGAGATTTTCATTGTAATCATGCACCGATATAAGTTAGACTATCATCAGAAACCTGGAAGCACTGGGCGGCCGTTTCGTCCTAGTGTGGAACTCCTCAGCAGTACATACCCACGGTCCTGAACGTGAGACTAGAACCCTAGACCTTCGGTCTCGTGAGCGAATGCTTAACCTTTAGACGACTGAGTCAACATCCAACTGTATAGGACAGATATTGTGTCTTTGTTTTGAACTCTTTGGTAACAAACATCCAGGAATTTATAAGAAATCTAAACCAGAAAATCTATGCCTCATGACAAGAATGGTACAGTTGTTCGATGTTAACTTGTTTCCCCACTGTAAAATTATCTTGAATTAGATACCGTAAAATCAAAACTTGTGTGGAAGGTTATTCTTGATACTTCATTCACGTAAAAGTGACCACCACTGACTGAATCAAGTAAAATAAACACTGAGCTCCTGTTTTATGGTAATTTTGAATAGTCCATCAATACTGGAACCCAGATTCACTTAATATCTTATATTCCCCAAGTCTCCTAGAAAACAGTTCACCGCTAAACAATAGATTTAACAGAAATCATTACTTCTGAATTTTAGTTTGTCTTATTCATACTTAATTCATACACTATCTCCCTACAGATCTGAACCATTTTTTATCTACAATCTAAAGATATAAAGATGATGTGACGCATTACTTGATTAAAAAACTAATTATTCTGTTTTAATTGCTATTTTTCATATGAAGACTGGTGGAAAAACTTGATCGAACGGAAACTTCAAACTTACATCTCAGTAATTAGAGAATAGGATGAGTGTCCGTGAACTTGTAGCGAATCTGCTTCTTATGGTTCTATATTTTTAGAATATCTGGCATTTTCCAGCTTATTTAGTAAATAAATGTTGCATATACAAACATAATTTTCACTGGGGATTTCATTTCAAGCTCTAACTTTTACTTCGTTTACTTTTTTACATCCAACAAGTTGGAATGAACTACGGTGTCTTGTTCATAGACGACATATATAGATAGCTTTACATAACTTAAATGAAATCTCCAGTGAGAACTACACACTTATACACAAAAATGGCACACAAAATGAATGGAAAAATGCTCGGAAATACTAGATATCTTACTTCTAATAAGCACTAAAAAAAGTAAATACTTTTCCAAAAAGTATAGTAGAAACGTAATCTATAAGTTGAACGCTTTTATTATAAGAATTTGTGACCTATAGTGTTGACCAAGTTCATAGTGAGGTAAGTACTCACCATTGACATCTGTTGATGGTTATTCAGTACTGAACTATCAATCCTTTCCAGTTTTCATTCGTCATGCAATTAATATTAGTCAATGTTAATGACTATCGTCACAGAGACTATTTAGTTTATTATTATCAAAAAATTTTCTACCAAAAGTCATACAATATGACACACAGTATGATTACAATCTTTGATTAGTTGATGAGTTGGATTTTATTCTTCTATATTACTTTATAAACTTTTACATCTATTTTCAGTAATATCATATTTATAATAAGCGATCATTATTTAAATGAAATCCCTTTCATACAAACATAATGAGTCATTTATGGTTAACAACATGAAATTTTTTACCAGTCATATTTCGTTTCCATAAAGTATCTTTCATTAATTGTAAAATGAACATATGTTTACATTATCATTATTTAAATATATAAAGTTTATAGATAAAATTGTTTACATATACAACATATTGTATAAATTATGTGAATAGTTTTGTTATATAGTTGGGATCATGAGTCAATTGAAGCTAGACCACCATGGAAAATCTGGAAGCACTGGATGGCCGTTTCGTCCTAAAATCTCTACAAAACCCCGTTCTGATAATGATCATATGCTCACTAGTGACTGACTTCGAGAGGTATTTCCTGGAGTTCTAGTGAGAAGCAGTAACCAGTAGATATCAACTCGCTGAAGACAATGGTGAATGGTTGCTCAACTTTGTGGATTGGTTGAAGTTAGATATTAACGCCATTGGATGCCGGCTCAGTGGTCTATCGTTTAAGTGCTCTGGTGCGAGACTGGTAGGTCCTGGGCTCGAATCTCGCGAGGCGGGATCGTGGATGCGCCCTGCTGAGGAGTCCCACAATAGGACGAAACGGCCGTCCAATGCTTCCAGGTTTTCCATGGTGGTCTAGCTTCAATTGACTCATGATTTCAACTATATAAAATGACTAAAATCTCCACAAAACCCCCTTCTGAGAATAGTTATGTGTTTAATGTGAGTAAACAAGCACAAATTTAACTGCTTTTGTTTTTGTTTTTTTTAACTAATAAAAAAACAACATAAACTAATTCATAACCTATTAATTAGTTTTAAAGTAAACGAATTTAATTAATATGACAATCACTGACATGGATACAACATGTTCATATTTTTTTTTAAAACCTGTTTTAAAAAAATTAATCCCGGATTACTTATATTGTGTCAAAATAACAACAATACTTATACACATTTCTATGATGAGTTAGTGCATAAAATTAGAATTGTTTAAATTACTATTATCAAGTGAAATATTACACTAACGATGATAATAATAATAATGAATGCTTTAAAGAGAAAGATGATAAAAGTATGTAGCTATTCAACACGTGATAGAAAAAAAATAACAGGATCTATCATTGCTATAAATGACCTTTCAACAAGTGGAAACTTGTTTAACAATAATGACAACAATAAAGTTTAATAATGATGATAATATAAACAATTCTTGTAAATCATAGTTCTCTATGATCACGTGGTTCAATCAAATGAACAGAATCATATATAGATATATTCTATTGCGTTATACATTAACTTATATTTCTTCTCATGAATCTTGTATCTACATATGAAACATTAACATGTTAAAACTTGATGATTACTTATTAAGTATCATTTAATTTACTTTGAATTTGCATCACTTGTAAGATTAATGTGAACAGAAAAAAGGACATAGAAAAACAGGCCGTCGGTAGTTAATCAAATAGTCGATAAGGAGCGAATGCTTTGATTTATATATGTATCAGACCGAGTTTCTACATTTATTAATATGCATAGTAAGTGGGAAAATTACTGAACCAAAAGGCAAAACGAAACCAAGACAATACCGACAGCAATAGAAAGTCATATATATATACTCCATCGAATAGTAGTTCCGTGTTGATGAGCAATACCTAGATAACACTTAGCCCAAAATAGGCAAGCTGACATGTACGCATATAGTTATGTATCCCTGTCGACACGAAAAATACAAAATACCCGTGAATGCTATAATTACAGTATATACTTTTATTCAACCACTAATACGGAAAACAGTCGACTCACTTTGAGGTTGACAAATCCGCTCTGAAACAGAAGACTCATTATCATTAAAGTATGTGTCAGATTTCGGATGATTATGGTGATAACAATCTGAAAACATTTTAAAATCGTTTAAGTATTTATTTGGTTGTGATAGGTTATCAGGAATCTTATTTTTATTTCGTGAGGCTGTATAGAGGATACTTGCAACTTGAGATAAGCATCCACCAAACTTTTGAAACTTAGATAGTAATAAGCAAAATATTCTTCTTGGTGTCATTAAGTTTGGTTCTGATATAGTTGAGTCATTAACGTAGTATTCAGTTTGTGAGAGTGTTTCATTTATTTCATGGATTTCCTTTGAAGTAAAACCAAGTAACTCTGCGAAACGATGCCATCTGAATGGTGAATGAAGGTACCCGTACAGTGCTATGTAACATTCAAAGAGAAATTAAAGAATAGCTTTAATCTCAAAACTTATGATAGTAAGCTTTACGTATAATTTAAGGCTGATTTATAATAATTGGTTATATCAACTAAGGAACTACTAAGAGCCTAAGAGCAATTGATATATATATATATATATGTATATATATATATATATATATATATATATATATATATATATATATATGAGATTCTAGGAGTGGTCTTAAATAAGCTAGTATAAATATGTTATCGTAAGCGTAAATTTCAGCTGTAAGTCATTTAAAAGTAAATTCTAGAACCTCTATTAACTAAAAGCAGATGACAAATACATAAAGCATGGTCTGACTGTATTGTAAATCTATTGAAATCATGAATCAATAATCCCAAAATTGTACTGGAAGGTTCACTGTTTGATGTTCACCAGATAAAAATGATGGATTTTTATTATTAACACATATTTAAAAAAATATTTAAACACGTCTAAAGAATCTAGCAGTGTATAAAGTATGGGTAAAACTGTGATTAGAAAATAATGATACTGTGCTGTATGTTGTTTGCTCGTAATTATGTATTGTTTCTAATTTTGTTTGAATAATCACCAACATTTTCTGACACCACTTATTACTTTTCATGAAAAAACGAACGATTAAATGAAATGGGATTGTTTTGTAGCATACACTCAATTCAGTTTGAACAAATGTGCTTGCAGATATTTTTAAAATGCTAACATTAGGTGAAGAATAGTTGAAAATGGTGGAGCAACAAACAGCTGTTCCCTTAATTTTTTTCAATATTTATGACAAAAACCTGAGAGATCTGCAAACTGTTGTAAAGCTTTTACTGTTATCCTTAAACATGACAAAATTATTATCGAATAAAGTATCCTAATTTTTAATTTGCGAATAATAACTTACATGCTAGGTCATAGAGGCTTTCTACAGTCCACGAACTTCCTCTTTTCAAAAACGAGCTTTCAAAATTCTGTTTTGAAGATAAATAAAAGTGAAAAAGTGGAAAAATGGTATGTATATCAGTAAGCAACTGTTCTGAAATGTACATTCTTATTAAGTATTAAGTATAAAACCAGTGAACATTTGCAAATTACTAAATACTGGCTATCAAACAGGTTATTTCGTCTTAAAAATTTGTGTAGATGAGATGAATTCGTTTAAACATATGGGTATTTTAGCTCCTTCCTATAGACTAAAAACGACTTAGAAGCATAGTCAGCTTAAAGGCACGTATGTGTAAGCGTATAATTCACAATACAGTACTACAGGTAATGTCAGTCAGTCACTTGACCATCACTAATGTAAAGTATGGCACAGATACGTTTTGGCTCAAGCTGCCATATCAAGCTATTACGACAAGATAAAATAACCAAATTTAGTGGTGAAAGTGATCAAAATAAGGTGACAAAAATGAAAAATAGTGGACATTAAAAACGAGGTTCAAAAAGATAGAGTTGAATGATATATATGAAGGAATACAATAATTCAATATCGGGATGGAGATATGGATTGAACGGACTCGGAGCACTATAAATAATTCTGAACCACATTATCCAGTCTTCGGTCACTGTTCGCGGTCACCATGTGGACTTTAACCAGGTAATCCTTATCTGCCAGCATGGTTAAACCAACAGTCATTGACTTCATGGACTAATACCCCATTGCGAATCGCCTCTCCCTGATTTCCTTACAACCCACCTGTATACTTGCCAACATCTCTCGTCTAGGTGGGTGTTGACTGATGACACTTAGTGTGTCTCAACTACCTCATCAATGAATATTCATATTCACGAAATATGCTATGAACACAAGTAACTGAAACAAAAATTAACTGTCCGTATGGAGAATCAAAATTTTGAAATATCCCCGGGTATCGGGGTGAAATGTGTTCAGAGCATAATGTGAACCTATCTAATATACAAAGATTACAACAGTAATAATCTTACCAAATCCAGTTTAACTTCAAAAATTGTTTGGAAGATTGAGTTACTGGAATGTTTTCTGATTATAAGTTTTCCAAAGGGTGATTTGTTTAATTCTGCCATTTGCAGCATTTGGCATTTTATTGTTTTAGCTACTGACTGGTCATCTTCCGGTACCTCAATATGGTGGAATTTCGTCTCTCCTAAATGACTTTCTACACGTAGGTAGTTTGATTCCAGTACCACTGTCATTTTGTCCCCTGGAGTAACTGTACGAATAAACTCAGCTTCTCCAACCTGAAAAGCATTCGTCGACAAAAACAAAATCCTTACAAATAGATAAAGACTTCAAAGTCAGTATATTGTTGGATACTGATTACCTTACTTTCGACCATTAAGGCAAAACAGTTTATATTTGTGAACTTATTATCAGGAAACACCAGATAATTGTGATATGCAGTCACGCTGATGTGCATAGTTTAGCTTATAATAGAAACTCAGTTATTGTTTTTTTTAATATTTTATTGCCACAATGCAGGTTTTTAAAAGATTAAAAAGAACACGGTCAATTAGATAAAATGTCGCTCAAATTAAATTATTCACCTCTTACGTTTATATACAACATGTTATATTAACACATCATTTCACATCACAAATCTCTTACACACTGATACATATACCTTGTTTGGACATTTTTAACGTTGATTGGATGACCTATTCAGCGTACAATGAGACGAAAAACCATGTACCTATTTATATTCGATAATTATGATGTTTGATTGCAATTTTTTGAAAAAGCTTGGACCAGATTGTCGGGCGAAACGTTGGATTTATTTCAAATTCATTCGCTGAAATTTTACAAATATATTCTTCTTATTTAATGTCTTACATCAACTCGGCGCTCAAATACTGTGAAACTATTTGCTCTAATTTAGACGAAAGTTCTTATATATTAAACTAATTTTGTTACGTCGAATAAAATAGCTGAGTGAACAGTGGATATCTAGAGCAAAATGAAGGTGATTTAAGGTCATTCATATGTCTTACAGATTTTAGAAGTCATGGTAAGACAAAACGAAAAAGATATCTACCAGATACTTTTAGGTATTACCGAAGTAAATGGTCTTGATATATTTTATTTCTAGACAAAACGTAAAAAACAACAAGATCCTTAAAATTTGAAGTTAGAGTCAGTGAAAAATGTCCTACAAAACTTGTTTTTTGATAGAATCGAACAAGGAAAAGGCAAAAGCGTTCTACAGGATAAAATAAATTCATTTTGTTTCGACAGCAACCATCAATTAAAAACACTTTAAAATTGCATATTTTAATACAATCACGCGTAAACAATTAACACACTTGAGTTAGCGGAGTTAAATTGGGGATTAATATCACTGAAGTTTTATTACCAGACTCAACAATTTCGTTGGTTTTACCTGATTTTAAAGATAGGTTTATGTTTATTCCTAAAACTACATTATAATGAGAGAAACAATGAATAGTACCAGACATAATTATTACTAATGCATTTTTGTATTGGAAGGATATATCAATACTCATTAAACGTATCGATATTTAACATCGGACTTTGCTCCTTTTTCCTCACTGTATTTTTTGGTTTCGTCTAGAATCTTGTTTTCGATTCTTCTTTCAAGCCAAATTTTATTTAACTTGGTCAGAAACAAAAAGTGGACCGTGTGACATTAGATAACTTTCTGTCTCACGAAATATGCGTATCTCTGTTTAAAAATTTTACTTATGCTGTATAGGCTTTAACTCATAATGAAAAAAACAAGTTGGAATAACAACAATGAATTTGGATGATAATTTCATTCTAAATATAAATTGTTAACAATTACAAATCACATAAAAATACGATCAAAGCTTTTATAGCAGTCTATGCATAATAAAAAACAATGGATGATGTTGTTTGACTAACTGGCCTTCTAAAAACCCTCTTTTATTTTAAAGTAACTAGGAAGGTATAGACACAACAAAACTTAAGGTTTAGTTCATTATTTTTTTGGCTTAATTGCTTTACTTTAAGAACAGCATCGAATATATATTGTGATTGGTTTGGAGTGAAGGAATATGGATAACGTCTGTAACTCTTCATACTATTAGTCATCGCTTATCTGTTTTTATGGGCTGCAAATGAATCATCTCAAAATAACATTTATCTTTTAGCTGTTCGCATAATTATGAGCTTTAGCGACCATAATTTGAGAGCAAAAGCTTGTAACAGTTTGCACAGTGTTATCACATTCTAGCAAAACGTTTACACAGCATGTAAGATTTTTCACCCGCTTTAGATAAAAGTTATCAAAAAAAGTCTTGTAGGTCCAGTGGAACGTCATTGGGGCCTAGCCAAACTATCTGGCAGTCAGGTCACTAAATGCCGAACAATCTACCGACCCTCGTCATGATCAAGGACAAGCATTACTCATAAACCAAGTACACATCACAAGTAGGCGCATGTGAAAATGGTCACATTATAATTCTTGTTTCTATTCCTACCAATACATTACTGAAATACAGTATGTTTGTACTATACAGTCACCAAAGTGGCCACAGTATATGTAGATGACTAAAGGGTAACCCAAGTAAGATAGCAACTGCGGGTTTCGACTTCACAGTAAGTTAGGAGATCACACTGTTTCTGTCTAACCCGAGCAGGCCCAAGATCATACACAAAGATTGCCTAATTCTGTGATCTACTGTCTTCAACATAATCATACCCTGACGCAAAAACAGTAAGTGATATCAATGAGGCCGATTAACTCATTACTAGAGACCTATAAAATAAATGTCAATGATGAGAGTCAAATGATTTTTATCTACACTTTCAGCCAATTTCAGCCTAAACGTTTAATATTCCAGAGTTTTTCCTACAGGTCGATGATGTACTACGACAGAACATTCCAGCTTAGGTTGTTTAGAGATTAACATGAGGAAGCTTCGCGAGGCCTGTGAAAATGTGCATCAAACTTTGCTGTAAATTTTGTCTTGTTTATTCTGATTATTCACTAGACCACCAATACATTGTGCGTCGTACCAAAAAAATATAAAGTAAATACGATGTTTCCAACAAAAAAATTGTCATGAAGTAAGAGATTTTAGGCAAACAAATTTAAAAACATCAGAAATTAAATGCTTTGTAACATTGTTTTTACTTGCCTTTCGCCATATACCGAGTAAGCTTAGTGGAACTGAAGTATTCTGAACACATATACAAAGAAAGCATATGTCATCTTCACTCGGAAGCCTCAAATAGACAGTAAATCTCATATTTCTGCTATTTTTATAGACTGTGTTTATTTTACGTCAATACAACGAATAGCATCACAAAGCTTCATGACATGTTTAATATCCAGTTGAAATAAAGTACTGATGCCGTCCTAAGTTACCAATGAGATGAACAGAACATTCGATGCCAACCGACACTTTCTTGAAAACAGTATCTCGAACGTATATTTGATTGTAAGCTTTGATTTAAATTCAGACAATAACAGGACTATTGTGACGAGCGATACAATGTATACTAATCATATGCGTGCGGTTTTAGAATTTCTTGTATCTGATACGGTTAAACAAAATTATATTGGACATAAAGTTAGGACCATACAACTAATTCTTATACGTCAGCCTGTAAATCAAAATGAGAAGCCTCATTTCTTATTTTTCTCCCGATTTCGACGTCCGCAAACAGTAATGCCGAGACCTACGTAACCACGTATTTCGTCGACGTAGAGAAGAAAATCAGGAGACCTATGATTGTGCCTTGGGGTACGCCACCCTTGATCAGCTCCCATTCCGTAGTGTCCCACTTACTGCCACATTTTGTCTTCGTCCACGGAGGAAGTTTCCTATTCATTCTTGTGCACACCTGTCATTCTAAAACTCAAGAACCCCTTCATAGTCCCTAAGTGAGAAGCCTTGTCGAATGCTTTGCTATGAGCTATGAATATCAGATCAAGAGATAAACCGTTATCTTTTGTAGTTGTCCAATCCTCCCTTGCGTCAGGCAAAAATACTTATTGCAAATCCATGGCTCTCAGGAGCTAAAATATTGTATTGTTTTAATGAACCTTGTGATTTAACTCGGATTATATTTTCAAATAACGTAACTACTATGCTGGTTGGAATGAGAGATCGTTCGTTAGACAAGATCTATCTCTGTCCACATTTTATTAAAGAACTAACGTTGGCAACTTCCCGACTTTTAGGGACAGCATTGTGGATGGTCCTGAAATAATGTCTGCGAGAGGTGATAACTATCGTGGATGTAACCCATCAGAACCCGATGTCTCATCAGGTCTGAAGTTGATCATCAATTGAAGAACAACTTCCTCAGTCATATGATAGTGATAATATATTTCCGACAGAACAGAAACACGCCATTTTTGAAGGTATGGTCAATAATTTTGATCACTGGTTTACAGATGAGGTGGCGAAAACATGGTAGTGGAAAAAAGAGAACCAAATGAGTAGGAGTGTGTTGGGATATAAACATTGAATGGTTTGTAGTGGAACATACAAATGTATGGTAAATCAGTAGATAAAACACATACTAGCTTCGATAACTAGAATGAAATATGGTTGAAGTGTTTTCAAATAAGAGAATATACTGACAAAGAACGATGCTTTGTAACGTGTAACAAGATTGAACGGGATCATTTGAAAAAGGAAATGTAGAAGTTAGGATCGGGAAATTTGTTCATTGAAACCAAAAGTGCATCAGAGGGAATAAAAGTGTTCAGAAGTGTCAACATATCTATCTATTATTATCTTTTATCTTTTTAACTATTCTCGCTTTTCTCATTTAATCCCCATCGATAAGTGATGATATAAATCCTGGGTTAGCATGTTGTAGATTAGCTCAGTCGAATGGCGAATCCAGCATAAAATTAGGAACATGAGGCTGATTAGGGAGAATTGGAGAACAACCTCAGTATCAAGAATTGATTAGCTCTTCGTCAACCATAAAGAGCCTGGAACAACCAACATATTTTGCCCCCTAAACATAGTTGGATTGAAGTCACCACCGCAACCATCATTGTCTTCCGGTCAGTTACTGCACCCTCCCACCTTTCATGATGTTAGGATCATTAAGGGTTATTTTCAGATAAAATATTATATTTCACACGATGCAGTATGTTCCACATCCTGTTAGAAAACTATTTCTGTGAGTGCCGTTTTACACGGTTATAAGGTGGTTACAAATTATACACTGTATGAAAGGCATTGATGCAATGCTTTAGACGACAAAAGTATAAATGATGGGTTTCTCAAAAAAGTATGAGCATTTGGACAGGTTTAATGGTAGACAGAAGTTTACCGACGTAGTCGGACAAGAGTAGTAATGTAACAGTCATAAATAAGGTATTAATTTGATGCTGATGTCATTTTATGTTAGCCTAACTGGTAGATGGTTCACAGGCTTCATAGATACTAGGCCACTGGCAGTAGTCGAAAAACTGTTAAGTTCACTTGACAACGCATCAAGATAGTAGTGAGCGCCCCTTGCGGGTAACTATATTTGAGCAGTTTATATAGGTCCAGTCAGTCATCTGTCCACTCCAAGTGAAAATTAAGAGGGGATATAAAGTTACGGAGACATACCTCATAAAATTTCAAGGAAGAAAAAGGGAAACGAAACTTAGAGTCTGATATGATTTAGAAATGTTTAGATAACAGTATACATCGACGGTTAGCCACCTTATATCGGGACTTAGTTCATCTATCATCGAGCTTAGCTCGAACGTTTTAGTTTTGGAATCAAGAGGGTTTGCATAGCACACAATAATGGTATTTTGAGAATCACTAGTTTTACCCATTTAGATCTCGGAAGCATTGGGTTAAAAGACCTGACTATTTAAAAAACCATGAACCTAAAGATGTCACAGGTATTCGGAGACTGACAACACCTATATAATCAAACGATACCAATCTGTTCAAATCAGAAGTCCGAAATGAAGTGATCCGAGGATATATATGGAAGGCTATCGATATGTCGAGAAGCATTTGGTCTAGGTTGACTAGCAGTTGCAATGGATGTATAGCATGGCGTACGCGCTCGTGATCTGGTGAGAATATTGTAGCTGTAAATAATTCCCCAAAATCAATAGCTCATTAAGTGTTCGATATTGGATGCTGACCACATTTGTTTAAGTGGACGTGTTTAACTGAAGGCTTTCGTTCATGCATCCGTACCAGGTCACGTTACGAACCAGCGTGGGACAGAGCTCCTACGTTCACTAGCCAGATTAGAGCAAACGCTTCTCGATATATTGATAACGCATCAAATATATCTTTCCGATCTCTTCTCATATGACTTCTGATTTTGATTGCTTGAGGAAAGCTTCGAATATAGAAGGTGTTACTGGTTTATATTATATCTAATCGAGCGCCTTCAAATAGGGTGTCCATTAAAGCTAATGAGGTCAGAGTCAATTTTGAAGACAAACAGAATTGTTAATTTTAGGGATTTATTTACCGCTACAAATCTAAATGTTTACTTCGCCATTTCACTCTCCAGCTTTTACCTCAGTGAGAGCATTCTTCCACTAAATTACATCGTCAGTTGACCAACCTTGTGGTAGACGAATGTTCAAATTACAATTTTTGTATGCCTTGTTTAGCATCCGTTTTCATGTAATTTCGGGGTACTGACCTGAAGATTCTTCTTGGTTGGGTCTTGCCTCCAATCCACCTAGCAAATCTCATTACTTTCGTTGTATGTACTCCTCGGCTCTCTTCTCTCAGTACATTTCTGATGGAAGATTCTATCTTAAATCTTGAGAAGCAGCATGGATTTAAAATAGGTTATTCTTGTCTCAATAACTTATCAGTCGCTCGTGGAAGTATATGAGCTCTTAAGGACCAAAAGTTACCTTTAGACGTAGCCTACATCGATTTCAGCAAAGTTTTTGACAAGAAGTCAATCCGTGTTGTGAATACTATTCTGCTGGCATATTTTAAATTATAGTTGCACCTACACTAGTGGACTACCTGAAGAGACGAATAATGTTTCGGAAAAGAGAAAATCTGACTAGTCGAGTTGGTTTGTTAATCCTGATACAGTTCACTTAGTTGTGAGATTCTCTCGATCTCTTTATGAACTAAACGTAGTATAGTTTGTTAATACTGTGGACATATGAACTTTTATTGGGAATAGATTTAATATGCAATGTCATGAATTCTGGCAGTCTAACTTGATAATCACTAGATGATCATGAATAGTTCCAGGAGCGTCAAGCTATAAATTCAGGGTTCCAATATCTAATAAACTAATTACTTATGTCCATAGATATTACTTATATTGGCATAAGTAGTTAGTTTATTAGATATTAGAACACTGAATCTAGAGCTTAACGCTCCTGGAACTATTCATGTTCATCTAGTGATTCTCAAGTGTGACTACCAGAATTCATCGCGTTGCATATTGAAACCATTCCCAATAAAAGTTCATACGTCCGCAGTATTAAGAAACCTTACTACGTTAGCGAGATCAGAATTTAGGGACGAGATCTGTTATACCGATGCCCGGAGCTTACTCAATAAGCTACCGGAACTATGTGTACAGATTGACTCAACTAGGCCAGACATAATCACAGTCACAGAAACATGGCTGGCGCCGTCTATAGATAGTAGGGAGCTTGATTTCGAGGGTTTTACATTAGTAAGGGTCGATAGAATACAAACGCGTAAAGGAGGGGGAGTAGCTCTATTCATTAGGAATGCTATTCCATTCACCATTATCGACAGTGTATCCCATGAGAGTGGGACGTATGAATTAGTTAGCTGCCGCCTGAAATGCAGGGGACAAGAGTTGCTGCTTAGTTTGATCTATCTCAGTCCAAGCTGTGAGGTAAACGAGGTCCTGTTAAGCAGTCTCAACACTTTATCACGAAGTAATCGATGTCTAATCCTAGGGGACTTTAATGCACCCATGGTGGACTGGGGAAATCAACGGACTGAATCGTCAGCAAATTCCTTCGAACAGGAACTAGTTGATGCGGTAATCACATGTGCCCTAGTGCAACACGTGAAGGAAGCAACTAGGTACGACCCGGGTTCTGCATCATCCTTACTAGATCTTATATTGACTCATTATGAGGATGACGTTGCAAACCTGGATTACATGCCACCCCTAGGCAAAAGTGATCATGCAGTTTTAACCTTTGACTTCCATATAACTGTCGATCACGAGCACGCCTCAGCTCAATCCAGACCTAACGTCTGGAAAGCAAACATACCAGAAATCATGCACTCAGCATGGTCAGTAGATTGGAAAATAGACCCAGAGTCATCAATCCAAACGGCTTGGGACGTATTCCGGAATTTATACTTAAAAGTTACCGCCCCCCACATCCCTTGGACTACACCTAGGGGGCCGAGAAACTCCCCACCGTGGTTCAGTAGGGAGGTTCGCATCCTTCACCGTTAAAGAAGAAAAATGTGGGATAGATTTAGGTTACTGGGGACTGACGAGGCAAAATCTCGGTATCAAAAGGCTCGAAATACCTGTGTCTCGACCCTCCGTAAGGCCAGAAAGCTGTACGAAGAGAAAATCGTTAAGGAATCCATAGAATGCCCTAAACGCTTGTATTCGTATATAAACCAAAGGGCAAAAAGAAGAAGAAATGTTCCTTCACTATGGGGAGACAGTACTGCCTCATCACTAGTGGAGGACGACTTTGGCAAAGCTCAAGTATTCTCTAAATACTTTAGCAATGTATACACCATAGAAACACCCTTCTCACCAGTCCATGAAAATCCCCCCACACAAACACTGGACAGCGTGACCATTAAAGAACTCGATGTCTTTGGTCTGCTAGTTAAGCTTGACAAAGGTAAATCCACTGGACCCGATGAACTGCATCCTAGGTTACTGAAGGAATTAGCTAACTTTGTTGCGAACCCTTTAAGTGTATGTTTTAATCTATCCGTAACCCAGGGTCGTCTACCAAAAGACTGGAAGAACGCCATAGTAATTCCTGTCTTCAAAACAGGTACAAAATATAAGCCTGAGAATTACCGACCAATTAGCCTAACTAGTGTGGTTGTTAAAATCTTAGAAAAGATTATTCGGAAGGAGCTGTTAAAGTATCTCGATGAAAACCGGATCCTCTCGGAAAAGCAGCGTGGTTTTAGAACAGGTTACTCTTGTCTCACAAACTTATTAGTCGCTCGTGAAAGCTGGTGCGCTTTTAAGGACCAAAAGTTACCTTTAGACGTAGCTTACATCGATTTCAGCAAAGCTTTCGACAAAGTTCCGCATAACCGGCTGTTATATAAGCTAAATAATGTCGGGATTGGAGGCAATCTATTGATGTGGATAAAAGACTTCCTAGTTGGGCGTCAACAAAGAGTAAGGGTGAACTCCAATTTGTCTAGCTGGGAAACTGTGCTTAGTGGAGTCCCCCAGGGTACAGTTTTGGGGCCAGTGTTATTCCTCCTGTACGTAAATGACCTCCCTCGTCTACTATCATCATCGGTCTTACTCTATGCTGACGATGTCAAGATATGGAGAGCGATACAAAGCAGGGGCGATAGCTTAGAACTTCAAAATGACCTGGAGAGATTATCTGAATGGCCCCAAACCTGGCAATTGCCGATAAATACTTCCAAGTGTATTGTGATGCATATCGGCCACCAGGGTACAGATACATACACGATGAATAACACTGAGCTACCTATTGTCCAGACACACAATGACTTAGGAGTCATCGTTAGTCAAGACCTAAAGACTACTGCACACTGCCGTGCAATAGCCGCCAAAGATTTTAGAACCTTATGGTCCATACGCAGGGCTTTTAGGCATCTCGACGATAAAACGTTTCTGACTTTGTATACAGTGTTCGTACGTCCTAAACTTGAGTACTGCATACAAGCAGCTAGCCCCTGCCCAAAAAAGACTGAACTATTGGAAAGGGTTCAGAGAACAGCAAGTAGGCTGATTCCCGGAATAGCGAAGCTCCTGTATGGTACTAGACTGACCAAGCTAAAACTATTCCCGCTGTCATATAGAAGAATCAGAGACGACTTGATTACAGTTTTCAAATTGCTTAGTGATAAATTTGCAGCTGATATGTCCTCATTTTTCTTGTCTTCCAAAACAGAAAATTTACGAGGACACTCCAAAAAAATTCACAAGCCCAGAACGAATTACTTGTCAGCTGACTACCGACTTTCCCATCGAATCACCAACAAGTGGAATTCATTACCTCAGCACGTGGTTGAGGCTCCATCCGTCGACTTTTTCAAAAGAAAGTTGGATCAGCTGAGAAACCATTGAGGATACCACGGATGTTCTAATTTTGCAACTAGCAACCAGTAGTATCTTCTATAATCGTTCGTTCCCAGTCAAATAGAAACCAGAAGTCAGACGAGGAGAGGTAGGAAAGATATATTTGATACGTTACCAATATATCGAGGAACCTTTACTATAAACTGGCTAATGAACGTAGGAGCAGTGTCCCACGCCGAGTTGAAACGTGATCTGGTGCGGATGCATGACCGAAAGCCTTCAGTTAAACAAGTCCACTTGAACAACGTGGTCAGCATCCAATGTCGAACACTTAATGAGCTATTGATTTTGGGGAATTATTTACAGCTACAGATCACTCCCCCCCTAGTGAGGTAGTGATGCCCCTAAGACGTGACCAGCCAGAAGTTTAAACCCAACGGGTTTGTCGTTGGTAAACACTCTTCTGATAGCTTGCTTCGTTTAGCAGCGTCTGGTCGTCTTTCCTTAAACTATGGGACCAAAATGTACAACATAGCAATAAAGAAATAAAGTACAATAAATATTTCGGTTCCTTGCGAAACTTCGTCGTTCTTTTCCAGCCGTCCTGGAAAAGAGGAAAAATAAAACGTGTGAGTGCATGTCGAAAATACACTCGTACTTGCGTAAGGACACAAGATAAGCGGAAAAAAATAAACTAATACACTTACAAACAGCGTAAAAGCGATCGGAAAAAAAATGTTTTTTTTTGGTTTCTTTTTTATGTGTAAAAAAAAATATATATACGCTCAAAAAAAAATGTTTTTTTTGTTTTGTTTTTTATATAAATAAACAAAATGAGCATATTAAAAAATTTTTTATAATAAACTATGAAAAGGTAATTCAAGATAAAGCTTATGTCCTACGTGCAATATTCGTTAAGATGTTCTGGAAATCTTACTCGTCTTCCAGAACGCGTTGTTTTAGGTTTATCTATCGACGTTGACGAAGTATCAAGTTGTGTGTCGGTTGTCGTGTGGGGTACTACAGGTGTAGTAGCTGTGTCGTTTGCTTGTACCGAAGGAAAATCGACGTAGCTAGGGTTTCCTTCTATGTACGCAGCTTTGAGTCGATCGATACTGATGCTATCGTTCGTACTGTTCTTATCGACTACATAGTACTTAGGTTCGCGTTGAAGAACTTTGAAGGGTCCTTCGTATGCTGATCCGAGGGGTCGTCGGTGTGAGTCTCGACGAACGAAGACGTGTGTACTATGTCGTAATTCGGGTTGAACGAAAACATCAGTTGATTGAGGTCGAGTGTGAGCAGGTTTAACTGAACGCATAGCGTTTGAAAGCCTACTCGTGTAAGAGTTTAGATCCATGTTCAATGAAGAAGCTGAAGGATCCACGAATTCTCCTAGGAGTCGGAGTGTCGTTCCGTAAACGAGTTGAGATGCCGTGTATCCAATGTCAGCTTTCACTGCATTGCGAATACCTAGCAAGACGAGTGCAAGAGCGTCTGTCCACTGTGAAACGTTTGAAGCTGATAATGAAGCTTTAAGTTGTCGATGAAAACGTTCTACCAACCCGTTTGCTTGTGGGTGGTAGGCGGCCGTTCAGAAGCGCGTGATTCCTAATAGTGTGGTCAGACAACAGAAAAGTCCGGATTCGAACTGGCGTCCGCGGTCTGTAGTGATGGTTGAAGGGCAGCCGAAATTTGCTACCCATCGTTCGACGAATGCGCGGGCCACGGTTTCAGAAGTAATGTCCTTAATCGGTACTGCTTCTGGCCATCGAGTAAAACGGTCTACGCATGTCAAGAGATATGAGTATCCGTTTGAGTCGGGTAAGGGTCCTACCAAATCTAGATGGACGTGGTCGAAACGAGCGTCAGGGGTTTTGAAAGAGCCTGAGAGTTGTCGAGGATAACTCATGCTAAAGATCAATGTCTTCTTTTTGAAGCTGAGCGAGTTTAAGAAGGTCGGTTCCTTGGAAACTGTTCAAGGAACTTATTCGAGACAAGGCATCTGCGACTATATTGTTAGCTCCAGAAATGTGTTGTATGTCTGGAGTAAACTGCGAAATGTAGTCGAGTTGTCGAGACTCTCGCGGTGAGTACTTGTCTGAAGATGAACTTAAAGAGAAGGTAAGAGGTTTGTGATCAGTAAAAAGTGTGAATTCTCTTCCTTCGGTGGAATGTTGGAAATGCCGCACAGCACAATACACAGATAGGAGTTCCCTACCGAACGTGCTGTACCTAGATTCCGCGTCTAGCAACCGTCTCGAGAAAAATCCTAAAGGTTGCCAAGAGTTGTTAACCCATTGTTGTAAGACTCCTCCGATTGCTGAATCAGATGCGTCTACGGCGATACTAATGGGCGCTTGAGTGTCCTGACGAGCAAGCAGGGTTGCTTTAGCGATGTGTTCCTTAACTGTGGAGAATGCTTTACGGGCTGTGTCGTCTAAACTAATTGATTTTGCATTTCCACGAAGTTGGTCGGTTAACGGTTTCATAAGGGATGCGCATTTGGGTATGAACCGTCTGTAGAAACTTACAAGTCCGTTAAAAGTTCGTAACTGCCTGATCGTGGTCGGTTCTGGGTAATCCAGAATGGCCGCCACTTTGCTTCTAAGGGGTCGGATGCCTTGAGCATCAATAGTGTGTCCTAAGAAGTCTAAGGAGTTGGTTCCGATTTGGCATTTCTGAATGTTTACAGTAATGCCATGCCTTTGGAGTCGATCAAAAACAATGTCCAGATGCTGAAGATGTGATTCTCTGTCCGGACTTGCTATTAGACAGTCATCAACATACGCATGTACGAAGTTGAGACCTCGGAAGACGTCGTCTATAAATCTTTGGAAGGTTTGAGCCGCGTTTCTTAAACCAAAAGACATTCGCAAGAATTCGTAAAGACTGAAGGGAGTGATGATGGCGGTTTTAGGAATGTCGTCGGTTGCCATCGGTATTTGGTTATAAGCTTTAACCAAGTCGATTTTCGAAAAGACAGTTGTACCTTTCAAGGTAGCTGTGAAATCGTGAATATGAGGCAGTGGGTAACGATCGGGAATGGTTTTAGCATTCAGACGCCGATAATCACCAGTTGGCCGCCAATCGTTGCTGTCCTTTTTAGGGACCATGTGTAATGGGGATGACCATGGACTATTTGATGGTAGAATTATACCTAAGTCTATCATATGCTCGAATTCGTTTTTGGCTAACCTAAGTTTTTCGGGAGCGAGTCGACGGGCTTTTGAGAATACAGGTGGTCCTGTAGTCGAGATGTGATGTGTAACATTGCTGGTTACACAAGGCAATTTCGATTGCGATTGGTATATCCCGGGGTCATTGTCGAGTACTGATTGGTACAAGGGGTCTATGGTGTGCTTAATCGTGACTGGGGATAACCTGCAACCAGAACAAGGAGTTACGCAAACAGATAGCTTAGTGTTTCCGTCTATTAACCTTCGTGAGCGTGTGTCGATGAGTAGATTGTGGTATTGTAACAGATCTATACCAATGATTGGCATAGAGACATCTGCAATAACGAAAATCCAGTGTATGGGTTTGCGTAAACCCACGTTAAGGTAGACGTACCTTTTACCGTATGTAGCGATCGGCTTTCCGTTTGCCGCCTGTAAACTGAAAACAGACTCGCGAAGTCTGTCGTCGGGATTTGCTGGAAGAACGCTAACTTCTGCGCCAGTGTCGACGAGGTAGCGAACTTTCGTAGTCACATCCGTGACGTATAACAGACGGCTGTGTTCGCCGGCTACGGTTGCCGTTAACGCGTGCCGGCTGGGACGTTTCCCGAAATCTTATTCGTGTCAGTCGATTTTGAGGTCGGATAATTGCATGGTTTCCTGCAATTTCTGGAAGACTTACCGTACTGGTTATGATACCAGCACCAGTCGGGATTGTCTGTCTCTCGTGGTCGAGAGCCAAATCGCCTACGTGAAACACTTCTACGCGGGGTTTTTGACCGACTACGGTCATCACGAACTCTAAGATATCGTATAAGCGTGTGACATAGTTCGGCTATGTCAGTCGGGGTCGATTGAGGTTTTTCCTTGACGGAAAAAACCTCGGCCTTAGAAGATTTAGTGATTTCTAAGATTCGGTCGGCAGATGCAGCCAGCTCGTCTATGGCGTTGTTTTGAAATGAAACAAGCACTGCCTGCACCTGATGAGGAAGTTTAGACAAGAAAAGTTGTCTGAGTAGGCCATCATCGAAAGTTCGTTGGCCGATAACCTCTCTCATTCTTAGCAACATGTCTGTCGCAGAACCCTGTTGCAAGTCGATGTTATGGAAGAGTTGGTCTAACCGTTGTCGGTCGGTTAGGTCTCCACGTTTTAGAATCGAACATTTGAGAGTTTCGTAAGGTTCGGGAACATCACTAGTAAACATACTAGGTGTTACGTACCTGTTAAACTCGCGCGGTAACGCCTTAACTACTGCGAGGAAACGTGTGCGCGAGTCCGTGATTCCGTGCATGCGAAAATCAGCTTCTGCGTAGCAGAACCAGGACTCGATATTGTCGGGCCAAAATGGCGTTCACTGAATCGAAACAGGGGGAATAGACTTTAACTTAAAAACCTTGGGTGAGTGTTCCGTCATAGTAATATAGCTAACGAAAATGTCTAATTAAAATATATCCGGGAAAAAAAATTCGCGAAAAAACAGTATATCACAATATATAAAATTCAAATAAACAATAAAAATGAATAATAATATTCCAAAATGGAACAGACTCACAGTATATTGGCTTGGTGTACCAGATCACGTCGGGCTCACCAATGAGGATACCACGGATGTTCTAATTTTGCAACTAGCAACCAGTAGTATCTTCTATAATCGTTCGTTCCCAGTCAAATAGAAACCAGAAGTCAGACGAGGAGAGGTAGGAAAGATATATTTGATACGTTACCAATATATCGAGGAACCTTTACTATAAACTGGCTAATGAACGTAGGAGCAGTGTCCCACGCCGAGTTGAAACGTGATCTGGTGCGGATGCATGACCGAAAGCCTTCAGTTAAACAAGTCCACTTGAACAACGTGGTCAGCATCCAATGTCGAACACTTAATGAGCTATTGATTTTGGGGAATTATTTACAGCTACACCATCATTGCCAGGACTAACACAGGCCATCAAGCCTCCTGTCCTTTCCAAACTGAAACTGAGCCAATCAGAAGCGTTCGAGGGATTCCTAGGTCACAGCGCCAATTTCAGTGCCTGGTGTTGATGTACGGTCAGTTCGCAGAGGATTTTAGAGTAGACTTGACAATTAGGAAGCTACAATAAATGAGACTATTAAGGCGTTCCTTTATTTTCAATTTTGGTTATTAAATGACTTGTAGACCTTGTGCAGACTACCGTGATGTTGTCCTTCGATGTAACATATTTTGAAGGAAGACGTTCGCTAGAATAGGAACTTTTTGTCGCTCGATCCAGATTGAGACTAAGGCATATTATAATAGTTAACACGAACTGCATGACAAAAGCACCAGTAACGTTGGATGCAATAATCGCAGATTTTACTGAAAATTCGGCTATTCAATGGTATGAGTATTGCAGAGACATGCCCATAATAAAAATGATAAAATTACACAGCCGGAGCACACACAAGCAATACTGAAGCTATGTGGTCGATGCTGAGATCGTTTTTGTGACCTTATCATGGCTCCAGAGACCGACTATAATGGAGCCGTATATATGAGTTCCTCTACCTTATGCATTACGATTTGAGAACCTTTGAACCTCTTTCTAACAAGATGTAGGACCATATAAAAGAAGTGTATCCACTTTAATTCTTTGGTTTTGTATAATATATCTCTACATCAGCTGTTTACTGACTGGCTTATATTTCTCAAGGCTAAGATTCGTTCAAAGGTCGTCCATAAATTATAGTCTCGCCGTTGCCATACCCCATTAGCACAGCGAGATGAAATTGTCAGCCCGAGTCCCAAGATAGTAGCGATAGTAACAGTATGCGTGGTAATAGAAAAGGTTAGGCATCGAAGATATGATCCAAGGAAATATAAATTAGTGAAATAAAAGCAAGAAACTTATGAGCAATTCAGAAGCTCAGAATCTGGGGTAAGACAGTATGGATTCATCTGAGCTCTTTTCAAACGGTTTTTAACCATTTCATTCGAGGTTTCTAACCAGTGGTTTGTTTTTATCAAATTTCTGTCCTAAACGATACCTAACACCATCAACTTACTTACTGAACATAAACATTTACAATATGTACACTTTAGTGCGTATTTGGTAGAATATATTGTACCTCAATGTTCACTGCTTGCAAAAAATGCTTAATCTTTTAGCCCGAATACAATGAAATCTAGAGGAGTCGAAAAACTGAGAGCTGATCAAAGGCCATATCCAAGACATTGAGAGCGACGTACTTCGCTCTTTTACACGTTTTTTTTACTTGCCTTGCTCTTTTTTTCATTCATTTCAACGTGGGTTCCCATTTGTCTCATGTAAGGTATCCGAATTACATCTTCCTAATTCATCCTTTCATTCGTTTGTACAACAGACATGTGCTTGCTGAGTGGTATCTACTAGGGATTTTTCTTCAACCTTTTATTTATGTCTAACTTTAGTGAACACGAATATTTTCTCCCCTCCTAATAAAGCATAGCAAGCGTGAATGTTGAGGTTCTAATAGGATTTAGACTCTCAGCATGTGTGGATTTGTGTATAGAAAAAAACTTTAGTAACCACATTTCTCCTGGTTGTTGATATCCTTCGCGCTCTTTATCACAATCCAGTTTTTAGATTGTAGGTCACACTTCAGTACAATAGTATTGGTTTATGCTCGTTATTTGTCATACAACTTGTGCTGAAAATAATCGCTTTTCCATAAATCAGTTCACAGTACTGTCATGTAAATGAAAAATGTAGTTGAATTTTAGTAATTCAGATTGAGTTATCGAGTATAGTCTGATATGTACACTTGACTCTTGACCATGTTAATTCTAGACGGACTATGGTTTATCCGATCATTTATGCGCACAGCCAGTGATAGATCACGTGTTTAAACGGTACTTACGCCTGTTAACCCTTGCGGAGGAGCATAGGCCGCCCACCAGCACTCTCCATCCAACCCTAGACAACTGTTTATAAATACTTGTACTATTTTGATGATGGTTGTAGTAGTTCTCCAATTTTCAGCTTCGCACAGCAAAACTGTCTTGACGTTCGCATTGAAGATTGTGACTTTGATATTGGTTGACAGTTGTTTTGAGTTGCATATGTTCTTCGACTGTAAGAATGACGTTGTTGCTTTGCCAATCCTCACCCCCACATCACTGCATTAGATCCTCCTTGTTCATAAATGATGCCTCCCAGGGACGTGAAAAATTCCATATCTTTCAGGGTTTCGCTATCAAGTGTGATTGGGTTAGTGTTCGCCATGTTGTATTTGAAGTTTTTACTTTTTTCCTTTGTGTATATTGAGGTCTATTGATGCAGAGGCTGCTGTTACACTAGTTGTCTTCATCTGCATTTGTTCGTGTGTATGGAATAGGAAGGCTAGGTCATCTGCGAAGTCCAAATCGTCTGATTTATTCTGAGCTGTCCATTATATTCCGTGCTTCCCCTCAGATGTCGAGGTCTTCATAATCTAGTCAATCACCAGAATAAAGAGGAAGGGGGAGAGTAGACAACCTTGCCTGACTACGGTCCTTACTGGAAATGCATCTGTCAGCTGTCCTCCATGCACCACTTTTCACTGTAGTCCGTCGTATGAGTTCCTGATAACGTTGACAATCTTCTCAGCTACTCACACTATAGTGTTGAAGAAGTTTCCATGATGTTCTCCGGTCTACACTGTGGAACGCCTTCTCATAGTCAATGAAGTTGATGTATAGTGACGAGTTCCACTCAACTGATTGTTCTACGATGATCCGTAGTGTCGCAATTTGGTCTGTGCATGACCGATCCTTGTGGAATCTAGCCTGTTGATCTCGAAGTTGGGCGTCTACTGCTTATTTTATCCGGTTGGGCAACACTCTGTTGAAATTTTTTCCTGGTACTGACAATAATGTGATGCCTCTGTAATTCTCACATTTGCTCAGATCTCCTTTCTTTGGTACGTTGATGAGGTATCCTTCTTTCCGGTCCGTTGGCATTTGTTCCTCCTCCCAAATCTTCTTGAATAGAAGGTGAAGCATGTTTGCTATTACTTCAATGTCTGACTTTAATGCTTCAGCTGGTATATTGTCAGGTCCTGCTGCTCTTGATTCGTCTGATAGCCATCTTGACTCCTTCGATCGTTGGTGTAGTTACGTCTATAAGTAGGTTTGTGTTTACTGCTTCGATGTCCAGTGGATTCAGTGGGGCTGGTTTTTTGAACAGTTGCTCGAACTATTCTACTCGTCTGTTCTTGAATCTTCGTGATAATTTTTTCTTTCTTAGTCCTTGACTGGTCTCTCCGGTATGCTATATCTCCCTGCCAGTTTCTTCGTTGTATCATATAATTGTTTCATCTTTCCTTCTCTCACAGCTTTTTCCGCCGTCGTTGCTAGTTCTCCCATGTATTTCTGCTTTTCGGCTTTAATGCTTTTCTTCACTTATTGGTTTGCTTCTGCGTACTCTGCTTACGCCTTGACTTTCTCTGCGCGTGTTCGACTGTTGTTAATTGCTATTTTCTTGGTCTTCCTTTCATCAATCTTGTCCAGCGTTCCCATAGAGATCTATTCCTTACGATGATGCTTCTTGAGACCCTGAACCTCTTGACACGGTGAAGTTAGTGCTTCTTTGATCCCTTTCCAGTTGTCCTCCATGGTAGTTTCTTGTTCTTTCAGTAGATCATGTAAAGCTTGGAACCTGTTGAGAGTTATCTTGAATTGGTTGGGTTTGTTAGTATCTCGAAGGAAGGCTGTATTGAACCTTTGTAATGCTGTCTCCCCAGTTTTCCAGTATTTCTTTAGCTTCGGTTTCATCTTGGTCATAACCAGGTGGTGATTTGAAACAATGTCAGCTCCTCTCCTGGTTCTCACATCTGGCAGTAACTCTAAAAGAGTTACAGGTGGAGTGTATTCAAATTGTGTTGCCTGTTAAATGGTCAGTTTTCGTCCAGTTGTTTTTGTTGCGACTAAAACATACTAAACTTGGTTAAATTCCCCCTTCTTTTACTGTGGTAAAGTCAACATAATTATTTTTTTTGTATGAAGATTTATTGTCTTTGTTTATCTGCTCTAGTTTGTTGTTTTGCAGGTCAGCTAATCAAATGGATGACCTCAAATCGTTGCTTGATGCAGAGCAGGAGAAAGTGATCAAGTTGAAAGCTCTTGTGGTAAAAGAGAGAAAAGTTAACACAAAAATTAAATCAGAATTGGAATATCTGAAGTCACTCCATAGCAAGACTCATCAAGAAGGTAGTGGAACCGTTGAAAAATTTGATAAGTCATGTTGTACTTCTGAATTTTTAAATGAATCTATTTGTATGAATGAAGCACAAACGTTAAAGCTTGGAAGTACATCATTAGAAAACGCTGCAGATAATGAACATAAAAGAAATTTCCGTGTATCAACTGACAATATTGGTGATAAGACGACTAAAATTCCTGTTTGTACAATTTCAGCCTCTTCTTCTTGTGAAACATTCACTAAGGATTCATTGCAGAATTCTGAAAAACATCTACATGTATCTTGTTTAAATGAAATAACTATAGTTCCTGTTAACTGTCTATGCGCTGAAACACAAGTAGACAACTTAAATAATTTTGATGGAAAGGATTCACCATTGTTACAACAGTTTAACACTGCATTACAGTCATTAAAGCTCAACAATAGAAACAATCTATCAAAAGATGAATTAAAATTAGTATTTTCTGAGTGTAACAGATTATTAGAAGAGATCAATCCCTGTTCAACTGATAATTATCATATACCTTTTAATCATTCTTCATCAAAAAGTGAAATAATAAAGCAAGAAAATTATTGTCAAACTCTATCAACAGATTTAAATCAATATTTTCACACATTAAAAACGTCTTCTACTAAACAAAAAGAAGAACATGATTCTTATCATAATAAATTTTCAAATGAATTCAAACATGTTCATTCAAATGAAGTTTGTAATGAAGAATTACATATTTTAGAAGAAAGAGTAAATGAATTAAAACATAGTGTTGAATATGCTGAATCTTCATTTAATCAATTATCAAATAAACTTACATCAGTTACTCATATAAATGAAGTGTATAATGCTAAATTATTACAATTACAAGCAAAATGTAATGATAATTCATTGGATATGATACATTCATTATCATTTGTTAAGTTGAAAAGTTTATTTTATGATTCTTTTTTATTACCATTAATTCAATACTATGAAGAAGTAAACAATAATAAACAATGTAATTTGTGTATAGATTATTTTACTTGGGATAATTTTCAAGATGATAAAGTTGCGAAGAGTTTAAACGATTTCCTTGATGAATTAAAACAAATGATAAAGTACTATTACACATTCAATAATAAATGTATTACATCTTCTGATGTATGCATTCTAACTGATTATAATGAAATAAATATTGAACAAGAGAAACTGTTGTCAGATAAATTAAAAAATAAAGAATCGGAATTAATTAGTGCAAATGAAAAGATTTTAATCTTTGAGAATTTAATTTCAGATTTAAAAAGTCAATTACAAAATTCTGAAGAAAAACTACATCGTATGAAAAATCTTTTAGTTAAAACTAAATTAGATGCAACTGAACAACAGAAGAAACTTTTAGAATTTCAAAAAAGTCAATCTGTAAATGTTGAAAATAATCAAGAATTGAATCGTCTAACTGAAAAATTATCTAATATTGAAAAGGAGAAAGAAAATTTGATGTGTAACCTGACACATTTGCGTAGTGAATTAACTCAACAACATGTCTTATGTGAAAATCTTCAAAATGATAAATGTTTAGCACTGGATAGACTTCAAAAGTTGCAAAATGAATATAATGCATACAAAGTCAAGGTAAATAATAACCCTAATAATTAAAAAAAATACTTTTTTTTCCTAACTCTAGTATTTGGTATATAAATATGATTCAGCGATTGATAAGTTGAATGTGATAATTTTGTTTAAAAGGGGGAGAAATGTGAATTTTTCGTACATGACTGTATCACAAGTGATTCCTTTCATTTATTTACCACTCTGATACTTTGTTGTTCCAAATGCACTGAATTACAGTTCAATACGTTGGGACTTGCCACTTATCGTACTAGATTGATTAGCTCCTTGATGATGTCCTCACATTTTAAAATTTTTAAATGAATGTACTTGCATCTCATTTCATAATAAAAAAAAACGTTTTAAGTCATATTAACATCATACTAATAACGAGAGAACTAGAACTAATAGTCACACATGTTGATAACATTTACGCTTGTCCAACATGACTGGGACAATGAATTATGATTCACTAGTGGAAAGAAAACAAATGAAGGATTTTCGTATGTTTCAGCTCGGTGATTACTATTGTCTCTGTTTGTTATAAACTGTCTTATCACGACCCCACCACTCTTATCGCTTAATATTCCTCGGACACTTTATTTCGCCCAAAATCAGAATACGGTTGAACAGGAACGTAATTATATTCAAATTAAATTAGGTTGAATGTGAGTAAGAATCACGGTAAGAAAAACGTCAGTATATTTATAATTTTACACGGGAAGATTCTAGAGTCTTCATTTATCCTCTAGCGCTCACTGGCTTATAAATGGCCAATCAGCGTACTCTAATACAATAATGCACGGAACATCCTTGAATCCAATCTACATCCCATTAACACTGTTATACCTACTAAGTGGAGACTCACAAACTTTATATGCTTAACTGAAAATCTACACATGATAGTAAACTGTGAGCGCTTTTTATTTTTCTCTTATGTCCATTAAGTGGGCCAGTAATAAGTGGGTACAAAGAAAGGTGAATGACGTTACTGGACAGCTCTTTTTTATTGGGAAACTACATGGCTGATAGTACGATCTTCTTTATGGTAGAACATCTCTACAAAAGAAGTTGTGTGGTGTGGTCTACTTATATCCATATAAGTAGTATATGGTGTGGGTCAGACATAGAATGTATTTTGGCAGAAGACCGATGAGGAAAGAACTGAAATGAAACGCAAACGTCTGGAAAATGCATGAGCAATGGAATAAGAGAAGAAACAGTGAAGATTGAAACAATTGGTTGTTAATTTGCAAATTGACTGTTCATTGTTTGGTAATCAGAATTTATTGAGATAGTCTGTAATCTTTGCTTAAATACATTCGATTGTCCCCAACTAGTGTTCTGTTCAAAAGAAGTTGGAATGTATTTTCAACTCAATGAAAGTCATTCATTTTTAATTTCCTCACATTAGATTGGGCTAATTTTCATTACCAACTCTTTAAGTATTGGAATACTATTTGTCGATATGTGCCGGAAAATTAAGGTTTTTGTGGATGAGATCATATATATATATATACTCAGATTGTATCAGTTTATTCAATCGATCATTTTATGTGAAAGATTTTTTCATTTCAAACTTTTGTTTCCAATCTAAGGCTCAGCATGCTCTAAGCAACGTACGCACTCTAACCAATGAGGCGAACACAACAAATACTAATAATAGTCCTAATTATGAAGGGGTGAGTACTAACCACCCTGATATTGAAAGCAGATCATTTTACTATTCAAATGAATTAGAATCAATGAAACATAATCTTTTTGACGTACAAAATAGAATGAAAGAAGCTGAATTGCATGCATCCTTAGCACAATCAGAATGTGATTTGTTAAAGAAAGAATTGATCGAAGTTAAAACAAGGTAAGTATATTTTTATTATTTCCAAATACACACTAAACAAATAAACACAAATTAATCGATGGTATTCGATTTGCATTAAGAACTAAGTAAACATCACATTCGTTTGGACTCAGTAATCAGTCAGTGTAAATATCGCCATCCTATATTAGGCCAATTGCGACCCGCATATCTGTCTCACTAGTAACGTCTTTCACAATGAAACTCAGTGATTTGGGTTCAAATCGTGCAATAAGTATCAGCTCACTAAAGTTTGTAGACACATCTCGTTGATGAATGCTAACTAAAACTAAAGTATAGGGCTTCCTGCCGATTACCTCTAACCACGACACCCAGCTATCAGTAGTCAGTCAGTCATCATTAACGTTAAGCCTAATTCACCATGATAAATCCGTCCAACGAGATCAAATTAACAAGATCAATAACAAAGGAGTTGAAACAGTTATATTGTCAAAGATAGTGAGAAGAATTAAATATTGAGAATATGATCGTAAAAGAAGGTATGTATAGAACTCAAAATCTATGGGAAAATGAAAAAGGAATTGATCTGTCTCATATCCGAGGATAGTACTCACGATATCAAGTCAATCAAACCAGTAATCGTATTACAATTGGTTGAGTGAGTTCAGTCAGCACCAAGATTTAAAACACAATGCTGGTCACTAATTAGTGATCGATCAGTCGACATAACTCGATCTCTTGACCTTTTATCGTTTCATTTTCCAACACTGTATTTGCTTTTAGATATTTGTGAATTACTAGGTTTTCTTGTTGATATCAAAAACCAACTTGAGTTAGAAATCCATCGAAAATCAGGAAGCATTGGACAGCTGTTTGTCTATACTTTTATAACATTGATCGACTCATGATCTCAGTCAAAAGTTAACAATCTCCACAACCCTATACTGATAATGATCATGTACTCACTAGTGACTAGCTTCGAGAGGTAATTCTTGGAGTTCTAGTGAGAAGCCGTAACCAGTGGAGTTCAACCGTGTCGGATTTGATGCAGTTACCCACCGAAAACAATGGAAGATGATCGCCCAGTATCGTAGATTGGTTGAAGTTAGATATTAACACCGTTGGATGCCGGCTCAGTGGTTAAGGGGTTAAGCGTTCTCGCACAAGACCGAAGTTGTTGGTTCGAGTCTCACATTCGGGATCGTAGGTGCGCACTGCTGAGGAGTCTCATAGTAGAACGAGATGGCCGTCCAGTGCTTCCAGGTTTTCAATGGTGGTCTAACGTTGATCAATTCATGATCTCAATCAAAATCCAACAATCTCCACAACCTTATACTGATCTTATGGTTTATTTTACACCAAGCAAGATAATCACTCATCTAAAATCAGATATTCCCAGAAGTTCATTGTTGGAATTTCCGGAAGCAAGTACTTCCAAAGAGCTGTAGGTATATATCAGGAATCAAGGTACAGAGGAAATTCAGTGAGGATGGATTGAGAAATGACGAAGTACTAATTAGAAACTGCATAAATAAAATAAAGTGTAGCTATTCATAAATTTATGGCTCAAAACCATACTACAGTCGAGTTACGTAAGAGTTAAAATTTATCAAATTTGTCTCCGCTTCTAAGTTTGTTTTACTGTTAACATTTTTATCAGTGTTTAATCTATTCACTTATTGATTTTTATAGTGAGCCTTTTTCTGTTTTATAGACAAGCTATGTATTTTTTCACAGACACACTGAACTGTTATGCCAATCTCAAAAACAAAAGCAATCCTTAGAGGATCAACTACTGTCGATAACTCAACAATGTGAAAATCGTCTTTCTACTGAACTTAAAGAACTAGAACAAAAGTATACTAGTCAACTACGTCATTATGAAGAGCGACTTATGTTGCAAACTCAAAAATATGAAAGTGAATTACGGTGAGAATTTTTTTTACTATGTTTATCTAATGTAATTTTGTTAAGCTTACTTTCATTTTGTAGATATTACAATATGAATTCTCACTTCAAAACTTTTTGTTCATTTTGACTTTACTCTGTTGTACGTTTAGTTGTTCCCCTTATTCAATATTGAATGTTGAATAATAGGGTACGTGCTATATCCCTAACTTTAGATTGAATAAAAAGATTGTTTCAACTTAGGCAATAAGAAATTAGTTGAAATTATCTCTCTAATTACTGAGCGATTCACAAGTTCTAATATGTAAATAAATGATAAAATAGTTCAAATTACTGTGTGTAGATAGTACAGATTGATAGGGAACATCTGATGCTTCATAATTATCTGACTTGAATAAAATTTCTATTTTCATATTCAATGATTATGTATTATACTGTCTAATGTTATCTAGCATAGATGCATAATATATATAATTGACTTGAAACCAAATATATAAGAAGAGGAAAATCGTCTAGCCGTTCCACCATCAGTTAAACAGCTTCATTATTTTTTTTTGTTTTATTTTAGTCAAGAAAGAGAATTATGGGAAACAAAGTTAGCCCGTATCATTCACGCAAACCATTCGCCCACTCAAAACTCGTACGGATACGAAAAGGCCTTTGGTCATCGACGGAATTTCTCAATACCTGATAATTTGAATCCCTTAAGTGTAAGTGTTCTGGTAACAAACATTCTAAATTGACATTAGATATGCTAAATAGTTTGTCACTAGTAATCTTAGTTCATAGTACACCTCTGTCTAAGAGTATACATAATTGTTGGTGTGTTTTCTGTTTCGACAACTTATAATGTTTCTGTTTGATGTTAATTTCATACATACTACTTTGAT
The DNA here is from genome assembly GCF_000237925.1 of Schistosoma mansoni. NCBI lineage: Eukaryota > Metazoa > Platyhelminthes > Trematoda > Strigeidida > Schistosomatidae > Schistosoma > Schistosoma mansoni. The sequence goes on from NC_031502.1 coordinate 53,038,155, forward strand.
CCATCGTTTATTCTTGCTGTTTATATCAGATATTTCTTTCATGTCAGTTCGTTGCAGCTCATCGATATATAGCTTTGTCTGTATTTGTTACTGAGGGTTAAATAGCAGTTTAATGTCATTTTAAGTATTTAGAATTTTTATACTACTTATACTAATGTGATGTGTGCTACTGATATCGACAGATATAAGTAGTGTGTATCATCAATCGAAAGTGAAATGCCTGACAGCATATGTTTAAGAAGATCGAAGAAAAGAGAACGAGGACAGAGAGTAATTGGTAAGGAAACGAAAAAACAATAAAGTCTGAGACGATTGATTGACATTTTGCAAATGAAGTGTTTACTGTATGGTTCTCAGATTTTACTAAGACGTTCTGTAATTTTGTATTCAAATACATTCGATTGTCCCCACTGGTGTTCTCGTTTACTACACTAAGAGAACAGAAATATATCAACACAAGATTCAAAACAGAAGTAAATCAACAGTATATCTTACAATATCCATTTTTCATGAGCTTTGGAATATAGAGAAACGTATTGTTGGGTGGAATACTAATCAGTCTTGTGTCTGTGACTTGATTTCGTCGATAGCCATCTTTAAAAGAAGCAAAGCAGATTCAGAATTAAAATGTTTACATAATGTATTCTACTAGTGCTTCGTCATTTTAAAGCCTCATATCTATAAAAAAGGTAAGATATATTTGGCAACTTCTGTATATATTGACGACATCTTTCTAAATATCTACTCGTTTGATAAATTTTACTCACTCTAATTCCGCTATCGTTGTCAAAACTTGTATGTTCAGCATGTCGAGCTGTTTAAGAAGAGCAGAAAATTGGTCACTTTTGTGGCACTATCGTATCTATTTATTACTGTATTGTTTCGAGGCGATGGTTTTTAATCAGAACACTCGACTTAAAATTGATTACTTGTAAGTTGAAATACCGCTCCATGTACTTCAGTTTAGGGCGGTCAATAATATCACTAAACTAGATTGTTACATCGTGCGCTGCTAGGATCACCCCACTGCCAACACTAGTTGGTCACCATCCACCGTCAACTTTGCCAGTCTAGATTTCTGCAACGCCTCCTAACAGTCCTCTGGGTTGTCAACATCTGTAACCGACCGTTCCGTAACGGCCTCCCACTCTATTTTTCCGTCGGCATCCTCTATGCTTTCATGCGCTGCCTTTACCCTGCATCTCAGCAGCTTCCTCAGAACCTCCGTATTCACCTTGGGCTCCCCAACTCCCACCAGTCCCTCAACATCCGCACACTTCTCCAGGAAAGTCTGTACATCCCCTTCTTTAAACTTTCATGGTCACGGAGTCTTCATGCTATGTAGAAGCAGCGACACCAATCGTAAAAGATGAAGACATAGACAGGCGAAAACTAGTTGTACCATCCAAAATTACACTACAAAATATGAAACCAATACATTAAATACACCGTTTGCTTATCTTCCTTGAGTTGTCCCTTACGAATTCCATCGTTTTTCCATTCATGTTGTTACTCCGATTGCTCTCTGTTTTCCTTTTTTTTCTTATTTCCCTTTTCTCCCAGTAAGAATTCCACTTCCAATCCCTGCTGCATACTACTTATATCTATCCGCATAGGTAGCGCACACCACAGTACTATCAAAAATAGGTTGAGGAAACTAGAGGAATAGTGTAATGACTATGATAACTAACAGCCACAAGTGAAATATTAATCAGATTGTAGGGCACATATACTACTGAGAGTATAGAAGCAACCCATATATTACTATAATTCACAGTAATTAAAGTATTATTGTTCTGCAACAAGTAGAGCTAAATTAAGCAACTGTTGTAGACTTGTCTGATTCAGTGAATAACATTACTTCCTTATTGTTAGATCACTGTTTTAGAAAATTCCATGATAATGCACTGTTCCTGCAATTATGTAAGGTGAGAAACTTAGTTACGTTCATCCCAAACATGCAGCTAATCCATGTCAGGTAGAGACAGGTATCTACCTCAGTACATTGGAAGTTGGTCGCGCAATTTCGTGGATTGGTTGAGGTTAGACATTAACACCGTTGGATGCCAGCTCAGTGGTCTATCGGTTAGGGGCTCTGGCTCGAGACTGGTAGGTCCTGGGTTCGAATCTCGCGAGTGCGGGGTCGTGGATGCGCACTGCTGAGGAGTCCCATGATAGGACGAAACGGCCGTCCAGTGCTTCCAGGTTTTCCATGGTGGTCTAGCTTCAATTGACTCATGATCTTAACTATAATATAAAAGAGTTAGTTTTTCATGAAATGTTTTTTTTTCAGGCAAACTCGCACCGTAAAAGAGTTCAAGGAGATGGAGCCGATAATTCTATGATTTCCTCCACGGAATCTGATACAGAATCAGATCATGCAGTTAGGAATTGCTCTCTAAGTCACAGTGGCAGTGAGCATTATTCATTGGCAGATGAAGAAAACTCTAAGAAGTCTGTACATCAAGTGAGTTATTCGTTGTATTACGTCGTTGCATAACTAAGTATTAGTTACAACTTATAAAAATAGCTTGCTCTACAGCTCACGTTTTTCTGGATTGATAAGCTTCTCTCCAAATCGGACATAACTAATGTAAGATGGCACCAGCTCAAAGGTGTCTAAAAAGAGAAATCGTCTATTATTTTCTTTCTCATCAGTATGTACTATAGCATTGTGTTCGCTATTGAGTCCATCTAGACATACTACATGGCCAAATTGATTGTCATTGGAAAAACAAACCCCGTGATTCCATATAGGCCTGAACATTTCAAAATCGATTACATCACATCCTGCCGCATTTACCAGTTCACATGTTTGTGTGGGTACATGTACATAGGGAGGAGTTATCGAATGATACAAATAAGGGTGCCTGGATGGCTTGCGAATCAGTAAGTCTCAGGTGCTCCGATAAACGTAAGAGTTAAAAAACTATATTCACTTGTATCAAAACATTTAGTTGAAACCTGTCATAGAATTGACATTAACACAGCTTTTTAAGCGTCGCATAAAAATTTCAAAGAACGGATTCTCATGTTTATAGAAGCCTTGGCTATTGGGAAATCCAAACCCCCATTTATGTGTACAAAAACAATCTTTCGTAACGTTGAACCTACTTCCGTAATATTTAAGACATTTTACGGCTTGGGGTCGTGTGACAACCCCCTATTATTTTTATATTATGTTGACTTGTAATAATGGGAGAAGAATACAGGGGATCTCAATGCTACTCCGTATTTTTGTTTATATGAGCTCTTCCTACATGTGGAGAAAAGTTAAGTTTAAACAGTTTTCAGAATTTTATAGTGTTTAATAAACATTTTCCAGTAGACTATTTACGAAGTTTAGACATCCTCAAATATACAACATCATTACTTACCACAGTTTCGTTTTCTAATGTAATTAATCCCAATATTTTTCACTCGAAGTTGTAAGAATCCTAAATCGATGTGTATATTGATTGTTGTCGGGGTTTTAATTTACCATCTAAGTATTTAAATAGGGAATATTTCTCCACTCTTTTGCTTTTTATCTAGTTACATTTCACTCTTACAGTGTTTATCTAAACTATACTTAAACGCTTTTGTGCTTGGTTGTTCTCTTGTCTGTAATGGAGCTGTTATCTAGTAATTACTTTTTATCTTAACGTTTGTTTACTTTTGATTATTTTTCTTAATAACTAGCTACTCTATACCTAATCAGTACACAAGAATTGAATTTAACGTCTTTTTCAAACTTTGTCGCATTTATCTTTTATTGCTTTTGTCTAGGTTTTTGTAAACCAATGGATTTTAAGATCCAGCTTCTACTTTTTAATCAATCTATCTTCTTATAATTGTGCGAGAAATGGTATTATAAATAGTTTAATTGGCTAACGAACAGATCCTGAAAACTATTAGTTACCAAAATCACTATATTTCCTCACATTGCATTCAGTATCATACAAATGTTTAGCTATGAACAATAGCTTAGGTTTTCTAACACCTAAACCTTCAACCACATGTCTGCAAATTCAAATACACCTCCCGCATCTCTTTCCACCTTGGCAATCGTGTAATATCACTTCTTGAAGTTCGACTGAATGAACACAGCGATTCACACTTCACTTGTAATGTACCTAATTATTCTCTACCCTAGTTACCAACAGTTGATATGACGAATAAATGCTCACTTTTGTTGAGTTACTCTATGTAACTTTAGAAATCAGCTTAAATTGACTCACGAATCCAACCATTAAACTACTACAATCTCCACAAACTCCTGTTCTGATAAGAATGCGATTTATTGGGCTAGACTTTAATTTATGCACTTTGTTGAATAATTCAAGGGTAGAGTTAAAAAAAACCCAGTATAATCACTGTACTAGCAACTCTTAACATATCATGTGACTGGCCCTTATCTTTTTGGTATAATTACAGATTGATTGATATTGATGTTTAGACTGTATAGTTTTCAAGATTAATCTGGCCATGGTCATTAAAATATATTGATCTATCTTTGACCAATTATCTTTTTTCAGATCACTATACCTACTTTGGAACAGCTTCTTAATCATCCCAATCAATATTCACCATACGAAAATATGTCATCTCAGCATTCTGTTAAATCATTTCAAGAAGTTCGTAATGTTCAACCTAATCAATTAGCTGGTTTACAGTCTGCTTTAACTAATCAACAACGTCGAGTTGAATATCTTTCTGAATTGTTGAGTGAAAGTGAAACAAATGTAACTCGTTTATTTGAACAAAACAAAGTGAGCTTGATACTTGCATATTGCATGTTATTATTATATTTTAAAGAACTGTTTAATATAACACATTATCATAGGACAATTAGCCGGGAAAGATTTTTGGTATTTGTATGGTTGTTACACATGATTGAACTGTACTATTCATGCTGTAAAAAGCTTGGATGGTTTTTGGTTCCTAAATGTGAAACTGCCCTCTCACGGAGTATATTTCTAGTTGTAAAATTAATATACGCAAATTTTATTTATAATCGATGCACAGAAATATTTTATGTAATAAAAATGATACCCAACAATGTAAGTACTTCCACTTAAAAAAATGCAAATTCAATAATCCCCATAGCAAAATGTAGAACTTGATCAATTTGAAAAACTGATTTTAGGCTTCGAATTTTATCGCTACGTGTGCTCTTCATATGACTCTGACTGACACAAGTGTAGACTAAGTAACTTCACAGTTCTTTTCGTATTGACTCTCTACTTTGGTATTAATTGCAGCCTTCTATTACTGGAATAGTTAACTTTGAGAAATATCAAATTTTGTAATCGACTTGAGATCGTAAGTACAACTGTCCTGTCTATTAGTTAAGATTTAATCTGTTTCAGTATTTCATATTTTGCAACCGTATTCATTCACTTTGTGTATATAATTCAACTAATCTAAATTCCTTACTAACGTCAAGCTTGTATTATAGTCAAAACACTGACAGATGGCTAACCATTTCACACAGTTTTTTACTTAAAAATATTCTCTACATATCATTCAAGATAATATTGTAGTATTGATTTGTAAATGTAAGTTTTAACAATAGATTTTTGTGAAGTAACTTGCAACATCTGTAATAAAAACCACTTTATCTATGGGTCAACTAAAGTCAGTCAGTCAGTCACAACGTAGAACTTCGTACGTACGTACATCAGTTCGAGTTGCCATACCACATTAGCACAGAGATGCAGTTGTCGATTCAAATCCCATAGTGGTAGAAGTAGTAGGAGTATAATCAGAAATCCAAAAGATTAGGGGTTTCAAGAAATTATTGAAGGAGTATAGTACAGTGAAATAAATTTGGAAAGAGAAAAAGATAAAGACATGAGGAATTCAGAAGATTAGAATTTGGTAGAACACAAAGAGTGGATGCATCTTCGCCATTGCAAACGATTTTGAGCCATGTCATTCAAGGTCTCTAACCATCGGTTGCTGTCATCTCGCGAATCCCAACCAGGTAGTCTACACCTACCAACATGGCCCAGTCCACTTGTCAGTGACTTCATTGATTTGTGCCACGTTTTGGTCTGGCCACCCCTAGCTTTCTTCCAACCTACTCCTACACCATGAAACATTGCACGTCGGGGCAGTCGGTGGTCGGGCATACGTAACACATGTCCCAGCCATCTCAACTGATGAAGTTTCACTACTTCATCAATCGATTTGCCATCCCTACCTAGTACTCGTTTCCTAACAACTGCATTACTTACCCGGTGGTCCCAGGATATACGAGCAATGCTTCGAAGACACCTATGATCGAACACTAGTAGCCTACGAATATCCTCTACTCTTATTGGCCATGTTTCACTGCCATAGAGTAGGACGGAGCGAACTGCTGCACAGTAAACCCGTCCTTTGGTTGCTAGACGGATATCTCGCCTACGCCATAAATGACGCAAGTTGGCGAAAGCTAGACGAGCCTTCTGTATCCGTGCTGAGATTTCGTCACATACCAGACCACAAGGGCTGATGAGACTTCCAAGATAAGTGAAGTGGTCTACACGCTCAACTACTTCACTCCCTATCATTAGTTCAGGTGTCGATGCAACCCAATCCTGAAGTAACATTTTGCACTTCGAGGGAGAGAATCGCATTCCGAACATGCCTGCATAGTTGCTTATAGTGGTCAGAAGACTCTGCATGTTGTCAGCGTCTTCACCGAGTAAAACTATGTCGTCGGCGTATTCTAAGTCGACAAGTGAGTCTCCTGGTAAAAGTTCAACTCCTGGAGGTTTAGCTGATGAAAGTGCTATCTCTAAAAGTAAGTCAATGACAAAGTTAAACAAGAATGGGGAGAGTGAACAGCCCTGACGAACGCCACTTGTGGTAATCAGTTCTGATGACAGTTCGCCATAGGCTCTAACTCGACCAGTTGTGCTCGAGTAGAGAGCCTTTATGAGGTTAATGTACTTCTTTGGTACTCCTTTCAGTGACAAACATTGCCATAGAACCTCACGATCAACAGAGTCAAATGCCGCCTTAAGGTCAAGAAATACTACTATTGTGGGACGTCTGAATTTGTGTCTATGTTCTAGGACCTGACGTAGGGTGAATATCTGGTCTATGCAACCACGTCCAGGTCGAAAACCAGCTTGGTTTTCTCTAGTCTGCTCTTCACGAGCTTTGGTTAGGCGACCTAGTATTATTGAAGCTAATATTTTAGACACTATATTAGTCAAACTGATCCCTCTGTGATTGTCACAAGAGGACTTTTGTCCTTTCTTATAAACTGGCACAATCAGTGATTGGGACCAGTCAGATGGAATTACGTCCAGTTCCCAGATTCTACCTAAGACCTCAGTCAATCTCACTGCTAGTACTGGACCACCATCCTTAAAAATCTCAGGGGTCAACCTGTCAGGGCCTGCTGCTCTCCCTCGCTTCAGATTTCCTATAGCTTTTTCAACCTCACAGAGGGTTGGAGGACTTACATCAATTTGCCATTCAGGACGACTGGGGATCGTGGGTAATTGAAGTGTGGCTGAAGGCCAGTTGAACTGATCCCTAAAGTGTTCTGCCCATCGATCCAACCTCCTGGATTGAGAATGAATTATATGCCCATCTTTATCTGAGATGGTTTCACTGATATTCGGGTTCCTAATACCGGTTTCTTTAACGAGTCTGAATAGCTGCCTACTGTTACCTATTGCCGCTGCCTTTTCCATCTCTCTTGCTTTCGCTACCCACCACTGTTCACGATCATTACGTAGACTTCTTATAAGCCTGCGCTTAAGTTGACTCCGCTCTTCGTTATGCTCAGAGCCAGGTGGGATGAGTTTACGAGCATCTATCAGTGCGGTAGATGCTGCCGAGATCCATTGTTTCTCCCTAACGTTATGGTTTACCTTATTAGCGGATATCACTGCTGATTCCACAGCTTTTCGGATGTCATTCCACGCTGCCTCGGGGTGGACACAACTTACATGGCTGCCTAACTGTTTTTCTAGTTGTTCCTGAAATATATTCTTAGCTTGCCTACCATTAAGTAGAACCCTTAGAGGCTTCCCTGCAGTGTCTTTCCTACGTCCAGTAAGACGCAGACAAATACGTGCTCGCACTAGAGCATGATCTGAATCTAAGCATGTGCCCCAGAATGAGCGACAGTCTTCTATCGAGCCCCTCCATCGGTGGCTGATAGCGATGTGATCTAATTGGGTCCAACGTTGGGACGAATTCGGGGGTCGCCAGGTCAAAAGATGTTTTTCCTTATGCTTAAAGTTAGTATTTGCAAGAAATAGGCGGTTATCTGAGCATAGCTGCAACAGACGGTCGCCATTATCTGTTCTTTTCGCCATGACACCATAAGATCCACCCAGGTGTCCTTCCCTTTCACTTAGTTTACCTACTTGAGCATTAAAGTCACCTGCTACTATTACTACATCAGAACGCCTAGCTTCTCGGAGAAGGTCAGAAAGTTTCCTGTAGAACTCATCTTTTATATCGTCTGAGCTGCAGTCAGTGGGAGAGTAGGCAGAGACGACGAAGAGGCAACGACGAATTTCCCTATCTTTCCGAGTCCTTACTGATCCGTTTAGTCGAACAGCGCATAGACGACTGTCTACTGGGATCCAGTCTAAAAGAGCTAGTTCTGCCCTAGGACTTAATGCTATACCTACTCCAGCGAGGCCACGGGAAGCAGCGTCAGGGCTTCCAGATACACGGAGCGTGTATCGAGATGAAACTTTATTTTGATTAGGTGCGGTCAAATGAATGACACTACTCGGATCTTGTATGCGCGTTTCGGAGACGCAGCACACATCGATGGTGTAAGATTCTAGAGTTCTAGCTAAGGAAGCCTGTTGTCCTATTTGGCACAATGTTCGGACATTAAAAGTTCCTATATGTAGTTTAGAGCGTGGTTTCAAGAGACCAGGAATAACGTTCTGTGTACTCGAATCGTTTGCCCTAGCGGTGCGACGCGATAAAAGGACGTGGGAAGGGTTAGTCGAGGAGATAACAGAGTTATTAGGTGTAGGAAGGATTTGAAAGCGACCAACTTGGTCTTGTGTGCAGTTAAGGGTATGAGGGCTAGTATCACTTCCCGGCTGCCCACACCGTGGAAGGGTATTTCTTGAGGGACCTGAAAAAGAAGTTGGATTAGTGTTGGTCTTAACGACCTGGGAGCGTGACCGCAGTGCCCAAGGGACATCTGCTTGAGGCCGGTCACGCACGGCCTTTTTGTGGGGGATTTTTGACGTGTTAGCTCCGTTCTTCAAAAGTCCTTACCGCCGGAGACGGAAATCCGTGGGATAAGGCGAGGTGTGCATTTTTAGGGTCGACCTTTTCTAACCCCACCCCTCCTTGTGGGAAGGCAGCATCGCTGTCATGCTGGTTGTCTGAAGGAAACACCTTACTGCTTTCACACCTCTGTACAGTCAGCAGTACGACTTCGCCTTCGGACCTTGGGATTGCTGCTTTTAGTCTCACCGCTCTTCAACCGACCTGTCTGGCATGGTAGGACCTTGAGGAACGATTGTTCCAGCCAGCATAGCTCGATTGGATCATCACGATAGGCAAGCCCGACCACCACGTCAAGGTAGCAGCAACGGTCGGGAGGGTCAACTAAAAGTAACATATTTCACACACTCGCAACAACTTTGTTGTCCTTCGATAGAACAAGCGTTTTCACTAAAACCTGAGGGATCAGCACTTTCCAGTCTGGATGTTACTATACAACCTTTTATATCAATTCCCGGATATATACGAGGTGTTCTACTGTCTCCTCTATTGTAAATAAAGGCTTTTTCACTCCAAATTGGGTTACTTGACACAAACAGTCCGAACTACACAATCTTTTTCAAAATCCTTGTCACTAGTGGCTATGAGTATCATCACACAAAACAATCTGTTTCTTGTCGAGAATAATTATCAGTTCATCAGTTGTATGAATTATCATATGGTTGGCTAAGATGACAAGACATCTACATGGTACTTTTGTAACACCAACTCAGCAAATAGTTGGTCTTGACAGTTTGCTCCTATCACCTATCCAGCGAATAGTATTTGGGCATAAAAACGGTATTGCATAACATGATAAAGTTTGACACCAACTCACTGATGAGAAAATTAACCATTTTGCCAGCAGTTGCGTTTGAAGAGGAGTGTTGAACGTTAGCTGCTCATGAAGTGAATGTGTATACTCCGACCATGATGATTCCAATATGGCAGTTGTCGCTTAGCAGATGCATCAAAATGGCAACTTAAATATTGTTCCCTTTTTTAGAGGAAAGTGTCAGGATTGTTTTCAAGAACTTAATATATCTAAAATTACCCTGAGTTTAACGTGAGGGCAACGATAATATCAACAGCTTCTCTTTAACTAGCGAATACCTGCTGCAATACTCATCACAGTACCCTCTGAATACAACAGATGGCTGATAAATTTTCGATTGGTGGCGGTAGCAAAAACTATAACGGATAAAAACGTAACATCACAAAGTTGTGACTGTATCAAATTAAATTATTCAGTTAAAGTGAGTTGGCGATTTTGTCCTCTTTAGTATTTAGTACAAGCACATAGCGCTCTTTGTATGCAAAAAATGTAAATTGAGGGTCCAATGAAATAGTTAATCTAGAAACCTCAGCGCATTGCAAACGAGTTTTTTAATAATTAGGTTGCGTATTTGAACGCAAACTTACATTTTGATTGATACTTACTGAAATGTTAGCATTCCTAGCTCCAAAATGCATTAAACATACTAGTAGCTAGCTTAATATACTTAGTACTTTTGTGTTTCTTCTCTAGTAAATTAATTTCTTATGTGCAATTCAATCTGAATTGATCTATAAGAACCAACTTGGTGACTAATATCGTATCAAACTTTCTAGTTTTTACTTAAATTTTATCGACATGCCACCACTTCAATTCTTCCAATTGTATTGTGTTGGGAATTTTAGATCCCCAGAACTCACTTGGTAAATGTCTTATTTTTGTAATTTTATTTCGGAAACTTGGATTTCTTGTTTTCTCGCCAAAGCACCCGTTTTCACCTTCATGTCGTAGTTCCCACTTGGGAGGACCTTAAATGTTATTGGTTTTCTGTCTCTTTTAATATGCTATTTTGTAACGTTCCCCAAGGACATTTTTATGATATATATATATACATATATATATATATATATATATATATATATATATATAAATCTGGATGCCCTGGACGACGCTCAAACTCTAGACTACTAAGCAGGTTTTCAATGATGGTCTAACATTGATTGATTCATGATCTCAATCAAAAGTTAACAATCTCCACAACCCCGTGAATATGAATCCTTTAGTTTTTTTTATGTAACTGCTTAAAACCTGCTTTTCATGTAGCTAGATACTACAGTAACTTCACGATTATATTCTTCTTAATAGTATTAATGTAATTTTTAAATAATCACTTTGTAATAATGACCATAAAAAGATTATCTGTTTCAATTGAAAAACTTGAAAGTATTCAGCAAATACCGGTTCATATTCCGATATGTGTTATTTATCTAATAGATTAACTAGGTGGAGGGAGATATCACAATTGTTCAAATTTAACTGTTATGATAAAACTAAATTGAATTAAAGAATTTCAACTATTCAATGTAGGTCAGTTTGTAGACGAAATCGGCCTTCATAAGTAAATCCATATTATGACCACTAATTTACTCTAGATTACTTTTATTCTCAATATTCTACTAACCAATTATATCGATTATTGTTTCAAACAACTGTCATGTTAACTGGTAATCAACAATCCACTAATCATTATTAACTTCAACTGTATAGCTGATTTTTATTTAATTTAGCTGTTAAAAGAAGAAATTCGACGTCTTGAAAATAACTCCAATCCTATATTAAAAGTGCAATGTACAGAAAATCAAGATATCTTGGAATCGAACAACTCTCATCATAGTAACACTAGTGTACTTGTTGAACATTTGAAAGACCTCTTACTGAAAGTTATAACACTACCCAAACAATCTTCAGAACGTAATCATCTCATGCGTGCGTTGGCTACATTTCTTTCTTTAAAATCAAACGAGTTTAAATTATTAGAAGACGGTTTAAATCACAGTGTTACTTGTTCCATATCTAATCAACAACAAAATCTCTCTTCCGATTGGAGTAGTTATATCTCTGCAGTTTGGCGTCGTCCGTAAAGAACAATATTAAAGAAAGAAAGCGTGCAGTATTTCTTTCAGAACAACTTTCTGTGATAAATATGTATTCCTAGTGGCATATTTTTAATTTATTAGTTGTGTAATGTCCCCCCATTGAAGAAATATTTAAAAGTCAAATTAACTTCTTCCAATTTTTCATCTATTGATTTTGTAATCATGATCATTATAGCGTTCTTGTTGTCCTATCACATCACTTTGAGTAACTCCGTTTGGTTATTTTTTAAAATTAAAAGCAGTTAGTGTGATACATTCTCTATTTATCTAAACTATTTTTCATATGTACGTATTATTATCTCACTGCTTTGAGAGATAAGAAGTTTTTTCTTCACTTTCATTCTTAAAAATGGGTCTTTTCGATGGTTGTGGAGCATAAATTCCTTAACGAAAATATAATTGCAATATGTTACAAGAAATATATCTTACTTCACATTCGGCACTTAATTTCTAGGATGACTGACAAAGTATACTTTCGCAATGTCGCTTCATAACAAAATCTTAAACGTAGCAAGTGTTCCCCCTTACACTCTCCGCTTCTGGTAATTGACTTTTTACTCTTATACAACTGAAGTTAGAGTACGATGTTTTGCGCTAATGAATTGTAGTCCGGATAAGTTCTACTAACAAATAAATGGTCTTCTCAATAAAGTGCTTCCGGTCAATATTTTCGAAGTGCTAAGTGGAGACTTAGATTTGCAGATCGGGCGCCTAACTACGGGAGAGTAGCATGGGCGGTCAACGATTGCGCGATGTTCGCAGGTCAGATAACGGTGACCCTCTCCTGCAACTCTGATCGGACTAGTCTGTTCCCGACCAGGACCATGTCCTAGTGCAGTCACCAAAATTTGTGCTGTCTAGCGTCCTTTCAGCAACTCAAAACGGAATTCAGAACAATCTCACCAGGATCACCTGCCCCTGAGGTGGTTGTGTACGAGACTGCCGATCTTTTTGGAATAACTATCTGGGACCGGATCATGGCCCGGTTTGCACCAAACTTAACCTGGGCTTTAGTGCCCATCAAACGCCTAGTCTTGAACTGACTGATACCAGCAAATTGACTGTAACTTGTGTTACAACCAGATATCAATGTAAGGTTCAAGACTAGCAGTCAGTTCACCGAAAAGTATGTGTGAGCATTGTGCGTCTTCATAACTCCAAGTCGCTTGCGGCTCAGCAAACTCACGCCTATAAGCACTAGGTTTCTGCAAGTTCACCCATCCACTCCGACGATGACACAGATCTTTACTAACTTTATGAAGTTAGCGAAGTGCCGAGAAACGTGGTAGTCTAAGCGTGCAAACGACTTGGAAGCAGTAACTGCATTTGGTTACTGTATGGAGTTGCTTGAGCTCACTCGAACATTCGGTAACAAGATTGACGTGTGAAACAATTTGTGAAGTTTGTGGAACGCCACTTACTAGTATCCAACGTCTTGGGTGACGGGGAGTGTTCTCAAGAAACAGTTCAACTGGTCTGTTGCGCCTACGAGAAACACCGATTAGATTGTCCTTCCTGGTTGATGAATACTGATCCACTTAATAGGTCGAAAATCAGTCAGGAACCTCAACTGCTGAAGCCCCGTGAGTTACCAGGTCCATGCTATCTAATTCCGGCTATTTTTAAGGATAGTAACAAACTTATAATCAGGTAGCTGATTGGATTGTTTGGAAATATTTAGGAATCGGAGTATTCTGATCGCCTTGAGTATAGTAATATAGAACCTGTGAAAGTTAATGGTCCTAATTTGCGTTATCACTGGAAAAACATGCGAATTCGGCGTGGTAAATTTGAAAGTATCATCTCCAGTAATCCAGGGTTATAGGAATAGGTCCCATTGATTCAGCTTGAAAGACGGCACGAAGACTAACATTCTTATTCAGGAAAATACATCAGTCACTTTTACGCATATTAACTGTCAGCTATGTGCCTAATTATGCAGGTAAACTCTGTTCCACTTGTGTGTCGCCTGATTTCGTTTGAGTACTAGGTAAAAATTACTATAATCTCCGCGCGACTGTTACTCATTTGTCGCATTTTTCACTACTGGTCAATGTCTGTTCTGCTTTCTTTTCGAAATGACTATAATAATTTGTTAATCATGTATCATTTTTACTAAAGCTTTACACAGATTAACTCAACGATAATACAAGAAGTGCTCGAATAAACTCTTGTAAGAAAATGAAAATGTTTTCTGTGGACGAAGATGAAATTATTTGTAATTTATCAACTACTTTATATTCTGTGCACAAGATTATTTAAATTTCTATCGATTCCATATCCATTCTTTTCAAACAAATGAATAAACAAAACCTTTATATGATAAAAGAAAATATTTTTAAGAATTTTTTTGAAAACAAAAACTTATTTAAAATAATCCAATTGACAAATAGTAATTAATTAAAACATTGTGTAGGGAAATAAGGAGAATAGATTAAGCTTTACCTATAAAATGGGTCATCACAACAAAACCTATTGTGTAATTAAAGTGAACAGAAAAAGAGTGTGTGTGTAATAAGAACATAAGGTAGATGAAAAAAGTATCTTCCAAATCATCGAGTTGTTTATATTGGTTACGAGGGAATCAAGGTCAAAAGATTGTATATATATATATTTTTTATATATCAATGTAAGTCACTATTTAAGCAAGACAAACAAAAACAATCGATTTGTATTAGTTTACTAGAAGAAACAGTATTTATTGGATTGTAGGTAAGTGGAAAGAAAAGAAGCTACAAATACAAACATTTTTACATACATTTAAAACGGACTACTGGAATTAAAATGCTGTCCCGATAAGACAAAAGATTTAAATTTATATGGTAGAAAATTGAACATGAATTATAATGTCAAATATTTGATTATTCACTTTTAAATATATCACAGTTGATCTATGAGAACAATGAAATGTATGAGGTGACATGATAATTTGTTTGTATTTTCTATAAGATATGCACATTTGACGACAGTTAAATTCTTCCAAACAATCGGACAGTTAGCTGACAATTTTTATGGATTCAGTGGACTTTTGCCAAGATATAATGAAGTTAACTGACTTTTAACCTGAAATTGAAACGAATAAATATATCATGTATTTATAGAGTTGAGATCATGAGTCAATTGAAGCTAGACCACCATGGAAAACCTGGAAGCACTGGACGGCCGTTTCGTCCTATTATGGGACTCCTCAGCAGTGCGCATCCACGAACCCACTCTCGCGGGATTCGAACCCAGGACCTACCAGTTTCGAGCCGAAGCCCTTAACCGATAGACCACTGAGCTGGCATCCAACGGTGTTAATGTCTAACTTCAACTGATTCACGAAATTGAGCAACCATTCACCAATGTCATCAGTGAGTTACTATCTCACAACAGACCTGGTTGAACTCCACCGGTTACTGCTTCGTGGTTCGTGGATGTGCACTGCTGAGGAGTCCCATAATAGGACGAAACGGCCGTCCAGTGCTTCCAGGTTTTCCATGGTGGTCTAGCTTCAATTGACTCATGATCTCAACTCTATAAGTTACTAAAATCTCCACAAAACCCCTTCTGATAATGATCATGTGCTCACTAGTGACTGACTCCTTGAGGTATTTCCTGGAGTTCTAGTGAGAAGCAGTAACCGGTGGAGTTCAACCAGGTCTGTTGTGAGATAGTAACTCACTGATGACATTGGTGAATGGTTGCTCAATTTCGTGAATCAGTTGAAGTTAGACATTAACACCGTTGGATGCCAGCTCAGTGGTCTATCGGTTAAGGGCTTCGGCTCGAAACTGGTAGGTCCTGGGTTCGAATCCCGAGAGAGTGGGTTCGTGGATGCGCACTGCTGAGGAGTCCCATGATAGGACGAAACGGCCGTCCAGTGCTTCCAGGTTTTCCATGGTGGTCTAGCTTCAATTGACTCATGATCTCAACTCTATAAATTACTAAGAAATCTCCACAAAACCCCTTCTGATATCATGTATTGTCAATGAACTTTTAAGATTGGTAGAAATCCAATTTTAGTTAGCAAAGTAAGCGCAGGAACCTAGCGTTAAGAATTTTCGCTAAAAAAACAAAGGTTTCTAACATATGGAGCGAGACAAAGTTAGAGGGGGAATCAGTGACCCTTTGTGATCTTTGTAGTCCGAAAAATGACAAATATTAATAAGTGGAAGGTCGCATATCACGTCACGGATCAAAAGTCAACTACAAACTTTTGAAACTACTAACAATATTGGTAAGCAGAGATGGATAGTGGCTAGCAGTGGAATGAATTTACTAACAATACTGAGAAATTTTATTTGAAGCACATTGAGGTAAAACAAATAGACAATTTAAACTTTGGTGAGAAACATACATATGGCTAAGGAAAATACAAAGCTTTAATAGTATGTATACAACTTAAAAGCCTTTTTTACTACTAACTGAATTTATGTAGTTGACCATTGACGAGGACAGTCAAGCACTACACAGCATTGTCGTTATACTTTGTAATTTGTTGTTGATATACACCAGTGAGGAATAGGAAGAGAGACTTTAAAGATTCACGATAAGAACAATACCTGTATTGTAAAATAAATGAAGTTGGAAATTTGATTACTGGTCTACAGCTATTGTTAAAACCTAAAGGCAATGAGTTCGATCCTTAGTGAACTCACCAGTTTGCGTCGTTGATGAGTTCTGAACAACGACAAAATAGCTTTCTACTGCATTATATTTTTTCATGGCTCTTCAGTTTATGGTGAAAACTATACTGTGTTCAAACATCAAAAAACCATAGACACATTATACGTTACCTGAGATAAATACATTTCTTTATTTGGTGCTATGTTGTTATTTGTTGAGTGAGAAACGAAATTCCCAAACGTTTGATTTGGTAATGTTTGGTTCATATTCATGTTCCATAGCTGAGATAATGTGTTCGTGCATGGATTACTAGGACTGGAGTTTAAGGTATTACTGAAAGCAAACGACTGATTTGGACAAACAACGTTTTGATTCGGTTGTGCTGCAATAGATGAGCATGAGGAGGTATTATTTTCAGGCCAGACAGCGAAATTAGGCGACGGAGGCTTGGAAATTCAAAACGGAAAGAGAAAAACAATTAATCACAATATGAAAAGCCACAAGTCTAATGTGTTACATGGGGAAGTCTCAGGACATGAACAGTATTGTTATAAACGACAGTTGCTTAGTGATTAAAATGGTAGGCATTCAACAATCATCTTGCAAGTTTGAACCATAGATCATCGACCGAGTAGTAGGACACATAATTGGGATTTATTTCTGAATATATGGTTACAAACTTAGTAGCATTATATTAAATTGTTGTTTTTAAAATGAGTTATTATTGTTGTACAAGGCTGAGCGACGTACATAAAATCAATTACGGACATATAGAGTTTAAGGATCAAACGAAGACGTGGCATTAGTTCATGAAGTTACTGACAGAAGATTAGATGTTGGTAGATACAAACTATTCGGTTAGGGTCCTAGAGATTATTATAAGTAATTGTTAGAGATACTGGGTGACAGAGCACAGAATCATTCACAATGATGCAGCTCCATTCACTCTTTATCTCCTTATCAATCTTGGATTTCAGTATTCTTTCACACATACCCTTCCACTCTGTTTTTTCAAGCCATATTCACAAGGTTGAGTTTTCCTTTTATCACTACTACTACCACTAAATTTTTTCAATCTGTTTCGCTATTTTCGTTCGGTCTTGCTAATCTTTCAAGGCAGCTTGAGCCAACGTACATCTGTGCCATGAAATATGCTGATGATACCTATAGGTTTGAAGTTGAACTTTCTCACGAAGTTTACAACAAGCTGATACCGAAAGATAACTTTTACACTTCATTAATTGAAAGTTTGTACAAGATATAAAGCAATTTAAATGAGGAGTTGCCAACTCAATATTTTACAGGTACAGCGCCCTATCAAGAAGAGTATGTCTGTTAAAAATACTGAAGCTCATGAACTTTACTTTTAAATGTCTACTCAATGACTACTCAAAATGTCGAAGGATTAGTGGTAAGTTTGTAGGGCGAACAGTACACTCTACTACACTAGAATACCTAAAACAATATTTGATGTATTTTTCATGTTTGGAGTTTTGAATAAATATAAACTATTTTAAACCTAAGTACCAAGAAAACCAACAACGCAAACAATTATATACGCGGTTACATTTTCAGTTATCCTTAGTATAAAAATATACAAATAGTTCAATTTAAAATTATCAACACTAAACTAAACCATGAATGTACTTGGGAACATAACATAATTACATGAAACGTTAACTGGATCCCTTCAAAAAATTAAAACTATGATGAAAAAGCTTACAATGCATAATTTACTCACAATGAATTGAGATGATCCATTCAAATTATTAGTTCCAGCTGGATTTATGCCCAAACCGTGTGATAAAAACTGGTTGGGAGGAAAATGTGACTCTTTCATTTTTCCATTACCTTAAAAAGACCATAAGAGTTCTCATTTACTCATATTATCATAAGTGGAGAAATCAACAACAAATACATACATGACTTATAGATGCACAAACGAGAAAAAAAGGAGAAATAACCTACCAACCGATTAATTATATTAAGATCAAGAAAATAAGCTAAACATCATAGTCTCCATAGTTACCGAAAATAAACAAAAATGGAATTGGATGCATACTAGTCAACTTTTCATGCTTCGTGAAAAACTTTATTTTTGCATATGATTAAGCCTGTTACATATGAGGAAGAATAGTTTTTTCACCAAAAGTAGCTGAATTACAATTTACGTAGATGCTAGTTTTATTTGGTGAAGACACTGACAAAATGCAGTCTCCTGACCCCTTTGAGCAGTGACCTAAGGATAGTCGGAGTGTTTCTCGCTCTCTAAACTCAAAATGTCACTTTAAGACTGATCTGAGTCAACGCCCGAAGTGACTTTAGGGAGTGAATTAGTTGAATTTATTGACCACTTCACTTATTCTGGGTCTCATCTGCCTTGATGGGTTATGTCTGACGAAATCTCGACATCGATTCAGAAAGCTCGACTAGCGTTTGTTAACTTTCTTCGCTTGTGGGGTGTACGAGATGTCTGTCTGCCAACCAAAAGGAGTGTATACTACACAGTAGTTCACTCTGTTATAATTTATGACTGTGTAACATGGTCCTTGAAAGTAGAACATATACGTATGCTGAAGTCCTTTGGTCACGAGTGTCTTCGAAGTATTGCTCACGTTTCGTGGGACGACTGAGTGAGCCATGTTGCATATGGTACTCGGTTAAGATAGGCAAACTGACCGATAACATCGTAAATCCTCATTAATTGAGGTGGTTAAGACATATGCTGCGTATGCCTAACTACCAACTACGTCGAGATATTTGGTAGTGCAGAACTAGTTTGGAAGAAGACAAGGGGGGACAAAACCAAGACATGGCATTAGTCTACTATAATGTCGTCTTCAAGTCTCATTCGCACATTTCCTTCTATTTACAAATAATAAGTAATACCACTGCCTATAGCAATAATCAATTACTTATAGCTGGGTTTCACATTTGCGTGAGAGTAAATTTTAGAAATTTTCTACTCTGTTACTTCATGTTCGTACAGAAACATATAAATAATTGTTTGTGATTTCTTTACAAGATAAAATAAAAATGTAATAAACAAATTAAGTAATATCATAAGTGGCCACTTTTAATTAAGTAAGAAGCTAGCAATCTTCTACTTATTATAATTGCACCAAGAGTTTTCTTTTACCAGTACAAAGAACTATAAATTTTTGATATTAAACTGTATACCTGATCGCGATTCCTCATACTTTGTACCATGTAGGTCAGTCAGTCATAAGCAACGTAGAAGTTGGAACATATGTGAATTGGTTCAAGTAGTAACACAGCCCATAGAAAGATTCCAGAGTAGCATAAATGGTAACAGCATTACAGGGAATAAGAGGTTGAACATGGAAGATATGATTCCGAAATAAAATATGGAATTGTGGAACAGAAATATATGATCAAGAAACCTAAAATCTAAGGGAAGGCCAAGTGTGAATGATCATATGCTATTACAAATGATTCTAAGCCGCATCACTCAAAGTCTTCAACAATTAGTTAAGACAATCGTGTAGACCTTGACCTGATAGTCTGGATCAATACCACGTAGTAATTTGAAGGAACCACTTGTTTCTTTTTACAAATATTTGCAGGCTTGGGATTAATATTCTCGTAATAAGGAAAAATGAACCACACAACAGTTGTGTTAAAAGTGATTTATAGGATGAACTCTCATTTGAGAAATATAAGTCTTCCAAAATACAATTATTTATGGAGTAGGATAAATTGTGTCTACAATTACGAAAACACAATTTACTTAGTACGTAATAGAGTAAACCATCTATAAAGTAACATATTATTTATCACATAATGAAAAAACTACTAATTTAAAACATTTATAGCTTATAAGCAACCTTTGTAAGAGTAAAACAGTAATATATTAATAGACAAATAGTCAAGAAGGAAAAGCTAAAGTCATTAAGGGAACTAGGATATTCAGTGTATAAAAGTTTAAATGCGAATCGATAAACTGAAAAAGGTGTTTTCTGGGAGAGTGAACACCACCCACATCCTGAGAAGCTTTGTACTATTCAAAATAGTTTAGAATAATGACTAATAACCCTTTGTTTTAGTGTTATATTGTCTTCTAGACACTCTGAGGCCCTTCTAAACCTTCTTTATCTACTACATAACTTCATAGTTGGTGACCCATTATGTACAACCCTGCATAATTAATTACCTTTGTTCATTAAAAGTATAAGCCATATCAACAAAACTATTTTCCCTGCTCAAGACGTCCCAACAAATCTCGTCATCCAATATCTAATTAAAGGAAATAGTTCTCAAACGAACAACATTCATACTTTTCATATAATGACATAATTCCATCTAAAAAATCATGTGAATTTTAAAGTAATAAAACCTGATGTGTCACAAACATTCAGCATCATTAATCAATCAATAATCTCATAACGAACTGAATATCTACCAGAAGATTAATTTAACTCTGAAATTTTTTATCATAATCTCCAAGGTGTTTAGACAAGTGACAATTAGATTTTTGGACTTGAAGTAATAAATTACCAGTAAGCAAAATACATGAATAACTTGGGCCTTATGAATAAAATGAAATAATAGCCGCTTGATCAATCAGATATTTAACCACATGTTTTGACTGTACACTAAACTACTTAATTCCAATGACAAAAGTATGAAAAGAATGGTTTAAACAAATTCATCTTTATTCTACTAAGCCTTTTAAGAGTATACCAAAAACTTTATAACAATGCAAATATATTCTGTCCACAAGTTTCTTAAGAGTAACTATAAGACTGATGCCTAAAATGTTTACAAACTTATCACACCCACTTTTAAATAGATAATTATGAACAGTAATTGATAACTGATCGATTATTAATGAAATGAGACAAACTGAAATTACATGAGCTAGGAGCATATATTCATATAACTTATAAAAAGCGCCTTAAATAACGTAATTATATCTTTTAAGTCAAACAATTATAGAAATATTGGAGGTATACGCACCTAGAAACTTAACATAGTAACAAAATGCAGTAGTGATTAGTGATAACTATTTAAGAGACGGATAAACGATTAACCCTAATTCAAAAGGGAAAATCACTACGACTAAACTACCACAAAAATTTAGAATAAGTGTAACTTAATAACTCATTTGTCATGATACAACACAAGCTTAATCAGATCACACTAAGCTTCACATATAATCTATCTAGAATCGTGCAATCACTTTACTGGATGACACTAAAGACGGAAATTATACCTAGTGAGAATATAGAGATAACATCCATATATTATTGTTTTACCTAACTAAACTAAACAATAATGAAAGGAACTTGGTTAGAAAATGTGATTAAAAGAGTGAAGAATTAATTCCTAAGTAGATATTTTATGAACTAAAAGCACTAAAAATAATGTTAAACAAGGAATATAATAATGAATATGATTGGTAGAAATAGTCCTTATTCAACAGAATCAACTTTTAAATTTGAAAATCGCTTTTGTACATCGATTTGTGCAATAATTAAAACTTACCCGAATTGTTTATATTTTTGTTATGAATAGAGTTATCAAGTGGAGGATTACATACAAAGTATTGATTTCCTGGGAAGTTAGAAGTTGAGAACTGTCCCATAGTTCCGGGATATAATGCGGGACCCAAACTACTTGGCTGTGATGCGCTTTGCTGATACAAAGCCAAGATTGAATCCTTGGTTATCTTTGACGTGGATCCTGAAGATAATTGTCCATCATTAGCTGCATTTGTAGCCCTTTCACCGACCAAGTTAGTGCATCCAAAGTCCAAACCCAGAAGATCAGATGTCAAACTAGATGCAGTATCCTGCATAAAAAATTGTAAACATGCGTAATATGGCGTACAAACAGTGATTATTTATCTAGCTGCATTTTGCTTTTCCTAATAAAACAATGACATTTATACAAAACACTTACTTTAGGTTTTTGTATATGTTTGGTCGTATCTACTAGTGAGCTGACTGGCTGTTGTCCAACAGTTGACTGCTTTTGTTGACTTCCAAAAGTTGCTTGACTAGGACCACCATGATCAAATAGATTATTTTTATTTTCGGGACCAGAAGCATTGTCAAGCCCCAAAAGGTCGAAATCGTTGTTTGTCCTATTAATATTATTTGTTTCAGATGACTTGAAAGGAGAAAAACCATGACAAAAAATAAGGGCAAGTCAGTAAGAATATTAAAGAGACATTTGAACCAATAGGATAAAATAATTAGTATACTCAAGGACTAACACACAGAATAATTATAACAGAGCCAACATTAATGAAAAACAGAATAAGCCTATGAAATGGGTAAAGTTATATTTGCCAGACGCCACGAAAATTAAACAAAACATTTTATCCATAACACAGAACATTTGGTACAACACGAGACCAAAAACATTTACCACACAAAGCAGCTCAGTGAAAGAACTCTTATTTTAGCGGTAGTTCTATAATAAAATAATCAGCTTACTGTTACTGGTAGTTCCTTAGTTGGACGATGCATTATGCCGGTAGAATGTTGTAAATGAGCACCCAAGCTCACAGTAGGCGATTTCTTTTTTTGAGACAATTCAAGACGTTGCAATTCCTAACCGAAAAATCAAAAATGTAACTGATGTAAGCTCACGTTAACAACGGGAAGGAAATTTTATAAGCTCTATATAAAATATATTTATCGACAAAATATCCTGAATACTCCTCTAAATCAGTGAAATTCAAGTAAAGATAAAGGTGTTGTAATGCCCACCCTTTTCATACTAGATATATTCTGAGAATTTTTTATTCTGTCCTCGTAATCGAGATTTTATGGTAATATCTAAAACATCCGTTGAAAAATATATTACATCACCAGACATTCGCTACATAGAATCGTGGAGAGCTTATCCCAATGAGTGTTGATCATGGACGCTATTTCCACTAATCTTAAGTATCTTGATGAGGGTCAATTACATTCCAACAACTCAGTGTGACATCTGAACACTTTAAAAAAAGCATGTTTACACTGCAAGTCTTTTACGATAAAACTACTACACATGGGTATGGACAGTAGTTACTATAAAAACATGAGTATTTGATAAATGTTTTATAAAGGTTGTTCGTAAATAGTGCAGGGGAAAAAAAAGGCAAGTTGGTCTTTTTAGTGGTCCACACAAGAAGGGTAAAAAAATTAGACTAGTGATCTGAGTCCAGTTGGAATCAAGTCTACCTGTTAATATTCAAAAACAATAGGAACTGTTGGCTGATTATGATGTAATTAATATCGTGCAGTACTAGAAAGAACACACATTATGTTTTTATTAACACAGGGTGTAGCTTTTTTAGTCCATTATCCTGATTTCATCTCGTCGTACTAATGTGTTATGACAACTTGGACCAGCCCACATTTGCGCCAACGCTTACGCTAATTATGACTGACTGATAATTTTGGTACAGTACATAAAAACAACAATCAGAACAAAGCAAGATGAGGACACAGGTGTTTTGATCAGGAAAGCTTCGCTGTCGCGTTACTCTCCTACAGAGTATTTACACAGCCACAAATTATTTTGACAAGAGTGGGTTGGTAAGAACATGATACGACAAACTTGGAGAATGTCATTATATTTGTGAATGTGACATCAGCTCAACGAAAAAAGACATTCTGAGACAAAAATATGGTTGTGATGGATCAACACGTACGCTTTTTGGACCAACTTTCGATTGGTGATTGGCATACTAATGCCGACCACAACTGCTCCGACGTGGTGGTTGGGATTATATTTCATGACAACCCCATCGAACCTTATTGGCTGGAACACGTTACTTAAAATCGTACCACGCAGGTTGATTAGAGGGCCCCAAACTTAAGGTCTGAGGATAGATTAGTGTTATCAAATTAACAGTGGGTGAGGAAATAGTTTCCTTCAGATAACTAGAATATGCAGTGGTTGCCATACATTTTCAGTAATCAAAAAGGTTATTATTATTAGAGCTACTTAGGAAACGTCCTTATAGAGCGGCGGCTAAGAAACCGAAAAGTCTTGTTCTCAGACATCTGGTTGTAGTTTGGAACTCCATTTCATCTACCTCAGCTAAGGTACCCCGGTATTACTAGCATTTGTTGACAGATGTCCAAATCCAACCATATGGATTACTTAACGAACCGGACATACAAAAAAATTATGGTCCACACAGGCTTTTATCAGTAAACTAAATGAAAAATCCACTGAACAGTAACTTGCTTTATATTTATTTACGCGAGTAGTGAGTGACATTCTAAACCAAATGGTAAATACAGTAGGATTAAACTATACTGCCGACCTTTGAACGAATCTTAAATGACCTTGAGAAATATTAGCCAATCAGAAGACAGTTAGTATACAGTAAAAATATATTATACAAAACTCAAAAATTAGAGGGGATATTGTTCTTTTACATGACTTAAAAACTTATCAAGGTTAGATATTGGTTCAGAAGTTTTAAAATCATAATGCATCCGATACAGGAACTCATCCATGTGGCTCCATAGTAGTCGACCTCTGGAACCATAATAAGGTCTCAAAAATGCTTTGAGCCTCGACCACATACCTTCAATGTTATTAGTGTGGACCCGAGTTGTAGGGTCTACAAAATGACGCTTGTGTACGACAACCTCATGCGCGTAGCCCAGTCTACTTAGGCACCTGTGGGCTTTTATTATCCAATTGGCAACAAGGATCATAATCTGCCTTAACCTTAATTTCGATCGAGCGAAGAAAGTTCCTGCTCGAGCTGACTTTCTCTTCCAACATGAAGAACATTGAAAGATAACATCATCACGGCAGGTTGCACACTGTACAATGGTCATTTCACTACCACAGTCACAAGTATATGAACTTCTCAATAATTCTTTCTCTTGTAGACGCTCAATTATAACGTCTTCGTTAAAATCCGCTGTAAAACGGTCGTACGTAAGCATTTTGAAACGAAATTAGCGCCGTGACCTTGAAAACCCGCGAAAGCTTCTGATTGGCTCGGCAGTATAGTTTAATCCTACCCTCCTAAGCCTAATCCGAGGCAACCTGTTTAGTAGTTATTGGTAAGGAGTGATATCCTCTAAAAGTGGTAGCAGTGATAGGTGCTTTGATCATTTCGTTTCCTTTCCCACTTCAGTTCATTTGTTTTATATTTTTTTTCTAACTTCATCAGATATACTCTTTTAATTTGGCTTTCATAATTTCTTAAGCTGTTGTAATATGGTGTAATTAATTGGATTGTTACACTTACATCACATCTTATCGAAATTTATATATGCCACTATTTCAAAGTTTTCGTAAAACTAAAAATATTGTGTCGAGCGAACGAACTGCTGAACAATACAAGCTGGGAAACTCTAACAGGTAATCTCTAGCCAATGAGAAAATGCGTTTACAAAAAAATGGGATGAAAAACCAACTAGACATGAACAAGAGTCCCTTAACATCTAAAAGTAAGCAACAGACAATGATACTTTTTTATTGGGGTAGTTTCTGGGACAGAGCAACACTTACAAAAATAGTATGATGATTTGGACCTACTTTCATCAATGATTCTACGTCGGGTTTACTTGGAGTATATTCTTGCGCTATGTACCGTTTCTGTTCGTACTTTGCTCGAATGAACGTCTCTAACGCAGAATCTGTCTGTGGCCTTCTAAAATTATCGGGCAAATTTGCTTCATATACAGCTCGTGCTCTGCTATTACCCATTTCCCTCATAACCTGAAGTGAATGATTACTGTTAAACTTTCCCTTACAGCCAACTGCATAGGAGTCCATGTATCAAGGTTAACTGACTTAACCTTGGATATATGAACACCCAGATTGCGATGTATCCCTGCACATCTTATGCACAGGAAAATGCCAATATTCCAGGAAGCCCAACGTGGCCCTAACTTGTTTAGATATACTATAAGACTAACCTTTTGCGTCACAATCTGCGCAGTACTTATTGTCGTCATCACGAAGTAACTCCTGAATTATGAGCTGGTGTCTTTCATTTTGCAGTTTGGTATTATCCCGTCTATTTGAACTACTTGTCATCACAAGATTGAAAAACCCTCACAATCAATGACCTCGAATTCTCCAACAGTTTTCAATCCTCAAACCTCAAACGTTGATACTAAGCGCTACAGTTTCAGTTTGGTAAGGGCAGGAGACTATATGGCCTGTGTTAGTCCTGGCAATGATCGTCTTTCAGTTGGTCCCATTTTCTTTTGAAAGAGTCAACGGACGGAGTTTCAATCACGTGTTGAGGTAATGATTTCCACTCGTTAATGATTCGATGGGAAAGTCGATAGTCAGCTGAAAAGTAACTTGTCCTTGGCTTGTGAATTTTTTCGGAGTGTCCTCGTAAATCCTCCTTTTTCGAAAACAGAAAGATGAGGGTATTTCAGGTGTAAATTTATCACTAAGTAATTTGATGGCTGTAATCAAGTCACATCCAGTTCTTCGCTATGACAACGGGAATAGGTATAGTTTAGCCAGTTTAGCATCATACTAGAGCTTCGCGATTCCGGTAGTCAGTCTAACTGCTGTTTTCTGAACCTGTTCCAAAAGCTCATAGTCTTTATTTAGGCAGATGCCAGCCGTTTGCATCCAGTATTTAAGTTTACGACGTACGAACACTGTTGATGATGCCACAAGTATTGTAGTTCAACAACACCCTAACGAGCAACACCTATAATTGAATAGTGCCCACAAAGTGAAATCAAATGTCCGAAGCGAGGAGGTTCGAAGATGTATTCGATAGGTTATCAATATATCGAGAGGTGACTGATCTAAACTGGCTAGCGATCTCAGGAGAAGTTGAGCACGGCGTTCCCATTCGTGATCTGGTGCGGATGCATGACCGACCACCTTCAGCTGGGTGAGTCCATTAAAACTAATGTGGTCAGCATCCAACGTAGAACATTTACAAAGCTACCGATTTTGGGGATTTATTTACAGACACACTTTATACAAAGGCGAAAGTGTTTTAGCGTCGCCATTACTAAAGGCCTTACGTATTGACCATAAGTTTCCAGAATCTTCAGTGATTATTACACGGCAGTCTGCAGTAGTTTTTCAGTCATGGCTAACGATGACTCCCAAGTCATTGAATGTCTGGACGACAGGTAGATCAACGTTATTCATCATGTGTGCAACCGTACATTGATGACCAATATGCACCACAATACACTTGGAAGTATTTATCGTCAGCTGCCAGGTTTGAAACCATTCATATAATTTCTTCAGGGCATTTCGAATTTTTAAGCTATCACCCCCACGAAAACTTTCTTGGTTACTTGTAGGTATGATTCTTTTTATTTTCTCTCCAAAATTAAAGGGATAAAACAAACAAGCCAATAACAGTTTGAGTGATCGAAGTGTACATCATCCTCAACTTATGAGCGCATTTCAAAAAAACGACAGTGATGTTTAACTTGTTGTGAAGTAACTTTACTTTTGTGTCATTACATTAAAAACATACTTGGTCTACTTTAACTTGAATCATTTCGGTAAAGGTGAGGAATTTTCTCCAAACTCGTCTTGGTCGCAGTAATGGAGCATGTTTTAGCACAGTGTGTGCCCGAAAGCTTACGCTTTGGTTCAAACCAAAGATATTCTTTGTTGAACTTAAAAATTACCCTTGAGACCGAGGATATTGCCCATCTAATTGTTCTCCCAATGTTAACAGATGGAGATTATGCTGTTTTGTCATTCGTGTTTAGAGCTTACGACATAAAGTACTATCAGGTTAAACCTAGCCCAAATGTACGTGGAGAGATATTATCGACCATCCACGAGTACTCTGCAGTAAATGACTTTTCAGTTAATTCTGGTTCGTCAGTTGAAAAGCATGGTCCTTATTTAAAGGTACGATCAGCTTGGCTACGTCCCCATTTATACCGTGCTTAGTACAACGTAGAAAAAGTAACTGTCCACAATGGATAGCTGAGAAAGTCAACAAACTTATTAGACGTAGGAAAACGTAC
This sequence comes from Schistosoma mansoni, assembly GCF_000237925.1. Classification (NCBI taxonomy): domain Eukaryota; kingdom Metazoa; phylum Platyhelminthes; class Trematoda; order Strigeidida; family Schistosomatidae; genus Schistosoma; species Schistosoma mansoni. The sequence continues at coordinate 53,066,888 of NC_031502.1, forward strand.
TGGCATATGCTTATCTCTACAGGCTCTGAACAGCACTCACTGAAGGACTAGAGATGCTTGCGAAGCGCTCATGAGTGAGGCTAGACTAGATTGTGAAAGAAGTCTGTAAAGGTTGTTTTCGTATATAAAGAGGCATATTGATGGGACTCCATAACCTTCAATGCAGGAAAATCTGTCGATATTGGCGAGGAACGAAGTTCAAAAAGCTGAACCTTTATCAGATTATTTGAGTAAAATGTCTTCTACCGATGATGATGAATGATCAACAGTTAATCATGATAATGGTTATGGAGAATGGAACTGGCTTACGAATAATTCAAAATGTCAAACTAGATACATACAGTGATTCCGACGTCATTCATCCTAACATTATGAAAGCTGAGTCCCTTCCTGTCAGTGGGATATAGATTGGATTAAGCATGTTCTATGCATGATGGTGTTGCTGCGCGCTGATTGGTTAATTTTAAACCGATCAGCCCGGGCATATTATTGTAGAAAAATCTATAAGCTTCTTATGCATATATTATAAATATATGAACGATATTTAAACTATTGATTGATTGCTGATTGCTGTTCACATACCATTATTATTTTGAATACAATTTGATTCCTGTTCAACGTGTTCTGATTTGGGGTCTTGTCGAGTGTTCACCGTATAAGAATACTAAGCAATAGGAATAGCTGGGTCGTTTATATAGCCAAAACACAATTATAACAGTGGCGACGAGGAAAAAGGAAAATTCATTCAATATGCCTATATCAGATGACCAGCTCAGCCGAATACTACAGCAACAGCAAGCACAACTTGACGCACAAATGCGCCTGTTAGAAACTTTGACGCAACAGCTTAACATACACTACTCGAGTTCACATGCTACTACAAGTACTTCTTCTTGTGATGCAGTTGCCAGCAGCATCCCAGAATTCTATTATGACCCCGAATGTGGCAATACATTTCTCACGTGGTTCAAGCGTTGGGAAGACACATTTAGAATAGAGTTCTGTAATCAAGACGACGCATGGAAGACTCGACTGTTGATGCGCAAGTTGGGAAGTCATGAACATGCACGCTATGCTGATCATATATTACCAAAGTTACCTCGAGAGCTCAGTTTCGAGGAGACAGTATCTCAGCTGTCAGAAATATTCGGTGAATCTTCCTCATTGTTTAGTATTCGCTACCAGTGTCTTAATTTGGTGAAACGAGAAGCCGATGAATATGGTGTTCTAGCAGACATCGTCAACAGAGAATGTGAAAAGTTCAAGTTACGCTCGTTGACAGAAGATCAGTTTAAATGCCTTATATTCATCAAAGCTCTCCAGTCACCACAAGATGCTGAGATTAGAACCAGACTTCTAACTCGTTTGGATCAAGATCCTAACATCACACTCAGAACGTTAACAGGTGAGTGTAAGCGGCTACAGAACATCAGACACGACAATCAGTTGATTGAACAGGTAAATCCTAATTTAACCTGCAGTAGTGTCAATGCTGTTACGAGGTTAAAAATTCAGAAACCGAAAACAAGTGGTAGCAAACCAACGACTGCATGTTGGTTATGTGGTGATTGGCATTATGTACGATTCTGCCCATTCAAGAAACATAAATGTCAGATGTGTAACAAACGTGAGCATAAAGAAGGTCATTGTCCTCCAAATCGTACGTCCCAGCCTAAGCAGAAGCACAAACGTCCTCGACACATAAAGTCAGCCGAATCTAAATCACTTTCTCTGGTAGCAGCCTTTCAAACAGACTATGACATTCGGAGAAAGTATGTTACGATCCAGATTAATGGTATAGCGGTTCGTCTTCAAATTGACACAGCATCCGATATTACTCTAGTGTATAGAGAGACTTATAACTTGCTGGGAAAACCGCCAATGAAGCCATCCAAGAAAACGGCTAAAAACGTATCTGGAGGTGTACTGAAGCTAGTTAGTGAATTACAATGTGAATTTTCCTTCAATGGAAATAGCTGTAAAGGAGTATGCTTGTAACAGCTCAGGTTGGTTGGTTAAGAGTTGACCCCAGACAACCAAGCATATGCTAAAACAGTATTGTTCAAGTATTCATTCACTTCCTTACCTTTTGTAAGCGTTATATTCCCTACTATCTTATATGGAATGTTGAGAGCCTTTGTTTGTCTGGACAGATAATCCCACGCTCCACTGTGACTGCGCGAAGATCGAAATAAAGGCCTATTCACTACTTCTCTGGTTTCTTCTATCAATAGCACGAGGGTTACCTATAGGCACGAAAGTGGTGAGCCCTTTTTGAACACAATTTAACCTCATTTCTGTTATTAATCTTTTTTTTTTACTTAATCGTAAAAGTAGACCGGATTATCCGTAAACTAAGTTGAGTATATAACTAGTTTATTCCGTATTATCTTAAGTTATTCGTGTTATAGTAACCATTTTTCGTGCTAACTTTATTGCTATATTTGTCACATACCTCATGTCAGACTCAATAGAAACCCATAATCTGGAGGATTTGTCACCAGTGGTGATAGACACTGTTATAACTACGAAATCCCGACTTCCAGAATTTGATCGTAGTGATCCTGAGTTGTGGTTTGCTCAACTAGAGCATTATTTCACAAGACACAATATCAAATCTGAAGGGATTCGCTATAGAGACTTGTGTTCTATCCTTCCTCCTTCAGTTGCCAAAGAAGTCCGTGACTTGATTTTAGATCCACCATTACCACAACCATACACCATCTTAAGACGAGAGATAATAAACCGTTTATCATTATCAGATAGTCAAAGAATCCAAAGACTTTTTCAAGGTGAAACACTAGGTGATCGGTCGCCGTCACAGTTTTTGCGTCACCTCCAAGTGTTAATGGGTGATAACACGGTGGGTGAAGCAGTCCTAAAACAAGGATGGATACAAGCTCTCCCATGCTACGTCCAACACTGTTTGGATGCACAAGATCCTGAAACCTCATTATCTCATTTAGCGCGTATAGCCGATAGAATAATGGAGAGAGGTCCTCCAACTGGACCAGGCACAATAAATCACACACAAAACGTAGAATCAGCAAAAGACCCCGTCATAGAAGGACTCATTGCGAGTGTTAAGAGTCTCACTGAGGCTGTCACCAGAATGCAAATGGGTCATAGAAACAGGAGCAGGTCACCACAACGACCACGATCCAAGTCACAAAACAGGTCACAAATGTCCAAACAACCTGGGCAGTTTTGTTGGTACCACTGGAAGTTTGGTGTCAACTCAACCAAGTGCATGCAACCATGCGCCTGGCCTAAGCATAATTCTAAGACAGCGGGAAACGAGTAACCCCTCCCCAGGTCGCGACGACTGAGGAGGGGCGCCTAAACAGTCGCTTGTTTTATGTTAGAGACAGAAACTCTGGCTTGAATTTCTTGGTGGATACTGGCGCTGCTCTTAGCATCATCCCTCAAAATAAAACTGAGATTAGTCGAGAAACATCATCAATTACACTTCAAGCTGCAAATAAAACTAAAATTGCGACATTTGGGCAGAAAAACTTAACCCTAGATTTGGGGTTCAGGAGGCAATTCCCTTGGGTTTTCACGGTAGCCGACTTAGATCTGGCAATACTGGGGATGGACTTTCTAGAGAGATACGAATTTCTAGTTGACACCAAGAAACGGCGATTAACACTAAAAGAAACTTCGTATTACACAAAAGGCAAAGAAAGTCACATCAGCTCTCTTAACTTGATTCAAACTCCTCCAGTAACAACAGCGAAATTCCAAGATATACTCGCGGAATTTCCAAACTTAACTAAACCAAACCCACAGCCTTCTAAAGACAAACTAAAAGTAAGTCACACTATCAAAACCGAAGGTGCACTGGTTTTTGCAAAACCCAGGAGACTAGCACCAGATAAGCTCAAAATCGCTAGGGCCGAGTTTGATTATATGCTACAACTGGGTATTATCCGTCCCTCTGATAGTCAATGGGCATCCCCTTTGCATATGGTCCCAAAGAAAAATGAAGGTGACTGGCGACCGTGCGGGGATTACAGAGCCCTCAACCGTCAAACCGTACCAGATAGGTACCCAATACCGCATATCCAAGATTTCACAAACGGTTTACAGGGTATGAACATATTCACTAAAATTGACTTAGTCAGGGCATATCACAATATCCCAGTGGCTGATGAAGATATCCCCAAGACAGCTATTACAACACCCTTTTGGGCTTATTCGAGTTTGTACGCATGCCATTCGGCCTGAGAAATGCGGCACAGACATTTCAAAGATTCATAGACAATCTACTTCGAGATATGCCATTTGCGCAGGGGTATATGGACGACTTGTTAATTGCCAGCCCCGATTTGCAATCACACGAACAGCATGTAAAAACAGTGTTAAAAAGACTGGATGAACATGGAATAAACATACATCAAAGTGTGTTTTCGGTGTTCAAACTTTAGAATTTCTCGGTCACACAATAAGCCCAGAAGGGATTAAACCGATCAAAAAAGAAGTAGACACCATTAAACAATACCCCATACCTAGTTCTCTAACACAACTGAGAAGTTTTCTAGGTCTAATTAACTTTTATCGCAGATTCATACCAGGTTGTGTACAATTAATGCAACCTTTGACAGATTCACTAAAAGGAAAACCAAAAGAATTCAAACTGTCTTCTGACGCTGTCGAAGCTATTAAACAGCTTAAAGATAAACTAGCTCAAGCAACTACGTTGATGTATCCGAATTCTCTTTCCCCACTTGCTTTGATGGTGGATGCTTCAGATAAAGCAGTAGGCGGTACCCTTAACCAGCTGGTTAAAAACGCCTGGAAACCAATTGCTTTCTTCTCAAAAAGACTCGCTCCAGCAGAGACAAGGTATTCTACCTTCGGGCGAGAACTTCTTGCAATCTACCTAACCATTAAACACTTCCGACACATGTTAGAAGGCAGGGAATTTATAGTCTTTACGGATCACAAACCACTAACGAATGCACTAAAAGCGAGAGCTGATAAATACTCACCTCGAGAAGTCTGACACCTTGACTATATATCACAGTTCACAAGCGATATCCGACATGTCAAAGGTCAGGACAATCAGGCGGCAGATGCTTTATCTAGGCTAGAAATAAACGTGCTACAGCAGTCTACAGTAAACTTCGAGACGTTGAGAAACGAACAGGAGCAGGATTTAGAATTACAAAACCTGCTTAAAACAAACAATTCAAGTCTTAATTTAAAACAGTTCCCATCACCTGTCGATGGTATTCTAATCTACTGTGACACGACCAAGGCAATGCCGCGACCTTTCGTTCCCAAAAGTATGCGAAAGTTGATATATAATAACTTTCATTCTTTGTCTCATCCTGGCGCAAAAGCTTCAACAAAACTAATCAATGCCAGATATATATGGCCGAATTTACAGAAGAATGTACACAAATGGGTTAGAGAGTGTTCAGCATGTCAACAATCAAAGATAAATCGTCACACAAATTCACCCATAGGTGTTTTCTCGCAACCAGATGCACGTTTTGCCCATGTGCATATCGACTTGGTAGGTCCTTTACCACGTTCAAACGGTTTTAATTATCTTTTTACATGCATAGATCGATTTACCAGATTCCCTATAGCCATCCCGATAGCGGACATCACAGCGGAAACAGTAGCCAAAGTTTTCATGCAGAACTGGGTAACCATTTTTGGTACACCTATAACAATAACGACGGATAGAGGAGCGCAATTCGAATCCGAACTATTTAATAACTTGGCTAAACTTCTAGGCTCCAATAGGATACGCTGCACTGCATATCATCCTCAGGCTAATGGGATGGTAGAACGTTTTCACCGTCAGCTAAAAACCGCTCTTATATCTCACTCAAACCCCAATCAGTGGACAGAATTCCTACCGTTAGTTATGTTGGGAATACGAACATCTGTCAAAACTGACGCACAGTGTTCAGCTGCGGAACTGGTTTTCGGAACAACTCTGAGACTACCAGGTGAATTTATTAACCCTAATACTAACAGTCAAAAACTTAATTTAGAAAATTATGTAGATCAACTACGGGACCACATGTCTAAACTTAAGCCGATTAATACTCGTGAACAATCGCGCGCCGTATATATACCTAAAGACCTAAGCAATTGCACGCACGTCTGGATAAGATGTGACAAAATAAAAGCACCACTCAGTCCTCCATTTGAAGGTCCTTTCAAAGTCATCTCAAGAAAATCTAAATGTTTCGTGATAGAAAAACATGGAAACATCGACACAGTAAGTATTGATAGGCTAAAGCCGGCTTATCTAGATCATGAACCACCATACGTGTTGTTAGATCGTTTAACTGACAAATCCATTACGGAATCAAAATATAAAGATGATAAATCTTTACAAATGACTAAAACGGTTCGCTGGGCACATCCGATTAGTCAGTCAAGGATGTTGACAGTTTCGACTGCAGGATAAATCTAACCACGTAGCTAATCAGACCCTGCATCTACTTAAAAATATTTTGTTTTCTTCATTCCGCCTCACATACAACTCCCCAGAACTTTTACCTTTGATATATAAGTGTTATGTTAAATATTTTTTTTAAATACTGGACACATAAGCTAGGTATTCCGAAACGATGGCTGAGGATTTTATTCAAACTCGTACAACTTACACTGGCAAATACAACGAATTCAAAAAGCAACCCAGGCGAGTTTTATAATTTCTTTTTCTGGTTAATTAACTATACTGGCTATACATATATACCATATGAACTAATTCTAAAAGTTTTCGGTCGAAGATATGTTTAGTAGCTTGATACAATTACTATGGTCAAGTACTTATTAAAGTTCTCATCATTTTTTTTAAATTTCTGACATTTAAGAATCAATAACCGTGAAGATATGGTACAGTACGTTACTGTAAGGTTACTATCTTAGCCGCGTTGATTCCACATACCTAATTTTAAACACAATGTATAAAAGAACTGTTAAGTAATCATAACATTGAACTGACGATATGACTATCGTGGCTATGTTAACGTTAAACCAATTATTATTAGTGGCCCATACAAAACCCTGGAACTTAACACTAGCGTTATAAAAAAGACATGTTATGTCAATAGCTTATATATATACTTTTTTTCTCGGTTTAATAATAACGTAAAAAGAGTATTTGACACAACTGTACTTGATCCGCATACTCAACACAATTTTTTGCTTCTTAACCGTATATTCGTTTCCGTTTTGTGGATTACTCTGATGCACCCTTGGTTACGCACCTAGTTGTAAAAAGCGGTCATCACCGGCTCAAGGTCATGCACTTGATCGATTTTGTTAAAGAGTCCAACTTCTAGCAAGTTCACCCTTTTACGTATACGCATTACAAAAGAGTTTTTTTTTGTTTTGTTGCTGTTTTCATGGTTCTTCGTACACAAGATATCTACACTATGTTTATTTCCTTCCAGAATACCAATCCGTTCTGGAGGCCAAGCACTTACATGAACGGAACAATTATCAATTGCATTTATGTATTTCCATTTTGTATCTTATTATTTTATGCAGGCAGTGGAGCAGTTCTTCAGGTTTGCTTGATTTTCACCATTACCTTTGAAGTAGACTCTTCTTTACTTTTTACTTGAGGGCGACTCAAGAGGCAGGTGAGTAAACACCTGATAGCCGGTCTGAGCATGGAAAAATCGTACCTCACCAACATGGTGTTGGGTAGCCCGCTCGCGGCACTTCCTCAGATATTCTTATTCCACATTCTCACACTTTCTCTTGAAAGCACGCAGCAAACCGTCAGCGATAGTCGTAGAAAAGATCACATGCTACAAAGATGACAAGCTGGTAAATGAAGAGACATCCATGGACTATCATTGAAAGCGTTAGTCGTAACTGATTGTAAGTCAAATAGTGAGCGAGTTGATAATTTCGCCTTGGGATGAGAAATAGAACGAAGGTGTTATCGATAGATAGGTTAATCGAACCGACGTTCCTACGGAAGTCGATTCTAGGGGGAAGCTAATGTAACAGCTCAGGTTGGTTGGTTAAGAGTTGACCCCAAACAACCAAGCATATGCTAAAACAGTATTGTTCAAGTATTCATTCACTTCCTTACCTTTTGTAAGCGTTATATTCCCTACTATCTTATATGGAATGTTGAGAGCCTTTGTTTGTCTGGACAGATAATCCCACGCTCCACTGTGACTGCGCGAAGATCGAAATAAAGGCCTATTCACTACTTCTCTGGTTTCTTCTATCAATAGCACGAGGGTTACCTATAGGCACGAAATGCTATCTAACAGAACGACCAAACCTTGATCTACTTGGTCTAGATATGTTAGAAAAGTTTGGATTAATGGATATACCCATCAACAGCGTGTGTAACGTGTCGTGTCCATCATTAGACACCACTTCATATGCAAAAAAGACAGGTAAAAAGGTTTCAGAAATACGGAGTGTAGCAGCAGCGGCAACTCGAAACACTCCAGTGTCGTCAGGTGAAGTCAGGAAGGACTTTTCAGCATTTTGTCAGCTGAACGGAATCAGGCACATCCGAACACCTCCATTCCATCCGCAATCAAATGGTCAGGTAGAACGTTTTGTTGGTACGTTCAAAAATGCTCTAAAAAAATCAAGAGGGGAGGGGGACACCGAAGAGATCTTAGAGAGGTTCTTGTTTATACAGCGTTCGACACCGAACCCTCAGACAACAAATGGAGTCTCCCCAGCGGAAGCGTTACTTGGCAGGAAAATACGTACACATTTTGACAGCATTCGTCCGACTCCAGCTCTTAAGGCGCAACGAAACGTGATGATGGAGAAACAGTACAATAGTCATCATGGGGCACAAAAACGATTGTTCAGTGTGGGTCAAAAGGTACTTGCTATGGACTATCGAGGAAAACATCCTACATGGATAGCTGGTCGGATCGTGCAAAAGAAAGGAAATGTGGTTTACGAGGTATCCGTTGGTTCAGAAGTTTGCATACGTCATGCTAACCAACTGAAATCAACCTCGATCTCCAACAAGGAAACGCAGCATAGATTACCTCTTGATGTTCTGCTAGACACCTTTGAGATCAGAACATCTGAAACAGACAGGACAGTCAAGGTGCAAACGAAGGATGATACAACGTCCTTATTACCTAGAAGATGGACTAACCGGAAGCGCAAACCAGTAAAGCGGTTGCAGTTAGACCCTAACACCAGATCCTACGAATCTGCTCAAAGGGGAGGTGTTAGTGGGATATAGATTGGATTAAGCATGTTCTATGCATGATGGTGTTGCTGCGCGCTGATTGGTTAATTTTAAACCGATCAGCCCGGGCATATTATTGTAGAAAAATCTATAAGCTTCTTATGCATATATTATAAATATATGAACGATATTTAAACTATTGATTGATTGCTGATTGCTGTTCACATACCATTATTATTTTGAATACAATTTGATTCCTGTTCAACGTGTTCTGATTTGGGGTCTTGTCGAGTGTTCACCGTATAAGAATACTAAGCAATAGGAATAGCTGGGTCGTTTATATAGCAAAAATACAATTATAACACTTCCAATACGGTTTGATATATCTTTGAGACAGTTTAAACTTTCAAGAGACTGTAAAAACCTAATAATCAGCCTAGTGTATAAGGCGGAGAGTAGAAACCTAGTCAGTAACTGTCGAATAGTTGGTTTGATCGGTGCAGTTGCCAGAATAATTTAAAAGATTATTCGTATGGCTACTTTTAACTATATAGAGGGAAATAATCTCTTATTTAGGAGACAAAATAGTATTCGGCAAGGCCTATCATGCTTGATAAACCCGCTCATTGCTAAAGCAGATCTTCAAATAAAATTGGAGATTTGTGGATCCATTATGAAGCGATAAACTGAATAAGTAACTTTCTGAATGATAAGAGACTAGAGATACAGGTACATAGGACTCTATCAGAATGGGAATCTGTAAGGAGTAAGATTCCTTCAGATCCCCTTCCTATCTGTGTTTAAATGAGGTACCAACTGTAGCATAGCCATCCGTTCTACTCGTCACTGATGACATAAAGATTTAGGAACCCACACACAGTTTGTCAGATAAAATAATATCATAGGATGATCTAAATTCACCGGTAGAATGGATGGGCTGATTTTCATTGGGGGATAACTTTAACAAGAGTGTGGTGGTGCAATTAAATAACAGCTACAATTTATATCACTACACAATATGTGGAGTTGTGTTATCTAAAATAACGAACAATAAAGATCTAGGTGTCATAATGAGGTGCGATCTCAAAACTACGAGTAGCTGCAAGGCTGCTGCTGCCAAAGGCTTCAGGATATTATGAGCTATTCATGATTCACTTCACGACTTTGACGAAGAAATTAGATTACCCTTGACTTATGTAATATCTCATTTGGAATATGAGGTTCAAGCAGCGAGGATTTGTTTCAAGTATGAAGCGGGTATACTAGAATGATCCTAACGGCGAGGGACTAAAATGGTAAAATGTCTCTCTGACCTATCCTATAAAAATAGACTGAGATACCTCAGCCTATTTTTGTTATCTTAACGCAGATTACGGGTCGATCTAATATTGGCTTCTCGTATGACCTTGCTATTAATATATCTCGTCTTTCTCATCCATCTAGGATTGATCATCGGAGAGGGCATTCAAACGAAGTTCAAAAACTGAGATCAAATCGTTTACATCTGGAGTTTCGTCTGCAGGGTGGAGTAGTGAATTACTGGAATCCCTTACCGGAAGACAATATCAGCACCTTCTGAAGATACATTCAGAGTGAGATTGGATATCCACAGTACTACAAATCGCAAAGGTCTATATAGGTCGATTGACCTCGTATCCTTACTGCTGAAGGCTGGCTTAAGACTGAACACTTGAAAATCTGAATGTTCATGCAGTCAACTGTTGTATATAAATCCAGGATTAAAAAATCTAACCTTGAGACCTGGAAATGAAGTCGTCCATTTTTTGATTACTTGACACTTTGAGTATTTGTTCAAAAAATTTATGCATATGCACCTACGTTATGATCTAGAGATCTCTGAACACAAAGAAACTGTTAGATCATTTATATGAGTCCACTGATGACATCTTCACGAACGTTTGTGAAATACAAGTCCTGGCGTGCTGTCTTGTTTTATTCATCGACCCTTAATACATACTTTCTCCGAAATAACATTTCATGATAGAACTTAACCTCCGGTATTTATTTATTTATTTAAACACATAAACATTTGTACAAGGGGGCACCAAATACATATGCGCCACACAATAACAATGAGGCCAGGGGCAGTTGCATTGATTCGTGTGAGATCTGGGATACTGATCGGGTTCCCAAACCGAAGCAAATGGTTTTCTTAGGGAGCCACACCTCAAGCCTTTGACCTGAAGGTTTGATCCACAAGGTAGTGAAGCAACATTAGGAGATGCAGTCCCATGGCAGCTGGTGGTCAACAATGTTTCCTCAGGATCCTGGAGTCCACGTGCAGCATTGGTTTGGAATCAGGGTTTTCTAACTCCCATAGGTTGATCCTCCATATTCACCAATCCGGTTAAAGCTCCGGACATTTGCTTTTCGTCCTCTCAATTTCGTAAACAACAATAAAGCCGCGAGAAGACAGTGAGCAGGACTTCCCTGACAGGGGCTGTATACGCATGGCCATGTGAGAGCATTTCGAGAAAGAGAGCAGACTCTTCCGGCCCTCGGCCATGCTAGGGCATTTGGGGGAACACACATTCGTGGTTTCCACTGACTCGAGAATTGATGATATCCTGCGGTAAACGGCCAACTAAGCAAATTAGTGTTATTAGCATCCTGCTATGTGATGAGAATAAATTTCTTAAGACCCCTTTGGTGTATATTTGTACGAATGTGTTCATGTCTGTGGAAATCCTCCTATGTGTATGTTTTGTATGACAATATCATATTATCTCTTAAATCTAACTTCAATTTTTTCGATTATTTTATCTTTATATATTTACCGTAGTCTCTTGTCCACATAAGACTAGTGTCACTCATTTTGTCTGTAATTTTAGTTTGTTGCGGTAAATAAATCCCGAAAATAAATAGTTCTGTAAGTCTTCTGCATTTGATGCTGACCTTATTAGTTTTAAAGGACACATTTTGCTGAAGGAGCTCGGCCACACATTCGCATCAAATTACTAGTGGTTACTTCGTGCTACACATCCTTTCAACTATCAGTCAGCTAAGATCAAGTGTCCCTCGACATGCCCAAAACTTTTCATATATAACTTCGAACCTCTTCATTTCTGATTTGTGATTTGATTGGGTTGGCATATTTCGAGTTCAAAGGTGTTACTGGTAAAATTTTTGTCAAACTCCGAACACCCGTGTTATATTTAGCAGGAATCTACACTACTTCTTAATAGCTTCACTTACGTCACAGCTGAAAGAAACTGTGACAAAAGTAGATGCTCACCAGTCGTGATTGGTTTCGTATAAACTGAACCCTTTTCAATTCCTTTCTCCCTTAGACTCAAAGGTATGTCTAAAAGGGGGTTGGTCAGTACTTTCTCCTTCATAAATAAGTGAGGTATCACCTGGAATGCTGTTGGGTTTAATTCTTAACGGAACGGTAAAAAAGTCCTTATGACACGTGACCAGTAGATTATTCACGTATTTTTTACGCAAAGTTAACGCTCAGACGATGTTATTTGACCATTCGAAAGTTCATGCACACAGAAACAATTTTTCTCAACCCTGGATCAGCAGTAGTAGTATTTAGGTCATTTTATGACATTAGGTAGTGCGACAATTTTGTATTTTTTTCCGTACTATATTAAATTCCTCACTCCTTTAAGTAAAGTTGTCACTTTACGTCTACTTAAACTTCTGTTTAGTCGAACTTTACCACTCTTCATTTAAACTACATTGACAAACATAAGTGTGACCAGGCTGTTTAAAATGTATGGCTCAAATACTTCAGATTCTTCGGACCAATTCCTTCCTGTAATTGTTCTTGTAATATTTTCTGTCTGCTGAACATGCCTTTTGTTGTAGACTATTAGCAAACGCTAGCAAGTTAAAAGGGGCTCACGTTTATCTGAACAGTTTAAGATTAAACCTGCTTTCCTGTTATGACATGAAAATCAGTATCCAAGTGGTTGCTCTTAGAATCTGGAGCGGATTCTGGAACAAGTTTAGGAATATAAAATTTATTATTTATAAGATCCTTTACAATGTGAGGTCTTAATCCATAGATTTCTTGTCCATTTCTCGTGAACTTTTCGAATTCACATTGACGACAACGCAGTTGTTAAAATGGTTTTATGCAAGGGTATTGTGCAACATCCAGTACAACAGATATGCATTACCCAGATACCTCACCTCACTTGGCACTTATTCAGGTCTGAATCACACAACCGCATACTGAATAGTAAGGATTTGAAAGATTAGGTTAAAAAACAGACGTGAGTGGGAATTTCATAGCTGTTGGGTTTCGTACCTAAAAGCTCAATCTGCACCTCCTACAGATTCAAACAAATGTCAAAAGAAATGGGTTTTCTTGAAAACTTTGTGTTCCAGCTTCCAGCATTGTTATTTATCACACATCTTAGTCTTGAAGTCTTCTAGAACAAGACTGTTCGTACAGTAGCGTGGCTGAATTTCACCTAAGGTACTTTATTAGAACAGTACATACCCAGACATGAAGATGAGCTCATTATTCCTAACCAGTCTTATGAACACCAGCATGTACACAGGTCATAACAATCAAAGATTATTTGAAGCCTAATTCAATCATTCAGAATTATTTACGTTTAAGGAAGCTCTAGGATAGTTTAATATAGGGTTTCAGTTCCTGATTCACATGCCAACGCCAAATTGCCTATGAAGGAACAAAGCCTGAGAGATGTAAATTATGTGATCAAGCGACATAATAAGGAAAATGATTGGCTTATAATTACACCCAGAAAAATAAAGGTAAGCAATCAGAGTGGAACCTTCGCGTCCTACGCCGAATCAGACTGCAGGATGGATAAGGTTTCACGAGACGAAACTCCACAGCGTGTTAAGACAGAAATCACGGACAGATCAGTCATTTTTCATAGGTTAAGAGAATCTTCCGAAAGGAAACCAAAGACTAGCTTCGAGCACGATCTCAGTCACATTAAATCCTTAATAATCAAGCAACCCACAGAAACAGTTTCAGGAGTAAGCATCTGTAAGCTTTACAGAGTAGGACAATAGCTGGACTCTGAAAGTACTCAGAAAAGCCACCTCTTAGCAATTACCGTTGCTTCGCTTGAAGAAAGGAGCCTAATACTAGAAAACTTACGCAAACTAGCTGGATCCACAATATGTGTCCATGGGGATCTCAGCCTGGTTAGTTGTATTGAGAGACGATCAAATGGTTTCGAAAAAAAGGGAAACAGCCACTTTATTTTATAATTACACATAATTTCATACGTCTTTCTGAACAACCTTCATTTATACAGTTCCTTATCCAAAAATACCTTGTTCACACTTATTTTTTTAACACATTAGTATGCTATTGCTTAATAAGTACTTCAGTAACAGACAAATAGACTAAATGGTTATACCTTAACTATTTCTCCATGAATATTGTGTGCTCTGCTATTCGTCCTCCCTTTTTCTTACACCTTTTTCAGCCCCCTGGAGATACCTCACCGAAAACACATATGGCCAGGGTGACTTCGTCCCACGCCGTTATTAAAGCCTCAGATATTCCGGAGGGATATAAGGTTGAAGCTTCTAAAAGCCCCCAACTTCGCATGCATCTATTTTCCTCCATCAGCTGTATGTTGCAACGCTACTTCATAAAGTGCGCCAAGAGTGATATTGACATGTTTCTTACGAAATCCATCTACATTCATATCTTATAAAATATCAACCCAGCTGAATAATTTTCTACGGTGAAGATTGTAACTTGTTTAACAATTTGATCTTGCCTGTAAAGCGGAGTGCCTCATATAACAAACTGTTATTTGAGAATAAATTATTATTATTATTAGAAAACGTACGCAAACTAAATGGATCCACAATATGTGTCCATGGGGATCTCAGCTTGGTTAGTTGTATTCAGAGACGATCAACAGAGGTAGAAATAAATGAGCTCTACAGGGACGATGCGAAAAATCTTATACTTAACGGCCTTCACATTGCACAGGTTCAGAGAAAAACGAACCCCAAAGAAACCTGAGTGATAAGAGGAACCCTTCACAGAATTGAAGCTGTGTTATACAAATGTTCGAAGTCTGCAAAATAAAATGGCGGAGCTCGAGACAATGATGGACACAGAAAATCCCGATGTCATTGCCATCTCAGAGACATGACCAACGCCAAACGTGTATGATAGTGAAATTCAGTTGTCTGTTTTCGCCAGTAGGGCTGATAGATGAAACCGTAGGTGAAGTGAGTTCATCCCATACACGAAAACTACCTTGGCCATACGAGCTGTTGATACTGTGGCACATGATTCAGAGACATGTGAACTGGTGCACCGCAGGCTGAAATGTAAACGGCAAGATATTGAATTGGTTGTAGTATACCTCAGTTCAAAATGTGTAGTAGATGAGTTCCTCTAATGCAAACTTGAATCTCCGTGTAACAGGAGTAAAAGCCTTATAGCAGGCGACATAACTGCACCATAAATAAGCTGGGGAAACTTAGAAGTAGGGTCATCAACAACATTATTTGACTACAAATTATTAGAAACCACAATGGCCCTAGATTTATTCCAGCACATTAGAGATCCCATCAGCTATGAACTACAAAACTCCTCATCTCTCTTGGACCTAATCTTCACACAAGGTGATGATTTCAGTCGAACAACTTTCCTCTCATCTCTAGGGAAAAGTAATCATTCTGTCAGACTGCTCGAGTTCATAGCTGAGATGGTCTATCAAATAGTCGCATCGTCCTCTCCTAACATATGGAAGGCAGATATGAAACAGATCAACTCTGCGGCATCGACTGAAAACTGAGCGATCGATTCAGGGGCATCAGCGGAAAAGGCATGGACTTATTTCAAATAGTTATATAATCAAGAAACTCGAACATTTATACCCTAGACAGTCTCAAAGAATAAAAAGCACATCATCCTTGGATCGGCCGTGATATTAGACATTTACTGAGGCGAATGGAGAAATATTGGAACGTTGCCATCAGTCTTGGCACACCAAGTGCGACCCAACGCTACAGGTCGATAAGAAATAAGTGTATAATTGCAATTCGGGAACCTTAGAGAGAATTTGAAATGAGGTTGTCACTATCTGCAATCAAGCAGCCTAAGAGACTAGTCTCGTACACAAATTACAGAACAAAGATGCAGTATTGGATTCTCGATTTTATTATGGGAGGGAGTGGATCTCAAATGATAGAGAATGATCAGAAAAAAGCAGAGGCTATGGCAAACTAATTAGGGACAGTTTTCACTCAGGAGCATCTTATAAACGAAGAACTAGACCCAAATACAGAGCCAATAAACTGTCTGCTCACCGTGGACTTTGACAGAGACGATGTACTTACGGCCCTTAGTAATAATAATATATTTCTGCAATAGCAGGTGCACGCCATTTTTACAGGCATGATCTACAATTTACAACATATACTGAATCACAGTATGCATCCCAAGCAAGGTTATTTAGTAATTATAGTATATAAAATTTGATAGCAGTTCATTAGTTTAGATTTAATGTGTTTTGATAAGAATAGTTTCCAAAGGAGCATGGCGTCCACGTTACATACCAGATCCAATCTCGACAAAAAGTGTATTAGGGTTTCGGTTGTGTTAAGTATTTATGTAATGCATCTTTTTAATTTTGTAGTTGTTATAAAGTAGGCTTGTGGAGCGCCTAGTTTGAACTGTGACCTTGGGAAAGCGCGTTCGTCGAGCTTGTTCCAGATGTCAGAAGTTACATAGCTTCACCCTCAGGGCAAGATTCTGAAGAGGAAAAAAAGAGAAACCGAGGAGCAGCAAGGCATTTGGATATGAACGATAACCAATGCTTAACATTTAGTAGTGGAACAGATGGAGGTATGATAAATTATTAGATCAAATTGATACTAGCTCATGTTGCAAGAGTGAAATGTGATTAGGGGCTCCAGAGGAGAGAATGCAGTATTAAAGAACAATGAGTTGTGATATTTATCAAGGTGGAGTAGGTTCCAATGAAGGAGGGAAGTCAAGATTCGAATGAGGAAGAACAGAGAGTGCATATAGAGAGTAGAGTGTTGAGTAAAATAACAACCACATCCTTTACAGTCTGTTTCTTTCATCACACGATGCCTGTCACACAGTTTTCATGTAAAAGTTCGAGTTAGCATGTTATAGGTTGTCTTAGTAGAATAGTTAATCCAGCACAAAAATTAGAAACATGAGTCTTAATGGTGAGTGTAGGAGAACAACCTCAATATCACAGATTGATTGACTTGTTCTCATCTATAAAGAGCCTGATACAAACAAAATGTTCTGCCCCACAAACACGGGTGGATTGAAATCATCGCCCTCACCATCAGTGCTTGCTGGTCAGTAACTCCACCCTCCCTCCTTTTGTGATGTTAGGCTCATTTACGCTTATTTTTTGGATATATATCATACCTCACACAATGCTCTGTTTCACATCCTGTTGGAAAACACCATTTCTATAAGTACCATTTTACAAGCTTATCAGACAGTTACAAATTATGGACTGTGGGTAAGGCTTCGATACAATGCTTTAATTGACTATAGTGTAAAGTATAGGTTGCAAATCAGATATAGGCATTAGGAAGGGTATAGTGTAGGATAGTTGTTTACCGAAGTAGGCGGAAAAGTGTAGATTTATATTATTTGCAGATAAGGTAAGATAACGAGTGGTGAAATAATATTAATGGCAAGGCAATATAGTGTACAGAAGAGTAAAAAGCTAATAAAGAGTAGGCAAGAAGGAACTCACTCTAAATTCGTACTGATGTTCTTTTGTCCTATCCTAACTGGTTGATGGGTGACAGGTTCTGTGGATGTACGACCACTGGCAGTAGGCAGTCGATTGTGCGTTTCTTCTGACGTTTTAGGGTATTAGTAAGTGTCGTTTAGCGACCGAGTATTGATAGGTCCAGTGAGTTGCCTGTCTACTTCAATTTAAAAGAATTAGGGAGGGGAAAGTATCTAATACAACTACAAGGTAGGGAAATAAGTCAATTCAGTCTATATATGTAGAGAGCCTATGATGTCTGTGTGGGACGTGGATGTGTTCGTTTGCGCCAGATCTGTGCAGGTGAGGGCTTGATCAATGAGTCTTGCAAACGTATGTAATTTGTCTGCCATGCGTATTTCAGAAGGAAGACTGTTCCGTATTAATGAGTACTTGATAAGGAAGAAGTTTTCACGTGTTTTTGATCTGTGTGTTTCAATTTTGACAGTGGATACTTTGTCTCGAAGGTAGTATCCATGTGAGTCTTGGTAGAGAGCTATCTTACATGTGGAATAAGCAAGGTTTTTAAGGAGTTTGAAATAAAGAATTAAGTTAGACTTAAGCCTTCTTTTCCAGAGGGGTTCTAGTCCTAAGATATGGCATCTGGATTTGTAGTCAGTGAGTTGGTCGTTCTTAAGTATTTTGCGAGTGAAGTCTCGCTGTATTCCTTCCACCTTAAGTATATCAGATAGGCGTAGGTTGGAAAATAAGAACGAGCAGTATTCGACGATGGGTCTTGCGCAGGCTTTATACAGGATAATTTTAGTTTCGTTTTGAAAGAAATTACGAAGGATGAAGCCAAGCAATCTCCGCATTTGAGATGCTTTAGTTGAGATATGTTCTGAGAAGTTAAGACTGTCAGAGTAATGTACCCCAAGGTCAGTTACTGATGTCAGTCTGGGCAGTGGGTTTTTGTTAAGTGCTAGTTTTATTTTAAGTGACGTATTTCCAATACATAGCCAACCGCATTTCTCTGTGTAGAAAATTCAACAGGACCGAATGAATCACACTCCAAAATCTTGAGACGAATTGCACAATATATTTCAGCCCCATTAACTGCGATACTCAATATGTCAATTGACCAAGGTGTGTTATCTACGGACTGTAAGGATGTAATGGACACTCCAATACATAAAACAGGACCAAAACAACTTCCGTCAGACTACAGACCTGTCAGCCTCACTAGTATAGTAGTTAAAATACTGGAAAGAATGATCAAAAAGACCATAATGACATTCGTGGAAACTAACAACTTGTTAAACAGCGAGCAACACGGTTTCAGAAAAGGTTTACCTTGCACAACAAATCTCCTAACGGCAAAGGAGCAATAGACAGAGTCCCATAGAATATGGAAGATCAGTGGATGCTGTCTACACAGACTTCGGCAAAGCATTTGACAAGGTGCCAGCAAATAGACTACTACTGGAGCTGGAAAATCTAGGTATTGACAGACTTAACCGAAAATGGCCTGAGGATTACGGGGTGATCTAATACTTGCTTGTCGTATACCAAACTATGACAGTGGTATTATTATGCCTTATCTTTACATGGCATCTAAGACTGATCATTTGAGAGGACCTTCTGGGAAAGTTCTAAATCCGAGATCCTGAACGATGACCTTGGTACTAACATGTCCTCCCGTCTAGGGCTGGTCATTTGAGAGGACATTCAAAGAAAGTCCAAAAACCGAGATCAAATCGTCTACGTCTGGAGTTTCGTTTCTCGCACCGAGTAGTGAATTACTGGAATTCTCTACCAGAACACGTAATATTAGCACCTTCTGTTGATATATTCAAGACGAGATTGAACCTCCACAGTGTAACAAACTGCAAGGATTAAAATAGGTCACTAGACCTCCTATTCTTACTACTGAAGACTGAAGACTGAGTTCCGTTTCTCGCACCAAGTGATGGTCTAATCGAATTCTCCACCGGAAAACGTAATATCAGCACATTCTGTTTGTATACTCCACAGGAGATTGGACCTTTACTGTAATCTAAAACCTCAAGGATTGATATAGGTTGATTGACCTCCTATCTTTATTATTGAGAACTGAAATACGTTGGCTCGAGATTAAAAATCTCAAGGTTGGAGATTCGCCAGTAGTCTGGTAAACATTAGGAGTTAAAATTACCTTATTAGAAACAAGTCTCTACAACGATTTAATGTACATATAGAAAGTGCTTTTAAAATTTAAAATCGTGGATTAGCAATTTTTAGTTTTGATTACGATATAAATATAGTTAAAACAATTTTCCTAGCCTCACGTTTGCGTGATTGGTAATTGTCATCGATTGCCTTCACCATCAAATTTCAGTGCTTCTTGTTTGCCTACTAATTCGTTGGCTCTTGTTCTGTTTGTCTTAGTTCATCACATGTAACGATCTTTACCCAGTGAGGACCGTTATATGCGAGTTTTATTTTGGTGTAGGGCCCTCCAATATAAACCGTACCTTCAAAATAGGTATAAACTTCAGCGTTTTGATTTTTAAACGATAATTAGTTTTTATGATGAATTCACAATTAAGTATTGCAGGGTAGGATTGGGTTCCAAGTTATGATTCAATTCAATGTTTATTTTCAGTCAGCGACAACGTAGGATTAGGCACATATATGCATCGGTCCAAGTTGTCATACCTCGTTAGCACAACAAGATCAACACCGGATTCATAGAAGTAATTAATTTAGTGGTGGTAGTATATAAAGAAAGGTTGTATATAAGGATATAGTATAGGAAGGAAGAAAATTATGAAGCAATTTTAATCTCAAGGTTTAAGAGAAGATAAAGAGTGTATACACCTACGCCATTGTGATCGATTCTGAGCCATGTCACCAAGAGTCTTGAACCATTGGTTACGGTAGTCACGCGGACCCCAACCAAGTAGTCTGCATCTGCCAACATGGCTCAGACTAGAAGTTAGTGACTTCAAGCACTGATGCCATGTTTTGGTTTGGCCGCCCATAACTCTTTTCCAACCATCCCATACACTAGTCAGCATTGCGCGTCGTGGTAATCAGTGTTCAGGCATACGTAACACGTGGCCCAACCATCTCAGTCGATGAAGATTCATCACCTCATCAACTGATTTACCATCATTTCCTAATACCCTGCATCTAACCTCACTATTACTTACCCGGTTTATTTTATATACACCCTAACTGTAGAGTCTATCTTATGTCCTGTGGATTTAAAAAAATCGTTTGGAGATAATTCTGGCCTAGGTGATATAAAAAAATTATGTCTATAAATGTAGTGTAGGCCACTCCCCAGTCATATATGACCTTGGCCATTATATCAGCAAGCTAGGTTCCTAAATCGCCGATCAATATCTCAGCTCTTATATCGATTTGATGTTTAGTGGCTGGACTTAGTAAAACAAGTAAGAGAGATCACTTAGTTGCCATGCTTGACTACAAACATATCGGCCAAGCATTAATATCCTGATAGGTTGTGAAGCTGGTGTATTTGCTGAAATATCTGTATTTCTTGCCGTATTGAGTAAAATGTTTATAACTCATTTGCTAAGCATAATTTTGTGTGCTTAGCCTTGAGCCATACTTTAGGAGACTAGTTATATCAGTCTTCCTCCCAAACTAACCTATGTAGAATGGTGTTCGAACATGTGGCCACTGGGACTTAAAATAACTTTACTGGAGAAGGCAGTAGAATAATCTGAATTTTTACAGACTAGATGAGGCCAAGTCCTAGATAATGACTATATAATGACCCGGTTTCAGTTTAAAATTTAAAAGATAAACTGGAAAGCCTGTGCTCATCTTGGGCATGAGGATCTCTCTTCATCGAACCTACTTTTGAATATGTATACCAGGAGAGTTGTATCCATTTGTGAAGAGGTGATAACTAGCTCATTTTTAATATCTGATTCTTGTGTGGATTTTCATCCGAGTGATTATTAAAATACGTTTTAATTTTTTGCGCTCATTTTTATTGAAATTTTCTATCCTTAATGGCATTATTGAGAATAACTTAGTGCGTTTTTTTCAGCTATGGAGGTAGCATACATAAATTGGATGAAGAGTATCAGTGTTTATGAAAGCCCCTCTCACATCTACCTTGTTGGTTCTAATGTTGGGGAACGCTATTTCCGAATTCTTAAGATCGCTCGTGCTCCTGTTCCCTTGAGGGAAGGTCACTTATGGTTGGATAAAGAGTGTAGTGCTTCTGAAGCAACTGTTGAAGCAGAAAGTTTAGTTGATCGACTATGGCGTTTGAATATAATTGAGGATCCTCATATTTATTCCAAATCAGAATTAGCACGAATACTTCATGCTATCCAGGCAACTAGTCGAGTAAGTTTCATAAGTCTACAATATCGACTTATAATTTTAGTGAATATCGTCCCATTTCACTTACCGCGTATTTACTACTGAATTTATTTATTTATTTATTTATATACATAAATATTGGTACAAGGGGATACCAGATACATATGAGCCGCACAAATCTCTTTCGATTTGTGTGAGGGCTGTGATACTGCTCAGGTGCCCAAACTGAAGCAGGTGATTTTCTTAGGGGCCACACCCAGAGCCTTTGACCTAGAGGTCTGATCCACAAGGCAGTGGAACATCGTGAGGAGATTCAGTCCCATGGTAGCCGGTGACCAACAACTGATTCATATGCCATTTGTTCCCTCAGGATCCTGGAGCCCATGTGCACCATTGGTTTGGAATCAGGGTTTTCCAACTCCCATAGGTGGACTTTCCGTGTCCACCAACCCGGTTAAAGCGCCGGACATTCGCTTTTTGTCCTCTCAATTTCGTAAACAACGGTGATGCCACGAGAAGGCAGTGAGTAGGATTTCCCTGACAGAGGCTATATACACGTGGCCATGTGAAACTATTTGGAGAGGGAGAGCAGACTCTCCCCACTCTTGGCCGTACCAGGGCATTTTGGGGGCTTACTACTGAATACAACAACGTTATGTAAAAGTTTCTCTACTTCCGTTTTTAGTTTTGTGAGGTGATATGTACCGCTTCCAGGACCTAAGTGACACGCTTCGATTTAGATAACCATCTTGTCTTCCTCTTTCTCTTCGTTAATACAATCTTACACAAACACGTATATCAGACTACTTAACTATGTGTGTAGTTAGTCATAATTATTGGTTTCAAACCAAAATAAACTGAACTACTTTTGTATACTAATTTCTAATATGAAGAAACAAAATTATAATTGATGAAGTCAACGACATAGCTATTTGGTTCTATCTTATGTCACAATTTTGTAAGTTCTCGACCTAGTCGCATTTTTAACGGCTGTCTGTCAACTACTAGCTGTCATTTGTGTCCAAACATCGTGTACCGTGGCACCCATTTTTGTCTCTGGGGTAGGCTTAGCATAGATTAAAGTTTGGGAGGGGGCAAAACAAAATGTAGCATCGGTCCATGCACTCAATGACTGTTAGTAGGTGTAAAGTGTGTGGTTAGGATCCGCACAATAATGATAACTAATAATAGTACTTAGTGGTTGGAGAATAGGTGATATGAATTGTGATCAGTCTCAGTAACTTAGGTGCATTTACTCTTCGTCTTTCTGATGCTCTTGAGTTTTGATACTATTTCACAACTTTTACACTCCTCACTTCTTTTTTTGAAATTGTCTAGCCTTTCTCACTACCGTTGATACAATTATTACTTCAACTTTTTTACTGTTCATCTTTTCAATTTATTTCCTCTATGCTGGTGTGGTTATGATTGTCTTAATCATATGACAAGTTTAATATGCATCAGTGTTCTACGACTAAAGCGTACTCTGTCGAAGCCAAAAATATACTTAGGCTGTAGTTATTTTCTCGTACATGTTTTCGAAGTATCGCATGCCTACGACAACTACCGAGTGAGTAATGCTTAGTTTCCAAGTGGGCTACTGAGTGAAAAGGAAAAGTCAGTTGATGAGCTTATGAACCCTTACTAGTTGAAGTGTTCGGGACTTCTGTCATGCTTTTCTAGCTACCGTCTACCCTGATGTCCATTGGGTTGTAAAAAGTTGGGAATGAACTAAACAAGACATGGTGTTGACCGGCGATCCCATGATAGAAGGTACTTTTTTCCTAGTTTGGACCATATGTGATGTCGGTTTTGTAGTCATAAGAATATTAAAACTGTTTTAGTTTGCACTTAAAGTTTCATTTGTGCGTATTAACTTTTAAATCCTACCCATAAATTATGTAATTTTGCAAAATATTCTGATATTCGTAGCATTTCCATCCGCAAACTAGTTCTCATGGTAACGACAAGTTGGAGGCATCAAAATCTCCTAAATGGTCACGTTTTACTTCACTTTTTTCAAAGCGTCGATCTCAGGAACATTTGCCCAAAATCGACGAAACTTCATCTATTTCGAATTCAAATATATCTGACGATATGCCTTCTAATCCAAAGGATTTACAACAAGCTGCAGCTTCTGCTCTGTTCACTGGTAGCAGTAAACGTTCTCTAGTTTTAGTTACAAAATGCTATGGGGTCGTTGGAGTTGTACGATTTCTACGTGGTTATTACCTTATCTTAATTACTAAATACTCAGTGGTTGCACAATTAGGTGAACATCAAATCTGTAAGGTAAGTACACTTTTTGAACTTCTTCCTGTTTCGCTTTTCATTCCAAATGAATCAGCTGGAATAAACGGGGTTTTATCAGTTAGTTAATAAGGCGCTATTAGGACTTAAAAGAACTGAATTAAATGACTCAATTAATATATGACCTCATGCTTGACCTTTCCTAAAAGACACTAAGTTTTAGCTCCATCAGCTGGGAGTTTCCAGATTTTAGCTGACAGCATAGTTCTCGATGGAGTTTACCACTTTATAAACAACCTATATGGTAAACAACCAACAACTTGAATTTCCGTCATTGGTTGTATTTTTACGACGAGTCAAAGTAATTACTTACCGTAGTTGGATAAAAAGACATTTTCACTAATTACTTGTCTCACCATCGGATTAGGCAAAATTTTAAATGTTTAGAAGTTACGCTTTCAAAGGATATGAAATCCACTGAACTCAATCCCATGGTATTTATTAGCATCGATAGGTCTTGACATAGTGCATATAACTGACAGTGCGAAACGATCTTTCATTACTTCCATTGATTTTATGATTGATATTAGTTTCTAGTAGTAACTATATCCAACCGGACTTTTAATCACGTTCAGTAAGAGAATTTTCAATTGTTCAGACTCCAAGTTTTACCTAATTTTTAGTGATTTCATGCACTGCAATGACTGGAGTATATGAAGCGGAAGAATGTCCAATTTATTTTTTGTTTTAAAGTATCATTGTGACTAGTCACTTATTTTGTTAGAAACAATTGATAAAAGGCATCGTAAAGTAATACGTATCCCTACTATTTCCTTTCAGGAAATGGAAATAAACTATGTATTACATTAGTTTCTGCATGACAACTTGTCTCATATGTTAATTTGCTCTGTTCAAGCAAGTAATTAGTATCGGTAACCCTTACACAATAAGTGTTTTGGTTTTGGAACTTAATCTTGTAGATTTTTCCTATCAACCGACACGTTGATTTTCCAAAAAATAAACGGTACGTTTCTTCTCAAACTAGTTGTATTTCTGATTCAATTTAAAATGGTTTGGATTACCGCATTGTTGATATTTTCAATGAAATGCAATCAGTTTTGGTTGGCATATTGAGATCTTGTGCGGATTACCCTGATATGACTATTACGACGATAAGAAAAAACGCTCGTCCTGGATTCCGCTGTTAGCCATATTTTGTCTATTCTATATCTAGTTGTATTTCTGTTATTGGCACACCTAATAAATATGATAAAATTTTCCGCCATGTTAAAAATTCCCATATGATTATACTTTGGTGGTTGTTAAGTGTAAGTTTTATATTATAAATTACTGGCAGAAACAGATACATCCGAAGTCACCAATGTTCATTCCAATAACAGCCCATTCTAAATATTATCATGGTCTAAACTTGTTACACTGACTTTCTGATTTGACGTATAATCACTTTACTATCCATTGTTTGCACATTGGTTTCAACATTTTATATTTTCTTGTATTCAAAGGTTGAAGATACTGCTATACTTTATATTCCTGGCAATCATTGTGTTGATGAAAGCGGACTTGCAAATAATGGTTCCAGAAGTCATTATTCTTCAATATCTTCTTTAAATAGTACAGTTTCACAAGATCTTGATGACGATTCTTGCTCTAATGAAGATGAACAACAAACAGGACTATTTCATTTTATTAAAAGTTCTATAGGACGTAAAAAACTCTCCAGTGATGAAATGCGATATTTAAAACTATTTAGCAGTGTAGATTTAGCTAGCAATTTTTACTTTAGTTACACCTATGATTTATCTCATAGTTTACAATATAACATGGAGCCTGTAAGTTCTATAATTTTATTTATTAATTATTTTCGTTGTCTACTAAATGTACGTTAAATAGCACTTAATGGCTTAATGGTCAAAAAAACCGAGAAAAATTGCAGAAAACAAGCTGATGTGAAATAATTAGATATATAAGATTTCAGGTACAATAAATGCGTGTGTAGAGCGTTTTACGAGACTCATCTCTACAATCTTTTGACCAATTCCTTTCTCATCCTGTTTTTGTCATTTTTCTTGTTGCTAATGAGTGCATACATATTATAACTGGAAGGAAATAAAATCAAAATATACTATTAACCCTACTATTTGGTGATAATGGTACTTCGATCTCCAGAATACGTGATGATTTCGCAGCCTATAAGCTAGACTTTTTTCTTGTTGGTATCGCCCTCTCAAGTTTAGCCGGTGTCCTAGGAGCTATTAGGTATTTAAGTATGTGACAGCAACCTGATTGGACCCCATAAACAATGTTACCGCTTCGTCGTTATACCTGTTTTTCTTCAAGAGACTGAATATACTACAGTACCTCTTAATTCACCTCTATCCCAAACAGCAATAATGGTTCGATGAAATAGTGCAAATAAACAAACTGAAAGTTACAGTGCTCAAACTGTTCCATTTACCGTCTTTAGCGAACGTGTTATATTGTTCATACCAAAACATAACTAACGGTCCCTTCATATCACATACTTAGTATTTCTGTATGTATTCTCAGTTTGTACACTATTGATAAGTTTATCACCACTGAATCTATCTTTTGCTATGAAGTGTAAACAATTACTAAATGTCGTACTATAAAATCATTTCACTCAAACTTTTATGCTATCTATTACGCTCATTGTTTCACATTCGCTTTGTAAAATTTATTCAAAATGCTCATTTTTAAGTTACTTGGAGATCATATCATTCCAGATAAAGTAGACTTGAATTTATTTCTATTATTACCCAAAATTTTGTATAAGCCTGATCAGGCCTGTAAACTGGCACTTATTCTGCACTAATTTCCAAAATATAGATTCTTATTAGAATAAACGAAGTTTCAATGGGTAACACCCATAACATAGACTAAATAATTAAAAGGGCAAATGAATTCTATCACAGGTATGTAAATATTTTTGAAATAGGTAGAATGCAACTGCTTAGTATCAGTGGTATATTACGACAGGTAAAAATCAAATATTACCAGACCCAGGATTCTGATAACATAAACTATCAAATAGTAATGGGTAGTATAGTCTGATACCCAAAAAGAAGCTATCAAGGTGGGGATGAATTTAGATGGAGGAGAAGGGATTAAAGACGGGTTAATCAGTGATATCCGCCGTTACGCAATGTAGTTCTCCAAATATCCTGCTCTTTTTTATATTGTGATAAACACTCAGCTATTAGAAACATCTACACACACTTTTTAAAATTTATATTTTTCCCGTTCGTTCTTTTGAATACTACTTTTTTGCACAGTGAAAAAACAAATCATTCTGTTAATAAATACACGATTTTTTTTCACGTCACTGTCCCAGTGTAACACTAAAAAATATATTTATTGTTCATAAAACATGTTCTACAGAGCATCTCGTTTAAATTTCCTTATTACATTGTAATGTAACGATATATAGTCAGCTTTCAATCATATATACCAGTCGAAGTATGCTCTTAATTTTGCGAATATGCAAGTATCACACTTAATTCTTGTCCCATCTTTGAGTATCTATGCCATAAGCTATACTGCATTGGTGTCATGCTGTTTAGAGCGTATGTAATTATCTGATTTCTTTTTGTTTCCAAGTTGTTTAAGTCTGATCGTCGGGAACATATCCATCTGCTAACATCGAAATATATACCCAATGATAAGTATGTTTGGAATTGGAGATTAATTCCACCGAGATTTCGACCAGGGTGTAACCGTAATGGCCTTCATCCCATTAGTGATCAGCCTGAATGGTTCACTTTGTTATTTCATGGTAGTGTTAGTCAAATAGCCTTATCTGCTTGCCGAATGCCAATGATGATTACTCTTATTGCTCGTAGATCAAGGCATTTCGCTGGTCGGCGATTTTTGAAACGTGGTGTTAATCTAGTTGGCGATGTTGCAAATGAAGTAAGTGTGATTCTATGCCAGTTTTTTTAACTTCATCATACAATTTTGAGGCATATTTCCTGTTATAATGGTAATTCCTTATGAATTGTGATTAGTTTTCAAAATCGATTCTCGTAACTAATTTATATCATTTAAAATCCAGCTAAAGAGCATCAGATATGAAGAATAATTATTTCATTTCAGTTTGAAACTATTTAAATTTACACTTTGATATGCTTGAACTAAATCGAATCCGCGGTAATGAACGAAAGCCAATGACACAATGACACGATAAGCTATTCTAATCTGTTGTCCCAGGCCCCGCTAACTAGATGAAGAAGTCCAAGGCAAGTAGGGGAATATATATGTATTCCGTAAGCAGCCGAGTACAAGCAATCGAATAAGGGAAAAAGTCAAGCGCATTTATACAGCAACAATTTGTCCTTGAGCATCATTAGTAAATAGCACACACAAAGAAACAATGGACCAATAGCGTTTAAGATAGTTTACAAGTGGGAAATATGACGTGAAGGTAAAAAGAGCGCGTTTGGCGCGAAAACAGCTAAATTCAAATTTCCAAAATAAAATTACAAAACTAAGCCACTTATCAAGTAAGTTCTGGGAATTTGACATCCCCAACACACTTTTAACTATAGAGTTCAATTTTGAATAAAGGAAGCGGTTCCAGATATTGTAATACACAGTAACATTAGTATAGAGTGGCTTGTAATAAACACTGAAGTGCTTGTACAATACACATAAAAGTACTATTAAATTCTCATAGCAACAATAGGGATTAAATTGTAATATCCTAATGAGTAGAAAATTGGACTTCTGACATTTCTCGGCTTTGTTTAAGTCGCTTCTTTCACAGAATCAACAAATTTTCAGCATAGGGTTGCAGAAATTGTTAAATTTCATTGAAATCATGAACCTGTCTAAGTTAGACCACTACTGGAAACCTGGAAGCACTGAACGGCCGTCCAGTACTACGAATTTCGTCTCAGCGAATCCCATATTGCACATTGCAAACGCTAAAACCGGTTAGGAAAAGCATAGATGTGCTCATATTGCTTGATGTCGAGGTTTACAAGAAAGCTGTACGAGACTGGCTTCTGTTGGTCCTTCACGACTCCCTGGTTGGGGTCCCAGAGATGGTGCAGCACATCGGCTTGAGACTTTATCAAACATTGCTCAGAAGAGAAGCGAATGATGGACCTGCTGTAATTTTTTTCACTTTCTCCATATAAGTGATAGTAACTTCGTTAACTGAAAGAATTCTTTTTGGTTGCATTTTTCTTGACTGAATTGCTTCTCCAACTATTATTATTATTATTATCATTATTATTCGCTCTCATGCACTAATTTATATTTATTTTTGCTCATTTTTTATTATACGCACCTTCCTTTATCTCTTCACAATCTCGTTTTTTTTGTATGGTGCATATATATTAGGGTCCCTCATGTACCAATGTTTACACGTTTAAGTAATAGTAAATACTAGTAGTAATAACGTTTGATGCTACTCAACTGAGAACCAAACTAGTTGTCATGTAAATAATATTTCTGTCAGTCTGTACTAAGTAATCTATCGTTATTTATCCATCGAATTTACGACAGTCCTACTTGGAAAAGTGATTTGCTGTGACTGGTCTTTACACCGAAATCCAAATTTCCTTTTAGTTTACTTTTTTAGACATACTAGGGATGATCATAAAACATCAATGGTAGATATTATTAGGCAGTACAAACTGTTAAGTTGTTTGTTGGCTTCAGTAAAGCGAGCCAATTATTTAATGATTGTTTGACGCGTCCAAATCATCCGAAAAATTCCAGTTATGATCATTACTAATAATTAATGCTAACGATTTTGAGCTACTTGTGCTTTCCTGTAGTAAATATAATACAACATTCATGCTTACAAAATAGATCGTGTATCTGATAATATACTGACTAGTAATTAAATAAAGCAAAATGTCTGTATGATAAAAAAATTCTCCATTTCGCTGTTGTGAATCAACTCAGTTATATCCATTTATGCCTAGGGAACGTAGTTGTGGCCACCCTATCACCGTGTAATCGTGTAATAGCAATTCGATATTTAATTTGTGTTTTTCCATAGGTTTCAATGTCTAATGTTTTACAGGTGAATTTAAATGGGTTTTTCTTCAGGTGGAAACAGAACAAATAGTACATGATAGCTCATATTCATTTCTTCGTCATGGACGCGTTTCATCTTATGTACAAATGCGTGGTTCTGTACCGTTATTCTGGTCACAAGAGTCTTCTAAAGTTGTTGTTGGCAGACCACCTTTAGAAATTTTAGTAAGTGTATTACATTTACACATATTTATATACATTAACATGTTCTAACGTTATTACTTTTTATTGCTCATTTTGCCATGTTTGTATCCTTAACTTTGGCACTGTGTGACTCCGTTCCCTCAAGAGTGCTGGCATATTTGGCTGACGACTCCCAACTGGAGCAGAACCTAGATTCAGAACTTTCTGATGAATACTTCCAGTTGTCCTCCATGAGGGCGTGCTTATCGTAATGTCGAGTCACCTAAACTACTGACTACTTTGCTTCAATATGAGTTCACGTAGTACATCATTTTTCGATATTTTCCTAGAGATCACTTATAGGTCCCAAGAATATGCTTCTATCACTTCGTTGCAACTTTAGGGCATAGTGACTCTTCAAATCCCCCTTAGAAGTTATGCAATTGCAACCACTGTTGCACGACTGAATCTAAAGATCGATACTATCATGAACATCAACTTTGTACTTCTGGTGCTTGTAGATACAGGCCACCAAAGATGTTTAATAGCAAACCAGTTCTTTAATCAGTCGTCTCCAATTATTGAAACTCCAAGTGAATGAGCTTTTCTTACATTGCCAACCCGTTCAAATTGAACTTCGTAATCGCGCTAATAGATTTATCTAGGATCAAATAATCTGTTTATAAAACTTTTTTAACTATCATCAGTTGATTTCGTGGTTGTCTCTGCAGTGCAAATATAGTACTACAATTTTCGAGCCAATTATAGGTACGTGAAATCATTTCCATAGTGGTTATCATTAGTCCATAAATAAATAATGATACAATATGGTTTTTACTATCTTGAAAATATTTTGTGGATGTATTTTCACTTGAACAATCATGCACTTCGTCTTTTTCCTAAATGTATGCATTGGAATTTTCATTTTGTTGCTTTATTTACTTTCAAGATTTTGTTGGAAATGGAAGAGGATAGATTTCGTATTCATAGATTCTGTCAGTCATTTGCAATATAGAACGTAGTACATTTTTAGTGGTTTTGTTCTATGAGCTGGATGGATTGGTCATGGAGCTTTCATTATTCTTCTGAGTAACGTCATTAGTGCGAAATTCAGGTAGAAGTGAAGTATTCTTGTATCTATGGATGTGGATAATTGTGGACGCATATTCGACTTGAAAAATGTTGAAATCTTGGATAGAGGGAATACTAAGGAAATCAGAGAATTTTTAGAAGCCTGGCACCCAGATCAATCAGCAATCAACAAACACTTTGAAATTGATCCGATTTATAAACCAATCAGGAAAATCACTCAAATATATAGGACCAAGAATCAGATCAAAGGGAGGTACAACAAAAATAGAGCGGTAGTTAGTGACAAGTTAAAAGTCAACAATAACCAATCAAGGTCGAGGTCGATAGGACAAGCTGTTAGTCATATGTGGAAAAATTCGAATACTTCACTTCCACTCGAAGTCTGTGCTGACGATTCTGTATAGAAGAACCATGAAAGCTCCACAAACAAACTACCCAGCTCAGAGGACAAAAATCCATCAAAATTATCCTCCTGAACTGTGAATCTTCCATACGATCTCAACGTGACACATGTCACATGATGCAATTGATT
Organism: Schistosoma mansoni; assembly: GCF_000237925.1. NCBI lineage: Eukaryota > Metazoa > Platyhelminthes > Trematoda > Strigeidida > Schistosomatidae > Schistosoma > Schistosoma mansoni. Next base: position 53,099,178 of record NC_031502.1, read on the forward strand.
TATTTGTTCCATTAAGTACTGAAATATGTTCTTAGTTGGGGAAAATATACCTACTCATATCATACTTAAAACTCTTGGTATTTACTATCGTGCTTGATGCTTAATGGAAATTGAGAGAAACTCCTGATCGGTTTACTCTTAAATATTACACTAAGGCGTGTTTACTGTAGTATTTTACCACCAATAAATGAGATTTTGTCGTTTAGTACTGCAGTCAGATATGTTGATTTACTGAATAACCTCATAAACATAGTATCAGCTTCTACTCATTACCAGATTCACTTAATTCAATCTTGGATTTATCACCTAAGTTTATGTAACCAAATAATGTACCTAACTATAAAACTGAATATCACTCACTTGGGTATTAAAAATCTTGGGGTTCGCCTACAACTGTGTAAGGTCAATTATAGAGTCCGTTTGAGTTTTCTAAGCTATCAACTGAGTTAGGCCTCGAATTCTGAAATCAAAAGACGAATTTTTCTGGACATCGAACACGTTTATATAGAAGACGACGTAAACAGTTTACAAGCCTCGAATTGCGATATATTGAAGTATCGTCTCAGCCACGGTTAACGAGAAATTATGTTCAGATAGATGAAAAAACATAAAGTCAAAACTCGTACTGTTTGAATATCAACAAATAGCACACTGATGTATTAAAAAGGGTATATTTAGCGATTAACGAAATTAACTTAAACCTTTTTGGGAGTTTCAACAAAACATTCAAAATAAACAAGATTTCAAAGAGTAGTACACAAAAGATATCCTAAATGGTAATAGGAAGAGGAAATATTGCTAAAATTAAAAGGACTAAAAACTCAAATAGGACCAGAAATTGGTCTGATAAATGATGTTAAAACACCAGAATTCGTTACGGCATACAATTAATAGAAATGGTGGAACATTAACTACTGTATATTAGTAAGTAGTATATCGCGGCACACAAAAGGACCTTCAGGTAAATGAAACTGAACGACAAATTTATTAGAGCGTATATTTCAGTTTCATATTCAACGACTTAGAAAAGTAACTGTATATCCTCCAAATCTTTTTATCGAAATTCCATTGTCTTAAAAAACTATGGAGAGTACTGAAGAGCAGAATATCGTTTGTCTTATTTTAAATCACAGAATAGTTAATGATTAATTGTATTTAAGTTAGTTGGTGCATTTTTATTAGGATTTTAATTTGTTAATGACTGTAATTAATTTTCCGTATCTTCAGCGTGATGATCCATTCTATGAATCGATGGGTTTACATTTCGCCAGTTTGCTTAAACGTCATGGATCTCCAGTTATTGTACTTAATTTGATGAAAAAACGAGAGAAAAGACAATTTGAAACAACTTTATCTGATAGATTTGAACGTGGAATTACCTATTTAAGTCAAGTAAGCTAATAATTTTATGTGTTTATTATAATTGAAATAAATTTTAGTAATTAGCTTAGTCAAATTTAGAGAAAGACATCTTAGAATTTTTCATAAATAGGTAAGACCCAATACCGTTTTTTTTGTACGTGTCATCTAGCAATTGTGAATGAAAGTGATTCACAAGGTAAATGTTATTTTTTGTTGGTCATACCGCTATCGAATCATTAAATAGTTAAATGTTCATATAAATTGTTTATGTAACTAGTATTGGCAGAAATAGATGATGAAAGATGACACCAACGGTAAATCAAAGATATCAATATTCTATTTATGTTTACTGTCGAAAATGTAGGACAATTAAAACTGATGTACTAATATTAGTATCAACGTGTCGTTGGCTTATCTCATTATATTTATTATCTGTATCTTTATTAATTGTGATAGCGCGACCGTTGCTGCTACCTTGACGTGGTGGTCGGGCTTGCCTATCGTGATGATTCAATCGAGCTATACTGGCTGGAACAATCGTTCCTCAAGGTCCTACCATGCCAGGCAGGTCGTTTGAAGAGCGGTAAGACTAAAAGCAGCAAACCCAAGGTCCGAAGGCGAAGTCGTACTGCTGACTTTACAGAGGTGTGACAGCAGTAAGGTGTTTCCTTCAGACAACCAGCATAACAGCGATGCTGCCTTCCCACAAGGAGGGGTGGGGTTAGAAAAGGTCGACCCTAAAAATGCACACCTCGCCTTATCCCATGGATATCCGTCTCCGGCGGTAAGGTCCTTTGACGAACGGAGCTAACACAAAAACTACCCACAAAAGGTCGTGTGTGACCGACCTCAAGCAGTTGTCCCTTGGGCACTGTGGTCACGTTCTCAGGTCATTAAGACCACTTCTAACCCAATTTCCTTTTCAGGTACCTCTAGAAGAACCCTAGAAAAAAAAATCCTAGAAAACCTGAATGGAACATTGAGGTAGGCCCCCCGACCCTACTTGAAGTTCAAAAGGCTATAACTAATGTGAAACGAGGAAGAGCAGCTGGTCCTGAGGGATTGGCTCTAGAGGTCTTTAAATATGGTGGTCCAATTTTAGCGATTAGGTTGACTAATATTCTGGCTAAAATCTGGGAGACGGACGTAATCCCATCCGACTGGTCACAATCACTGATTGTCCCAATATATAAAAAGGGGTCAAAATCATCCTGTGATAACCATAGAGGGATTAGTCTGACTAACATAGCATCTAAAATACTAGCCTCAATAATTATCGGACGCCTAACTAAGACTCGTGAACTGCAAACACGAGAAAATCAGGCTGGCTTCAGACCTGGTCGTGACTGTATCGACCACATATTCACCATTCGTCAAGTTTTAGAGCACAGACATGTTTATCGGCGTCCGACAATGATAGTTTTTCTTGACTTAAAAGCAGCATTTGACTCTGTAGACCGAGAGATTCTGTGGCAGTGTCTGTCATTGAAAGGTGTACCTCAGAAGTACATAAACCTTGTGAAGGCTCTTTACTCGAACACTACCAGTCGAGTGAGAGCTTATGGCGAACTGTCATATGATTTTACAACCTCAAGTGGTGTCCGTCAAGGCTGTCCACTATCCCCATTTTTGTTTAACTTCATTATAGACCTGTTGCTGGAAATAACACTCTCGTCGACTGAATTTTCAGGAATTGATCTCCTACCAAGGGGTCCACTAATCGACTTAGAATACGCAGATGACATAGTCCTGTTTGGTGAAGACACTGACAAAATGCAGAGTCTTCTGTTAGAACTGAGTAATAATGCCAGGATGTTTGGGATGCGTTTCTCCCCATCCAAATGTAAATTGTTACTCCAGGACTGGCCTGCGTCAACACCCGAACTAAGGATAGGGAGTGAAGTAGTCGAACGCGTGGACAACTTCACTTATCTTGGAAGTCTGATCAGCCCTAATGGGTTGGTGTCTGACGAGATCTCAGCACGGATTCAAAATGCTCGTTTGGCTTTTGCCAACTTACGTCACCTATGGCGAAGACGAGATATCCGTCTATCAATTAAGGGACGAGTATACTGCGCATCAGTTCGCTCTGTTCTACTTTACAGCTGTGAAACATGGCCATTAAGTGTAGAAGATACTCGTAGGTTACTAGTATTTGACCACAGATGCCTTAGAAATATTGCTCGCATCTGCTGGGATAACCGGGTAAGTAATGGTGAGGTTAGACGCAGGGTATTAGGGAATGATGGTAAATCAGTTGATGAGGTGATGAATCTTCATCAACTGAGATGGTTGGGCCACGTGTTACGTATGCCTGAACACCGATTACCACGACGCTTTATGATGACTAGTATTGGGGACGGTTGGAAGAGAGTTATGGGCGGCCAAACCAAAACATGACATCAGTGCTTGAAGTCACTAACTTGTAGTCTGAGCCATGTTGGCAGATGCAGACTACCTGGTTGGGGTCCGCGTGACTATCGTAACCAATGGTTGGAGACTCTAGGTGACATGGCTCAGAATCGATCACAATGGCGTAGGTGTATACACTCTTTATCTTCCCTTAAACCTTGAGATTAAAATTGCTTCATAATTTTCTTCCTTCCTATACTATATCCTTATATACAACCTTTCTTTATATACTACCACCACTAAATTAATTACTTCTATGAATCCGGTGTTGATCTTGTTGTGCTAACGAGGTATGGCAACTTGGACCGATGCATATATGTGCCTGGTCCTACGTTGTAGCTGACTGACTAATTGTGATAGGTTAAGACTGATTTAGAAATCATCCTTATTGATCAATGAGGTAGGAATATATTCCTACTCTAGATTTTGACTCATACTGTTACGTAATGTGACAGTTATACCGAACAGTCTGTTATATTGTTGAACCAATCAACACATATCATTCAATCAGTTTTTCATTATAGTTTCAAATTGCTTAGAAATGTATATAGCTGGTGTTAGTGTTTCAAAGTCATAGACCAGGGTTTTTATCCTGATATTCTACAGCTCAATGAGATATAAAGTTTCTTTGGGAGTTAAAAATGATACTTATTGCTGATTACAATAGTATTGCATGAGTATTTCTATCTTTTTAGAATACTATCAACGAATTTGTATTTACTTGTATATTACTCAGGTGACCTTTCTTGCACAAAAAATAAAGCATCAGTTGACATCACCCATCAGGCATGGTTATTTGTTGTTTCATTTCTATCAGTGAATAATACAATTAATCTTCTTTTTGGTGAGGGAATTATTTTGACTGCTTACTATGATGGAACGCTACATTGGTCATTAAATATATACGCTATTTGATTACTACACCATTTCTACTTTTACTGTGTCTTGTATTATAATCAAAGAGGGATTGAACAATGTACTTCTTAGTCCACAGTACGAATATTTATTTACTTGAATTTAACGTCTTTCTTTTTTATAAATAAAATCAAACATTCCAGTCTCGGTTATCAGGAACATTGTTTGTTTTAATTTTTGACTCATTATTATTTTCAAAATGTGAACTTATTATTATTATCTTGGATATTTTTTTCTGTTAGTTTTTACCTTCTAGAATTCCTCAACCGTCTGATTCATTAAATACACTTTTTATTGAAACAATTGATAGTAGTCCACCTATAATGTATATTGGATTCGATATTGCTCGTGTGCAAAAAATGAAACGTACTGTTGTTTTAAATAAATTACAGCCTATTATAGACAATTGTGTACGTCGTACTGGAATATATTTCTCATCATCTGCTTCTTTACCAATCTCAGAAATTCAATTTGAAAAACACAGAACAATTGGTTTCAAGTAAATTATTTATTTAAAAAAAAGGATGGATAGAACAAAGAAATATTTCTGTTTAATTAGTTTTTCTTTTTGACTGTACATTGATATGTATAACAGTTTTAGTAAAATCAATGCTAATTAATTAGCGATGTATTAAGTAGTAGTATTGTGGTGTGGTCTACTTATATCCATATAAGTAGTATATGGTGATGGTTGGACATAGAATGTATTTTGGCAGAAGACCGATAAGGAAAGAACTGAAATGAAGCGCGTTTGGTAGGAAAATGCACAAACAATGAAATTAGAGAAGATAGATTAATATTTACAGAAGGAACAGTGAAGATTGAGACAATTGATAGTTATTTTGCAAATTAACTGTTCATTGTATGGTTATCAGAATTTAGTGAGATAGTCTGTAATTTGTGTCTAAATACATTCGACGGTCCCCACCAGTGTTCTCATTCACTACAGTATTACAATAATATTGGTAATACTGTAGTGAACGAGAACACCAGTGGGGACAATCATATGTATTTAAATATAAACTTACAGAATATCTTAGTAAAATCTGAAAACCGTACAGCAATACTTCATTTGCAAAATATCCATCAATTGCATCAGATTTTGTTGTTCCTTCGTTTTCGTAACAATCTTAGATTCTCTCAACCTTCTGCCGCCAGGTATTCCACTTTCGATTGATGATACTACTTATATCTATCAACATCAGTAGCACACACCACCATACTATTATCTAATACAGCAGTATTTCATTGGTCTCGATTTTATTACTATTGTTAAACATATATATATATATATATATATATATATATATATATATATATTAGTGTACGGCGGTGACAGACTTATTTTAACGAAATATTTCCGAGTTCTATTCATTTTTTTGTATGTTGAAATAGAAGTTTTTTTTCTTCAAAATTCTACTTTATCAAAATTTATATGATTTACCGTGCAGCGTATTTTATTTCACACGGAACAATCAGTCTTATCTGCCAAGTTTTCCTGTCTTTCAAAGGGATTATTACAGTCAGCTATAAATGACACAAAAATGTGGTCTGTATACTGGTCTGTTTTGGGACATCTGCCCAAATTCTATTCATAATTTAATATGTGCGTTACTGGTAATATGTTCTATGTTATAACAAACTTATCCCAAACAGTTTGACTTAGGTGAATTGATAGCAGTTCAGTTTGTGAGTCACATGCAAAGTAGAACATGAAACATGTACATCGGTCGAAGTTGACATACGCCATTAGTACAGAGATAAAGTAGTCAGGGAAAATCTCAAGGTGGTAGAAGTAATAACATGATTAGTGATAGTAAAAACGATTACACATAGAGGATACGATTCTAGAAGAAAGTATAACTTACTTATTTATGCCTATTACCCCTCGTGGAGGAGCATAGGCCGCCCATCAACATTCTCCATCCAACCCTGCCCTGAGCAATCCTTTCCAGTTAACATTCATCCTTCCGATGTCTGCTACCGATTCTCGACGTCGTATGTTCTTCGGCCTCCCACTTTTCCGTTTCCCTTCAGGATTCCATGTTAGGGCTTGCCTCATAATGCATTTTGGTGATTTCCTCAGTACATGTCCTATCCATTTCCAACATCTTTTCCTACTTTCCTCCTCAGCTGGATGTTGGTTTGTTTTCTTCCACAGTAGGCTGTTGCTGATGGTATCCGGCCAGTGTGTGATGAGTATTTTGCGTAGACAACTGTTTATAAATACTTGTACCTTCTTCACGATGGTTGTGTTAGTTCTCCACGTTTCAGCCCCGTACAGTATGACTATCTTGATGTTCGTATTGAAGATTCTCACTTTGAAGTTAGTTGACAGTTGTTTTGAGTTCCATATGTTCTTCAATTGTAAAAATGCTGTTCTTGCCTTGCCAATCCTCGCCTTTATATCTTCATTAGATCCTACTTGTTCATCACTGATGCTTCCCAGGTACGTGAATGTTTCCACCTCTTCCAGAGTTTCACCATCGAGTGTGATGTCCTTGTCGTTCTCTGTGTTGTATTTGGGGATTTTACTTTTTTCCTTTGTGTATGTTGAGGCCTATTGATGCAGATACTGCTGCCACATTAGTTGTCTTTATCTTCATCTGTTCGTGTGTATGAGAGAGGAGGTCATCTGTGAAGTCCAAATCATCTAATTGGTTCTGAGATGTGCATTGTATTCCGTGCTTCCCCCAGATGTCGAAGTCTTCATAATCCAGTCAATCACCAGAAGAAAGAGGAAGGGGGAGAGTAGACAGCCTTGTCTGACTCCGGTCGTTACTGAAAATTCAGCTGTCCGCCGTGCACCACTTTGCACTGTAGTCCATCGTATGAGTTCCGGATAATGTTGACAATCTTCTTAGCTACTCACACCATAATGTCGAAGAAGTTCCCATTATGTTTTCCTGTCCACACTGTCAAACGCCTTCTCATAGTCAATGAAGTTGATGTATAGTGACGAGTTCCACTCAATTGATTGTTCCACGATGATCCGTAGTCTCTCAACTTGGTCTGTGCATGACCGATCCTTGTGGAATCCAGCCTATTAATCTCGAAATCGGGCGTATACTAAATCTTTCATCCGGTTGAGCAACACTGTTAAAAATCTTTCCCTGGTACTGACAGCAAACTGATGACTCTGTAGTTCTCATATTTGCTCGTATCTCTTTTCTTTGGTATCTTGATGAGGTATCTTTCTTTCCCGTCTGTCAGTGGCAATTGTCCCTCCTTCCAAATCTTCTTGAATAGAAGGTGAATCATGTTTGCTGTTACTTCAATGTCCGACTTCAGTGCTTTAGCTGGTATACTGTCAGGTCCTGTCGCTCTCCTGCTCTTGATTTTTCTGATGGCCATCTTGACTCCTTCGATCGTTTGCGTAGTGACGTCTATAGGTAGGTTTGTGTGTGTTGGTTCGATGTCCAGTAGATTCAATAGAGCTGGCCTATTCAGGAGTTCCTCAGAGTATTCTACCATCTTTCCCTCTATTCTTGAATCATCGTGATTGTCTTGTCTTATTAGTTCTTGGCTGGTCTCTTCGGTTTGCTATATCTCCCTGCTAGTTTCTTCATCGTATCATATAGTTGTTTCATATTTCCTTCTCTTACAGTTTTTTCGGCCGTCGTAGCTAGTTCTTCCATGTATTTCCGCTTTTCGGCTTTAATGCTCTTCTTCACTTGTCGGTTTGCTTCTGTGTACTCTGCTTATGCCTTGACTTTCCCCGATCGTGTTCGACTGTTGTTAATTGCTATTTTCTTGATCTTCCTTTCTTCAATCTTGTCCAGCGTTCCTATGGAGATCCATTCCTTATGAGGATGCTTCTTGAGACCCAGAACGCGGACTAGGTAGTCAGCACCTAACTACACGACTCTGTTTAATAGGCAGTGTCTTAATAGACTGATGCTTTGGTTTGGCTTCTGATAGCTTTCTTCTGGTGTTCTCCTATACCGGCCATTATTGTACGTCGAAGTAGCTGGTGAATGAGAACACGTAATACATACCATTCCAGTTGGTAACAGTTCACAACCTTGTCAGTTGATTTGCTATCCCTGTACTCTGCGTTTAGCCTCAAAATTGCTAAGTTGATGGTCCCGAAATATGTGAGGAATGGTCCGAGGTCACGTGTGATAAAATACTAGTAACCTGAGAATATCTCTTATTTTTGAACTCTACGTTTCTCAAATATAAAGTGGAACAGAGCGAACTGCTGCTCATTAAACCCATCGTTTAGTCGGTGAACGAATATTGAATGACAAAACTTAGTATTGGAATCAAATACAAAACTATGTAAGGTTTCATGTTAATTGCCACTAACGGAATCATGTAGATACAAATTGGTTACATTTTTAAAAAGGAAATAGAGTTTAAGCTAATTATGTTATTAGCAACAACTCTGTTGTCGAACAGTTTCACTAAGAAATTATCTAATTTATGGACATTCAAATTGATCCGAACAATAAATGAATATTGCCATAGGATCCATTCGTCCATTATTTCATTCTAATGCTTACACTTGTTTTGATCAGCGAAGTAATCCTGATGTGTTTGGGAAATCCGACAAATCTTGTCGTGTGGTCTTAGCATATCACTTCTAAAAATGTTGTATTTTGTCAGTGTTATAAATGCGGGTCTCAAACATGATTTTTCGGGTTGTTTTTAAAACTGAATGCATTAGTTGTGAAGTTATCATCACAATGTTAAACAAGTATGATAATAATTGAACAGTCTTTTGTGATCTTTCGTATGACCTCATTTCGAACTTTGCAGTTACTTATTGTTAATGCCATTTAGCAAGTTAGTCGTCAGTTAACTATTGACTGCCATAACCTGATCCCATTTTAGATTCACTAATATTATTGGCTGAATACTACTACTACTAATGCACTTCATCAGGTTTTATGTTTCTTAACTAATAATTTTATGTTTTGTTATTTTCTTCTAGCTCTAAACAATGTGGGATAATCCGAGTAAACTGTGTAGACTGTTTGGATCGAACTAACACTGCACAGTTTGTTATCGGTCGAGTTGTTTTAGCTTATCAATTGTATGGATTAGGCTTTTTGGCTGAGCCAGATTTTATGGATAACTCACAAATCGATCGATTATTACAGGTGAATTACTATTTATTACTTCTCTTTTGTAAATATTAGTTAGTTTCTGTAAATTCTTTCTATTGGCACCTATGAGATTGCTTATTATCCGTTTTGCTTAACTAAATCCTTCGCTGATAGTGCTGATCATCTTATAAACTTAAGCATTTCAAGATTTGCATTTGTAATTATCACTGACTAGTGGAACTTTATTGGGAAATATATTGACCCTGGTGTATAATAGGTATTTTGTAGACGACAAATACTACAAATTTGTCCCGTCGTTCTCCCACACGTTTACTGGTCAAGATTCAGTGATTTGACATTTTTAAATTATCCATGATGATCATAATACTGTTTCTATAGGAAAAAAGTACTTTCACAATTCCGTTATTACTCTTTTACTCTGATGTATTGTATTGAAAAAGTAACTGAATAAATCCATCACTTTAACTAAGTTCCTAACAGTCTGGTACGTTGAAACTACCACCAGTTCTTGAGTATTGTAGTAAGTAACTCAAATGTTCGGACCATATTGATTATATATATCGTAATACTGGCAATTTCTAGTACCTCAATCTCTTCGTATCACTTCTTCCAAATGACATATTCTGAAATTTGCCCTTGGCGCCGAAGAACGCTAGAGTTTCAAACTAGTACGAAACAGTTGGTCCATTTTCTCGTGGTTTCCCATAGTTCTACAGTCTACCATGAAAACTTTTCAAGGTGAACTTATCTCCATATATCATCCAACTAGATAAAGTAATTCAAACATACCGAAACTTTAGTTCATACTTTTGTTCAGTATTGTATTGCAATAATAAAATAGTAAAAGCCTAACTATCTTCAAACATCAATATAGTTTTCTATAACCATGAAATCTCATGATGTCAAAATAATCATTTATTTTAGTTTTTAATTTATTTAACTAAAAGGTAACATGTTTCCTATTCTTAGATTTTACTTCGGACAATATTAAATGATAGAAATGATGTATAACAAAGATTTCATAACTATCCATTACACTCTGTGATGTTTATGAATTTCTTCTAGAAAATTTATTTAGAACAGTATTCTCTTACTTACTTACTTACTTACGCCTGTTACTCCCAATGGAGCATAGGCCGCCGACCAGCATTCTCCAACCCACGCTGTCCTGGGCCTTCCTTTCTAGTTCTATCCAACTTTTGTTCATTCTTCTCATGTCTGTCTCCATTTCTCGGCGTTATGTGTTCTTTGATCTTCCTCTCCTAATTTGGCCTTCAGGACTCCATGTGTGTGCTTGCATTGTGACGCAGTTGGGTGCTTTTCTCAATGTGTGTCCTATCCACTTCCAGCGCTTCTTCCTGATTTCTTCCTCTGTTGGAATCTGGTTTGTTGTCTCCCACAGTAGGTTGTTGCTGATAGTGTCTGGCCAACGGATCCGAAGTATTTTGCGTAGACAGCTGTTAATAAACACCTGTATCTTCTTGATGATGGCTTTCGTAGTTCTCCAAGTGTCCGCCCCATACAGTAGAACTGTCTTGACATTTGTATTGAAAATTCTGATCTTGGTGTTGTTTGACAATTGTTTTGAGCTCTAGATGTTTTTCAGTTGTAAATATGTTGCTCTTGCTTTGCCGATCCTTGCCCTCACATCTGCATTAGATCCACCGTGTTCACCAATGATGCTGCCCAGATATGTAAAGGTTTCCACATTCTCCTAAGCTTCTCCGTCAATTGTAATTCGATTGGTGCATGTTGTACTGAAAATTATTCAACAGTATTCTCAGTTGAGTATAAAAACAACGGTCAGGTAACACGTTAATAATAAGATCTACTAATCAACTGAATAATCTTGATCTTATTTGTAAACTCAAATGTATGCTGGTGTTTGAGGTTTAACAAATATTCTTAATTATTCGGTCGTGATTTAGTAACACCCGTTAATTTTTGTTTGTTTTGTGGGTAATTGAAAAAAAGGGTCAAATACGTCACAACACCGATGGCCAGATAAATTCATCCTTAAAAGTCGATGTTAGCCATTTAAATACTGTTACGATGAAAAAATAAGCACTTTTATCAATCTTAAATAACTGCAAACTAGTTTCTAGATAGTCAGGTCGTTAGGACTAGAAACTAGAAATGGCCCTTAATTGTGTAATACGCTTTCAAATATTCAACTGGCGATCAAGTACCTGATAAATCCGCAAACAGAGTGTATTATGTCAGACATAAAGGGTTAAAAGGAATATACATCACACCATACATAAATTTCTGTCTGCGTTCATTAACCAATCACGATTTATCTTCAATGGATACGTCAAGTTTATTCACCTTTAATCCTTGTTGGAAATGATGATAAACACTAATTAAGTACTCTAGTTCTGCTCTCCTGATTTGTTTTCAGTGATTGTTTTCTGCTTCTTTTAAACCATTAACTCAAATGATTCGGATTTCGCATTGATTTGATTAATCAGTTCGAGTAAGCAAGACTAAATGATTAATGTTAATCGTGATGATGGATTTCTGTCATTTAATCTAACTTCTTTCAGCACATATATGAGTTGTTATCACTTGCTGGGCCAGAGAGTTTCACTCGTCAAAAACTCAATATGAAAGGCGGATAACAAGTAGTTAGTTATGAGTCAATAGAATTCTTTTGTGTCTATAAATTTACAATTTATAAAAGCTGGAAAAATGAATAATGTCAGATGTAGATTATTATTAAATGATCTGATAACTTTGATCAAATTATCTCAAATTCTTCTGTTTGTTAGAAAGAACAAATCGTATTCAAGTATCGCAGCATCATATAAAAGTTCCAAGATTTCTGGAATTCATTTTTTATGACTCCTTAAGCATTTCCCACTAGCTTACAATCTTTCTCCAAACAAAAGCTAGCTACTTGTATACTTTAGTACAGTTCAAATTTTGTCAAACAGTCATGCTAATCTTTTCTTATCCTATACACACACACATGCTGATCATTAGTACAAATTATGATTTGAATTTTTTTAATGATAATTAATAGGACTTATATGATGAACATGGAGATACACTAGCCTTACAATATGGTGGTAGTCAATTAGTGCATAATATAAATACTTATCGTAAAATAAAAAAGCTCTCGAGTCATTCTCGTGATTTTGTTCAAACATTGTCACGGTAAGTTTATAAATAAATTCTATTTTTTTTATATAACATCATTTGTATATTATTCACTATTATTATATACTCCTGTTGTAATGTAGGTAGTTATTACATTTCTTTGGACAGCTGTTGATTTATGGAAAAAACTGTTTACTATCTTTTGTCGTGCTTGTTTTTTGAAACTTTTTAAAGCTAGAATCGTCTCATTTTTGTCCGTATTAATTAATGAAGTGGAAGTACCAATATTGTTGATTTATATTTACGCTATCTACTTCGATCTATCCATATTTAGGCACTTAATGCGGTCGTAAATAAAATAGCTTCTTGATATAGTGAGGTTTCCAGAGATTGTTTGATTTTATGGTTAACTTTCAAATCAGTGAGTCACCATCCAGTAGTTTATAGTTTTAATTTTAACCAATTAGTGCTCGATGAAACATGTGAAGGTATCGGGTTCAAATCCATCAAATTAACTATTTCTATGAATTCGGCGTTGATCTTGTGCTAATGAGGTTTTGGCAACTTGGATCAATGTATATATGTGCTTGGTCCTACGTTGTAGCTGATTGACTGTTAATCCGAGTCCAGCATGGGATTGAAGTATGTTTTTTACGTAAATTATAACTAAATCATAATAAATTGCTTGTCTTCTTATTCTTGGATAAAATTTGCATCTCAGTAATGACCCCATTTCTGTCAAATACTGACCTCAATATGTTTCTATTGATATCATTTGCTAGTTTTGAAATAATATGTAACTGGATACACTGTGAACTCTCCTTTATGTACCCAGATTTCATATTTGTAAAACTGCAACGTGTTTTGTCTAACATATGCATACTAATAAGTTATTACAAAACCTAGTGATGTGGACAGAGAAACAAAAAAACCTCGACAAACTACGAAAGCTATTTTTGGGGACGTTATTCCGTTTAATTCAAAGCCTGTAAAACAATAACATTTATTTTTGTCTTTAGTTTATTCTACAAGTCACAAGCATTCATCTGATGTATCGATTCACTGCCATACCCTTTTTTGTTCCCAAGTTATTGTAATTTAAACGTAGTCTGATGCTCTATTTTTCTACCTTAATGCCCAGTTTTGGACATAATTGTATTTTCCTAATTGTTTGTGCGTTGTGGTCATGTTAATCGTCTGTTTATTCATGTCCCTTGTTTTCACTGACCTGAATCGGAACCGAACCGGCATGTGAGTCGGAAATGAAAATAAATCGAGTGGTGTTCCGGTTGACTCGTCCTCTCTCTCGCTCGCGCTTGTCAGCCAATTAGGTAATAGAGTAGTTTTCGTCTCTCTACCCAAGGCAGTTAGTCTCACTTCGAACTCAGGCGATTCTAGCCTGAAGGTTAAACCATTAGCCTATCGTGTCAAGTTCTTAATCTAAATTGAGATAGGTTGTCTTCTGTATATTATTGGGTAGATAGATCAAGGACGTAACATCTAGCTAGAAATTCATCCAATAATTGGTTGTTTGTTTAAGTATATATAATAGATTTACCATCAGAGTGGTTCAGGTATTAAATCTTTCAGTCTAACCATACGAATGCATTTCCTTGCAAATCCTATGCATTACAATACCATATCATTTTTTAAATGTGTTTTCTTACATTCTTTTCATGGTCTATTAATTATTTCCTCTTTATTATTTACTATCCCAAACTTTAACAATGTCAACTGGCAAACTTTTGTACAGAATAGTACTACACGATATCTGTTAATCACAATAACAAATAAAATTAATATTTTGTACATAATTTTGATTTCACATTTGTATATTATAAATGACTCAATAAGAGTAGAGTATAAAAATCCATCATCCTCTATTGCCAAACTTATAATCAAAACAGGCCATAAGATTGATCTTAACCCGGCTTTTATGTTGTTGTACAAAAGTGTAAAAGGGTGTATACCAAGGTTTATTGAAGCCTTAGCCATACTAAAATTCAAACCCCCTTTGTGTATTCAAAAACAGTTTGTTCTCACCTTAAACCTACCCTGGTAATATTATCTAGAGTAATTATGTTCCAAATTGTTTCCACGTTGTTAGCTTTATTATCCTTGTCTCCTCGTACTCACCATTTTCAGTCTAGTTGATTTTGTTCTTAACAAGTATATGTGTGATCAGATTGTTCGAAATGTGTTGCACTAATATATCACATAGTTCTGATAATCTTCGTCTTACTATTACACTATCGAAATTTATCAAAGGGACTAATTGCTTTAGATTTGTATATCAGCTTCGCTTGTTCATAATGTATTAATAATACGCTGGGAAAGTTGACAGATAAGTCATATTAGTACTTCCGAGAATAATATATTGAGTGATTAAAATCGTCATATGATTGCCTTAAGGACTACAAGGCAACGATTTCCACTTGACTGATCTAATAGTCAAAAGAATTGTGTATGTATTCAGTAGTTTCTTAATATTCATTAAGATTCCCATAAGCAAATAATACACTTTCTGGACTAAGTGATAATATTAATTGTGGTTCAGTGACGAAGCACACTAGGCTTTAAGCCACACTTTTTCATATGAGTTTTAATGGTACTGCCAAAAGTGTTTTAAACAACCAGGCTGTCGCTTTAAACTTAGCCAATAGAAATCAATATGACTTACTATTATACCACTACTGAGTGTCATTGTCCATTCTAATATCAGTTTAACACCAACTACTCTTCGGTTTTTGTTCACTGACACCATATATATGACTATTCTTATCTGCCTACCAAATATCTATTATAGTTTTTACCTTTTGACTTTTTCAGATATTATTCTAATAAATTTTCTGATTGGGAAAAACAGTGTGCAATAAGTTTATTTTTACGTATTTATCGTCCTAATTTATGGTCTGGTACACTATATGATTTCATAAAAAACCACCTAATTCCAAGGTATTCAATAAATGAGACTGATACAATAAAATCAGACAGTTATCCATCTAACATACTAGCTCTCTTTCATTCAGACACAGATCAAATTCTAGCCAGTGTCGCTGCTTCATTGTCTGGTTGTATATGGGATATGTGCAGTGATGCTTATTTGCATTGGTTGGACGCTTGGGCACGTTTGCCAACAAGTCGCTTTTCACTAACTGATTGGTGCTCTCGTGATCTCTTACAATGTTTACCCAGGGGAATGGATATAACACAAAAGTCAGATCTTTATAGTAATCGATGCCTTGTGTTACCATCAAATGATATCAGGTGAGTGATGTTTGAAGCAGTAAAATTAAATTTATAGTTTAAAATTAGTTTTTCGAAAAATTCCTTAAAGTCATAAGTCGTTGGATGATCAATTCTCCCTAGTTTAGGACGTCTTAAAAGTACTTATTTTTCATTGATCCTTGACCCAATGAATCTTTATAGGATTACTTAATATCGGTTTAGACCGTATAAATAAATTGATCACATTGAGTCATAACCCTTAGAAAGTACAAAGTTTTCTAAACGTCTGGAGAGTTTCGGTTCCTAGTTCTCAACTACTTCTCTAAAACAAATGTTCGCTGACTCATTTATATATAAGAAATGAAGTGGTTGACTGCCCAAACCATTTTATTTATATGTAGTGCTCTCTCCTCTTCGCTAGCAGTCAATGCAACTCGTGTATTCTAACCATGAAATGAATGGGGATAAGGTCGAATATCGGTGGGGTTACGGTCCCAAACTTGCTGAGATGATTAAGACTGATGTAATGCACACTATTCTACCTATCTTGACATCCTATTTCGTTTGCGGTAAGAGTGTGTGAAGTCAGTAACTGAAATATTTGCAAATATTTATCCATCTCAGTAGGGATTATTGATATAAGAAACCATTGACTGGAGACTCTGAATGAATTAGCATGATAGGTGTAATAACAGTGAATATGTATTTTCGTTTTTTATTTCATAATTCTATACACTATTCTTTTTCGACTTGAAACTTTTCATTTATTTGTTTTATTTGGATTATTATGAGTAGTGGTAAGTTGAAGTATTTCAGCGTTGTGCCTGATTTTATTTTGTTTCCATGGTTCCATCTTAAAATTTTGATCATTAAGATCAAATTCGTATGCCCAGTTTGTTTTAATAAGTACTAGTTTATCTAATAGATTTCAAAACTGTACTGTGTTTAATGTGTAAGCTCAATCAAAGCGAAAAGTACTGAAGATTTTGACTAAAACCTGAACAATACAAAAACTTGTATAATTCCCTTTTGTTTGCCAAGTAATAATCTGTAAGTAGGAGTAATGTTTTTTAAAAAATCTACTGTAATTCAAATATCTTTTATTTTTTCATCTCATAGGGTTGATTGGTTCAATGAATTTTATGAATTAACAGCTTATGTTGATTTGGACCGTTTCTCAAACCCCCATATCCAGTCAACTGAACTTGTTGTTGAACATCATTTAGGTGATTATATAATGCTGCAGTCATATCCAAGTAAATACTTTGTCTTTGCTCCCTCTATTTCTCTTACCGTAAATACCATATTAAGTATTTTATACTCTTATTGGTAAGAGTTTGAATTTTCCTGTTGTCCGTTGCTAGACACAGTTCATCCATTCTAGAAAAAAACTTGTGACAAAATCCTCACGTATGTCAACCAAGACTGGTCAAAATTCAGTCCTGAATGTCAACAATGGGATAATTCAGATCCATACTAGTAGTGATCTATTAATCATACACTTTGAACATACTAGTGGATATTTGAACTTATTTATTTATTTTTTATTATCATTATTAATGGCTTTATTCAGTATCATATTTTTGGTACAATATAGAATTCTCAGCACAAAGTATTTCAACAAGTTTCCTTTTCTTATTTCTTGATCGATCCTGGCGATAAATATTAGTAGCTCCGTAGATAACACGTTAGCTTTTGGAGCGAAAAGTACTGGTTTTGAGTCTCGATGTGAACATCAACATTAGAATCCAGGTACATCAGGTTGATTAACCACCAACAGGACTGGATTTCACTGTTAACCACAAACCGTCTATTCTAAAAATGTTTTATAGCTTATAATATGTACATGTTTTAACAGCTTCGTTGATCATTGTTAGATATATTATGCGAAACAAATCCACTTGATTATTAATTTAACAGAGATGACTTTCGTTACAACTCACATTCCAGTTAAAGAACCACTGAAGGTTAGTAAGCATTGGACAATTTAACCAGTTTAGGGAAGCCTATGTGTGTGTCAGTAATTAAGTTACTGTTTACTTTTAATTCACTGTGAAGTAAAGTAACTGGTTTTTGGTTATTCAATTTTGTAAAAACGACTGTTTCCAATAGTTTTTTAGTGAAGTGCTTAGTTTTTATATACGACATATAACGCACACAGAATAGTGCAGTCTCCCATACTATCAAATGTAACTCATTTACCAAGTATGGATTTGTGTGATCCACTTCCTACAATACCGTCTGTGTAAGGGCTGGTACTACTAACCGATTACCCGGCGCTGAAATAGAGAAAATGATTTTTGAACCTGTGACTTGTCTTAATTCACTTGTAAGAGTTTCAAGCGAAGGGCACTGGTTTTTAGTCCTGGAGTGGACGTCAATATTGAGATCCAGTTTACATCCAGCTGACTAGTCCTACGTACGATAAAACGCGCCTCCTGAGTTCCAATACTAGCCACTACCCATCTCTGCCTACAAGTGTCTGCAACCTATCGATTAAAAACCGAATTCTCAACCTACTGCTAGTCCATCACTCTATTATTTATTTTCTTAAAGATACAAAAAGCATGCTATACATATCTAAATCGTGGTTGAATTCTCTTTTGTTTTACTCGTCTTTTTCGTGTGACACCATATTCCTATGAGTTATCATAGTTATTTTCATAACAGTAGATCGATTAGCGTTGTTTTGAACAATTTATGGTCATAAGAGTGTTCATACTACTGTTACGTTTATGGGCTATGCTAAGATTTCACAACTCCGACTTTAACACGACTAACGAGACTACTTTTATCCTCTACTTTCCTGTCCCACTAATTAAAGTAAAAAAAGGATCAGTTTAGTAATTAAGGTATTTTACTGGTGATCCCAGTATATCAGTCATCCCAAATACATTCAAGTTAATCGATTAGATGTCAATTACGAAAGATTAGAATTGTTGAACTGAGTACTTGTCGCTATACAAAAAACATAAAAATATATTAAAAGTTCATTAGTAGAGTCCACATTGAATAATTCAACGTAACAGTAATTCATCTTAATCGATATTGATTTCCTTTCTCATAAGTTGTATTTGGAGATCGCACGTCCCCACCAAGTCCTTAAGGTTATTTTTTTTTCATATTGCATTTTACTAACCAAATCGAGAGTAAAGCAATTACTCCCTGATAATGTTAGATGATGGTCATCCTATGTCACAGTTTAACTGAAGTTGTTCATGTGGACAATCTGATATCGTTTCAGTAGTTCAATGTTATTACTTTATCCCAGAGATCCTCTAGGCTTACTTTCAAGTCAGTATAGGGTTATTACTGCTCCTCGATAAGGGGCTCCAAAAAGAGTGAAATAACTGTCCAATGCTCCCTATTTTCCGCGCTTATTCAGCTAATATCAGCTCCTTTTGAAAAGTACCTTTAAAATATTTGAGTTATGTAATAGAGTCGAGGTAAATAAGACTTTACTCATACTCAGAACGTAATTGGCCGTTGTGATCTTTAAAGGCCCTCGACTCTCTTTCTACCTTTGTGCAGTAATTATGTCAAATGAGTTACACTAAACAGTATTGTGAGATATTTATACCGTTATTTTAATCTATTTCTTTAACACAACACCTATTTTGTCTTTTATTTAAATCAAAAACGAAAATTTACGCACCTTCCTCAACTTTTTTCTTTTATTTCAAGATCCACAGATCAACGACCAAATACATTCGCATCATAGCAACAATAATATTATAAAATACATGTCTGTTCCTGAAAAAGATCAACTTACTAATTTCAGTTATCCTACATTATCAAATATTTACATGGATTTAGGTCGTTCAATATGTGCTGCGCATTCATTTCCTAATTTTACTGATATACCACATTTCGATTGGGCTGCTAAACAAAGTAATCTTTCGTCTAAATATTATAAAGATGGCAACAATTCAAATGAAGCATTGAATCATTCAATTAGTAATGTTGAATTAAACAAAACAAAAAAGTTGAAAAAAGTAAAAGATCAATGTCCAATAAATAATAATTTCGATGATAAAAAAGACAAACGACAACAAGAAAAAGCTGCTGTTGTTGCTGACGATGACGGTGATAATGATGAAGATAAATCTAGTTCAGATAGGTACCGTTAATGCTACTATTTACTTTTATTTGTTGGTATAATTTCCTTACGCTTTTTGATTAATGTTCTGTTGTTGAAATAATCTTATTTAGTTACTTGTAATGTTCGTGACTATGACGTTGTAGTCTGCTACAGGTGAGTTCGGCTATAGCTGATTGAACCTTGAAGGTAAATATGTTTATGACTCAACTAAATGACCTGCTATGAAAACTCTGACTGACTAACTAGAGCTTCGTTTCCCCAAGGCCCAGTGAAAAGATAAGAATAAGAAGATCATACTTACCTCTATATCTGAATCGAAATTCACATGACTAAAATACACGAATGATAAGGAGTACAACACACCATGGATAAGAGATGTGTGTGGCAAAATAGGATAGTTAGGATACAAAACTGGAGTAATAGACTTACAAATAATTTACAATAATTTTGGAACAGAAAAAAGGTACGACAACATTTAGTGAGTCCATTAGAAGCTTGGAATTAGGTGAAAATGAAAATTACATTTATCAAGTGTCAGTTAACATATATTAAGAATTAAGTGGACTGATATCCCAAAACCTAGCTTTAGAAGTCTGTCATTCTTCCTAATGTTCTGGTCACAATAGATACATTTCTCGCAATCATCTGTTAAAGTGCACGATATTTATGCTTATCGTATCTTCTTTACTTTCTAGACACTCAAACTAAGTGTTAGCTTAGTGACTTATGCATTTGACTACACTACTAGATTGCAAGTTCGAATCTTGCCCTTCTTGGTTTGTTTTAGAAAGTCGTGTAGGATCATTATCTATTGTACAGAACGTGTAACTGAAAACTAGGTATACGAAACCTTGCGTAGCTATCGCGTTGTATTTTTTAAAAATCAAATCTTGGGATGTTATGAAATAGGACTTTATAAATGAACTTTTAGCTGTTAAAATGAAAGGCAAGAACGCAGAATTAGATCATATCCAATAAAATGATGTGGCTGAGTGTTGTTTTCTCACATGACCAGATTACTGACCTAAACCCTCCCCGCCCCGTAGCTGATCTGATATCAGAAGACAAAAAAGGTGCCCAGTAGAAAAAGTTTTTTTATGTAATGAAATAACATACGTATATATAACATAATAACAGAACAATGGACGTAATGGAATGTCTTAGGCGATTGAAGGCAATCATTTTTATGCATCATTTTCTTCCTAGTCAATTCAGATGCTGACTATCATATCACAAGACTACTTTTAAATAAAATTTATACGGAACCTCTTAACTGGATTATAATCAGTCCTAAAATACAACAAACCAACGTTTAAAGATGTACAATTATTGTCATTTATTATTAAAATGAAATTTAACCAGGTAGTTTGAAACTTAATTTTTCATTTGGGGTAGATAATTAATTTCTGAGTGTTTTGTCATTTTCCAAGAATATTATGATTACCATCTACTTCAAAGTTAAAATTATCGATACAATTACAGGCCATCTAATTGCTTTCATTACCCGATACCTTTTCCATTTTTAAACAGTTTTAGTATGTAATGTTAATTAAAGAAATTTCTGTTAATGACTGTTTGTAATTTTTAGTAACTGTATGAAATGTGATAAATAACACATTACGATCAAGGTTATCTTGTCTACCCGTATAAACACCAAGATTAAAACAATTACAAAATCAAAATGTTTGTTGACTATTTCCTAAAAGTTTTTATTTGTCTATGTAACAAAATAGATACAAGTCCTAGGCTAAATATTTATGAATAATAACACATGAACACATCAGAATTAGGTGAACAATAAGAGAAATATAGGCCTCAAAAACTAATTGTATCAACAAATATTTATAGGAATAAATGAGAGAAACATACTAGAATAAAAGGTGAATGTGCAATTTCGAGACAGTATGCACATATGCCAACAAGAGACTGATCAATCGCAGTCCTAAACAACAGTGAGAAGATACAAGTAAACAATACCAAATGAATTCAAGCTAATGGTCTATTTAAAAATTGGAAATGTAATAAACAAATACTTTAACTAATGAGCTTCATGAAACCTAAATTTCACATCAGACTGTAAATGAAGAATGTCAAAAAATCTACTTATTTACTTTTCAATCATTTGAGTATACCTGTGTACAGTTTTTCATCTGTTTTCGCCTCTTTTACTTATATGATCTAAGTCCTAGTGAACAAGAATACGAGTGGGAGACAATCGAATGTATTTAGACACAAATTACAGACTATCTCACTAAATTCTGATAACCATACAGCAAGCAGTTAATTTGCGAAATAACAACCAATTGTCTCAATCTTCACTGTTTCTTCTGTAAATATCAGTTCATCTTCTCTAATTCCATTGTTCATGCATTTTCCTACCAATTGCGCTTCGTTTCAGTTCTTTCCTTATCGGTCTTCTGCCAAAATACATTCTATGTCCAACCATCACCATATACTACTTATATGGATATAAGTAGACCACGCTTCACTAGTTTCCCGAACTCTGGATAAAACAGTTTGATGTTAGTCACTATTTACTGATTGATTAATGCAGATAATTAAATAGACAAACAGATATAATATAGGACTCTATGAAAATATCCACTTACCCTTGAAACAACACTTCATATGTCAATATAGCTAGAGGACATTTACATGATGAACAGTAAATGTGTAGAAATAATGGCAATATCATTGATAGCGAAAAACGAAGTATAGTTCTAAAAGGATACAATTTCTTGTTCAACCATAATTAGACCTCAATTTTGGCAATATCTCAGGGAATAGAAATTAAAAGTTGTATTAATACGTCACTAATATTTACGTAATACATTTATTAAGTACACTTCTAAGTATTTGACTTTGGACTACACATTATGTGTAAAGGTAATAGGTAGCGGTTGAATTAGAAATCAACATTTTAAGTGATTGATTATGGATGCAAAAATTCTTTTAATCTATATTTCGATTTTATGCTGCTACGTAGTTGGAATGACTTGATTATGCCAGTAGACACAGATTATCCAATCACTTGTTCATCTTAATTTTAGGTTACTTAAAGTTATATATAAAAAGAGTAATATTTTAGGTGAATGCTAATGCTCGGCAATCAAAAGCTAGCTTTTTCTTCTGATGTTTACAGATCAATAAATATAGAGTTCTTGGAGTAGACATTATATATGTTATCGTTTCGTCTATTTTCCGTATATGTATGTTCCTGTTACCGTATGAATTCCCTTAGTTGTATGAAGAAACAAAAATAACTCCGCACTAATCAAAATAGAATAGGTTAGAAAGAATCCGAACCTTCTATTCAATGGTTAATACTTCAATGTTTCAACTGATCGCGCACCATTTATATTCATAATATGACTAACTAACTGTAAATGACTATTGCATAGCATGAAGTTTTACATTATCATTTTTTCTCTCCTTTTAGTGATTATGAGGAGTCGATAGATAATTGTATCAATTTCTTTCCTCCCGATTTGAATCTGTTTCCATTGCCTCTTGATCCAGACTTATCAGTAATACAACCTAAACGTCTACCTGACAAATATTTTGATAATAAAGGATATTCTGTGAGTTATCCGTATACTTCTAATTCTACAAAACGTCAAAAGCGGAAACAAATAACAGTTGGCCAACTTGTTAAATCCAAAGAAGATCCTGAATCCATCTATTCAAACTGTGTATTGTCATCTGAGATCATGTTAAATTTACCAAATAAGCATGTCTATGAAGGTATATAAATGATAATTATTCTTTTATTAACTCTTAGAAATGAAGTAGTGCAACCTATTCACGAGTTCGTCATTAGTTTCTATTCATAGCATTATTTTGATGTTGGCCGAGTTTGATTTAAAACGAAACTTATTGTGTGAAGTAATTTTATTAAGCGAGACTGTAGCATTTTTATCACAAGATATTAGCTGTCAATCATTATAAAGTTTCGGATGGATACTTTGTTTCCCGGGTAGTTATTCTTCAATAAAACTAATACTTAATCTCATAGAGACCCTTTTCGATTAAGTATTTTAATTTTATATCTACTGGTGCTCTTCGCACTAAATTATTCAACCCAACAATGCATATGTACTAAACAGAGAAACAGAATGAGGAAATATGTCTTCTCAATTACTTTTTTCATTATAGCTCTACCGTGATATATATATATTTCATATACAACGATAGAAATTGTTTAGTCTGGGGATTTCTACAAATGATTACTTTGATTGATTACGGTATCCTATCAATTACCTAATTAATCACTCGATGTTATTTTCGTAATCATTTGTGAAATTATGTAACACTCCAATGAACGAGACTCAGGTGAGGACAACCAACTTATCATTTAGTACAAAATTACAGAATATCTTGGTTAAATATAAGAACCATACACTAAATACTTCATTTTCAAATTTCCCTCATTTGTCTTTCACATTCTGTATGATTCTTCTAATTCACAATTCCTTTCTATTTTCCTTCTATTCTCTTCAACTCGATCTTCTAAGCTTTCTACTGCCCGGTTTTCCAATTCCGATCGACGCTGCATACTACATATGCCAGCCAACATAAGTAGTATGCGCCACAACACTACTACTCTGTTAGTATTGTTTTATTACTGTAAATTAGATTTATACATATAGGTAAGTGTGAATCCATAATGATAAGCTGATTGGAAGGAAATATTTGTTCACTCTATTCGTCTATTGGCTAAATTCACACTTACTATCCAAGAATGTATAACTGAAAGACTAGAAATACCAAACCTTAATAGTATGTTTGTACTTCAATGTATTAATTTAGATCTTATAGTAACTTAGTACACTATTCAAGTATGATTCCTGTTGATATGTATCTATACACTATAATTAAAGTTATTACTTTATTCTTTTAACTAAAAATATCGTAATAATATTCGCTTCAAAAAAAAGCAAACACTGATTACAATCAATCATTTATGGCAAAAAACTTGAAAAGCACAAAAATTTATTTTTGTTATTTATTTAAACACATAAATATTGGTACAAGGGGGCACCACATATATATGCGCCACACAAGACATTTGATTTGTGTGAGGGCTATGATAATGCCCAGGTGCCCAAAGCGAAGCAGGTGGTTTTCTTAGGTAGCCACACCTCGAGCTTTTGACCAAAACATGATAAAGTAAGATATTTTATTTTTAAGATGGTTTATTAATGTGATCTACTATGATATAGATATATGACAGGTAGTTTTGAATGTTTTATGGATTCTTCCATATGAATCTATATATAATTTCATTGTAATTATTATTGTATATATTAATACATGTTTTGAAATTCATATTTAATTAAGATAACTGACATTTTTGCTTAGAAGATTTATATGATATAATTTAATAAGTAACTTATTAAGAAGATTATTTAAATGTTGAATTGTTTACTTTATTGAATTATTTATTTAACTTATCGTTATTAATTTTATATAGTTGAGATCATGAGTCAATTGAAGCTAGACTGCCATGAAAAACCTGGAAGTATTATTGTGGGACTCCTCAACAGTGCGCATCCACGATCCCGCCTCGCGAGATTCGAACTCAGGACCTATCATTCTCGCGCGCAAGAACTTAACCGATAGACCACTGAGCCGGCATGTTTAACTTTAACCTATCCACGAAATTGAGCAATCATTCACCTATCCCTTCAGTGAGTTGATATCTCCCAATTGACTTGGTTGAACTCCACTGGTCGCTGCTTCTCACTAGAACTCCAGGAAGTACCTCTTGAAGCTACTTACTAGTGCTTACTTTACTTACTTACGCCTGTTACTCCCAATGGAGCATAGGCCGCCGACCAGCATTCTCCAACCCACTCTGTCCTGGGCTTTCTTTTCTAGTTCTATCCAGTTCTTGTTCATTCTTTTCATGTCTGTCTCAATTTCTCGGCGTTATGTGTTCTTTGGTCTTCCTCTTCTCCTTTGACCTTCAGGATTCCATGTGAGGGCTTGTCTTGTGACACAATTGGGTGATTTCCTCAAAGTGTGCCCAATCCACTTCCAGCGCTTCTTCCTTATTTCTTCCTCCGCTTGATGGAATCTGGTTTGTTGTCTCTCACAGTAACTTGTTGCTGATAGTGTCTGGCCATCGGATCCGAAGTATCTTGCGTAGACAGCTGTTGATAAACACCTGTATCTTCTTGATGATGGCTTTCGTAGTTCTCCAAGTGTCCGCCCCATACAGTAGAACTGTCTTGACATTTGTATTGAAAATTCTAACCTTGGTGTTGGTTGACAGTTGTTTTGAGTTCCAGATGTTCTTCAGTTGCAGATATACTGCTCCTGCTCTGCCGATCCTCGCCCTCACATCTGCATCTGATCCACCGTGTTCATCAATGATGCTGCCCAGATACGTAAAGGTTTCCACATTCTCCAAAGCTTCTTCGTCAAGTGTAATTTGATTGGTGCATGTTGTATTGTATCGGAGAGTCTTGCTTTTCCCTTTGTTTATATTGAGGCCTACTGCTGCTGAGGCTGCTGCTACACTGGTCGTTTCTCCTGCATTTATTGTTGCGTTTGTGATAGAAGAGCCAGATCATCCGCGAAGTCTAGATCGTCCAGCTGCATCCTGCCTGTCCACTGTATCCCGTGCATTCCTCCAGATGTTGACGTCTTCATGATCCAATCGATCACCAGGAGAAAGAGAAAGGGTAAGAGTAAGCAACCTTGCCTAACACCGGTCTTTACCTCGAATTGTTGCGATTTGGTTTGTACACGATCTATCCTTACGAAATCCAGCTTGTTGATCTCGAAGTTGGGCGTCCACGGAATCCTTCATCCTGTTTAACAATACTCTGTTGAAGACTTTTCCTGGTATTGAGAGGAGAGTGATGCCCCTGTAGTTGTCGCACTTGCTGAGATCGCCTTTCTTTGGTATCTTGATCAGAAGTCCTTCTTTCCAGTCTGTTGGTACTTGTTCTTCGTCCCAAATCTTACTGAAGAGAATGTGGAGTATCTTTGCGGTTGTTGCTACATCTGCTTTCAGTTCCTCTGCCGGGATGTTGTCTGGTCCCGCTGCTTTGCCGCTCTTGACTTGTCTAATGGCCATGCTGATCTCCTCAATTGTTGGTGGGCCAACATCGATTGGGAGGTCTGTGGGTGCTGCTTCGATGTTGGGTGGGTTCAGTGGAGCTGGTCGATTCAAGATTTCTTTGAAGTGTTCTACCCACCTGTTTCGTTGTTCTTCAATGTCGGTGATTACTTTGCCTTCCTTGCTTTTCACTGGTCTTTCTGGCTTACGGTAATTTCCAGCAAGTTTCTTTGTTGTATCATACAGTTGTCTCATGTTTCCCTCTCTTGCAGCCTTTTCCGCTGTCATTGCTAAATCTTCCACATATTTACGTTTGTCGGTTCTGATGCTTCTCTTCACTTGCTTGTTTGCCTCTGTGTATTCGGCTTGTGCCTTGGCTTTTTCTGCTCTTGTTCGGCTGATATTGATTGCTTCCTTCTTGTTCCTCCTTTCTTCAATTTTATCCAGTGTACCAACAGTGATCCATTCCTTGTGATGGTGCTTCTTTTGGCCCAGAACCTCCTAACATGTTGAAACGATTGCCTCTTTGATACCTTTCCAGTTGCTCTCCATGGTAGTTCCCTCTCCATTGAGTAGATCATGAAAGGCCTGGAACCTGTTGCTGAGGGCTATGTTGAATTTGTTGAGTTTGTCAGCATCTCGAAGAAAGGCCGTGTTAAACTTTTATGATGTTGTCCGCGTCGTTGTCCAGTGCTTCTTGAGTTTTAGTTTCATCTTGGCCGCCCCCAAATGCCTTGGTACGGCCGAGAGTGGGGAGAGCCCACTCTCTTTCTCGAAATACTCTCACATGGCCAGCGAATATATAGCCTCTGACAGGGAAGTCCTACTCACTGCCTTCTCGTGGCATTACTGTTGTTTACGAAAGTGAGAGGACGAAAAGCGAATGTCCGGCGCTTTAACCGGGTTGGTGGACACGGAGGGTCCACCTAGGGGAGTTGGAAAACCCTGATTCCAAACCAATGGTGCACATGCACTCCAGTATCCTGATGGAACGAATGGCGAATGAACCTTCTGCTGGTCACCGGCTACCATGGGACTGCATCTCCTTACGATGCTCCACTGCCTTGTGGGTCAGACTTTTAGGTCAAAGGCTCGGGGTGTGGCCCCCTAAGAAAACCACCTGCTTCGGTTTGGGCACCCGGGCAGTATCACAGCCCACACACAAATGAATGAAATGATGAACTCTACTAACGATTCTATTCCTGCTCATATTATAAGCAAGACAATTTACATTATTATTATTATTATTATTATTATTATTATTATTTACCATATCGCTAATTCACCCCCTTTTATCCCCAATTTGTGTAACCTTACTCTTCAACTTATGCAGCAGCTCGCTCTTGGTGGAAAATCTGTCCTATCTAAACGATCTCCAGTCACTGTCTGGTTGAAAGTGAATGCTTCCACCGATAATGAATACTGAGGCAGTCTTTCTGAAACCACGTACGCCGTTCAAGCTGGCTTCCTTCAACGTTCGCACACTAATGCAGATTGGACAACAGATAGGGCTGGCTATGTCTTTGGAAGGTCTTAATGTTGATGTTTGTTGTCTATCCGAGACCCGTATTCAAGACTCTAGTGAAGTACTACAAATCCGTTCTCCATCTGTCGCCTCGAAAAGCTTGTTTCACGTGCGCTTATCCGGGGACTCTGTGGCATCTTCGTCTGGTCTTGCAGGCGTTGGTGTTGCACTAAGCGCTAGGGCTGAGGCAGCACTAATCGATTGGATCCCCATTAACAGTCGGTTATGTGCTGTTAGATTAGAAAGTTCCATCAAAATGAGAAGAAACCGGCGTGAGAAACGGTTTCTTTTCGTCATCTCCGCCTATGCCCCGACAGATTGCAGCCCGGATGCAATCAAGGATGAGTTTTACCACCAGTTAACAGTTCTTCTCCAGAAAGCGCGTTCGACAGATATTGTAGTATTAGCCGGAGACTTGAATGCTCAGGTCGGGCGTCTAGGCACAGAAGAGAGTCGTTTAGGTGGCCGATGGGGACTTGTTGGTCGCAGGACAGATAACGGGGACCGTTTGCTGCAACTGTGCACAGACCACAACCTGTTTCTGGCCAGCACTAACTTCCGGCACAGTCATCGCCGGTGTGCCACCTGGCGTCCTCCCTCTGCATCCCAAGCCTGGACTCAGATTGATCACATCGCGATCAGCTACCGCTGGCGTGGTTGTGTACAAGACTGCCGCTCCTTTTGGAGTACCTATCTGGAGTCTGATCATGCCCTGGTCTGCGCCAATCTCACCTTACTTTTCAGTGGCCGAAGGATTGACCACCACCAACGGATCGATGTTAGTAAACTGGCTGCAACATCTGTTGCAAGTAAGTATCGAGCGGAGCTAGCCTCTAGGCTAGCTACCATCCCACCGAAAAGTATAGATGAGCATTGGTTGCATCTTCACGACGCCATGAAAATGGCGAGTAAGGCCGCTTGCTGCTTCGCGAAACGTCCCGCTTACAAGCACTGGGTTTCTTCTGGCTCCTTACAACTGATGGAAGCCCGTCGGTCTACTCCGGGTGACCGTGAGTTTGACCACAAACGAAGGCTGTTACGTAATGAAATCGGGCAAAGCTTGCGTAAGGACCGGGAAGCCTGGTGGTCGGAGCGTGCTAATGAGATGGAAGCAGCAGCTGCATCTGGTAACTGCCGGAAGCTCTTCCAACTCATCCGAGCCACTGGCAGCAAGAAGTCTGGTGTGAGTGAAACAATCTACGAGGATGATGGGATGCCAATCACTAACATCTCTCGACGTCTTGGACGATGGGCGGAATTTTTCGAAGGGCAGTTCAACTGGCCTGCTGCTCCGGCAGCATCAACCAGTTTGTCCTGCCCCCCATGGCCGGTGACGACTGATCCACCAAACGAGGCGGAAGTCCGCAAGGAACTCCAACTCTTGAAGCGCTACAAATCACCTGGCCCAGATGACTTACCTCCAGCTCTTTTTAAAGATGGTGGTGACTTTCTGGCTAAGGAACTGACTGTGTTGTTTGCAAAGGTTTGGGAGCAAGAAAGTGTTCCAACATCATGGAATGAGTCAATAGTCGTCCCTATCTTTAAAAAGGGTTCACGTTGTTCCTGTAACAACTATCGGGGGATAAGTCTACTTCTGATTGCGTCCAAACTATTGGCTTCTGTCATTCTTCGTAGGTTGTTTAAAACCCGAGAACGATTGACTCGCGAGGAGCAGGCTGGTTTTCGTTCTGGTCGAGGATGCATTGATCACATCTTCACCCTCCGCCAAATGTTAGAACACCGTCATACTTATCGCAGGCCAACAATCGTAGTGTTTCTTGATATCAGGGCTGCCTTCGATTCGTTGGACAGGACTGTTCTCTGGGATTGTCTATTGAAGAAGGGTGTGCCTGAGAAGTTCATTAACATCTTAAAGGCCTTGTATACGAACACCTCAGGCAGAGTGAGGGCATACAACCACCTTTCTCCCTTGTTTCATTCGAGCAGTGGGGTTAGGCAAGGTTGCCCGATCTCACCATTCCTCTTCAACTTTGCCATCGATGACATCCTGGAAACAGCTCTGATGGATGTAAGTAATGGCGGTGTGGATATGTTGCCTGGAGAACGACTTCTCGACCTCGAGTATGCGGATGATATTGTCTTACTGTGCGATAATGCCCAAGGCATACAATCCGCACTTAACCAGTTGGCAATCAGTGTCCGCAGGTACGGCATGTGCTTTGCACCCTCCAAGTGCAAAGTACTCCTACAAGACTGGCAGGATTCTCATCCTGCACTCGCCCTGGATGGTGAGCAGATTGAAGTAGTTGAGAAGTTCGTGAATCTAGGTAGCTATATAAGTGCTGGTGGTGGCGTCAGTGATGAGATTGATGCACGTATAATGAAAGCCAGAGCGGCTTATGCCAATCTGGGTCATCTTTGGCGCCTTCATGATGTTAGTCTGGCTGTAAAAGGTCGGATTTACAAAGCGTCGGTGAGAGCAGTTTTGCTCTATGCTTGTGAAACCTGGCCTCTCCGAGTTGAGGATGTTAGACGTCTTTCTGTGTTCGATCATCGTTGTCTCCGAAGGATTGCTGACATTCAGTGACAACACCATGTTAGTAATGCAGAGGTTCGGCATCGTGTGTTCGGGTGCCGAGACGATAATTCAATTGGTGTCACCATCTTGAAACACCGACTTCGGTGGCTTGGACATGTTTTACGAATGTCGTCCCAGAGACTTCCACGTCGTGCATTATTTGCCGACTCTGGGACTGGTTGGAAAAAGCGGAGAGGAGGTCAGTGTATGACATGGTGTTGTGGCATGAAAGAGAGCTGCAAAGGGCTAGCTTCTGTTGGTCCTTCACGACTCCCTGGCTGGGGTCCGAGAGATGGTGCAACACAGTGGCTAGAGACGTTATCGGATATGGCTCAGAATAGAAGCCAGTGGCGATCCTGCTGCAACCTTCTTTTACTTTCTACATAAAGAGTGGTTCTAACTTTCTTAACTGAAAGAGTCTTCTGGTTGTACATTTTAGTCCGCGTTATCTTTTCATCCTTTCTCTTCCTACTTTCATTATTTTGTGTGGCGCATATGTATCTGGTGCCCTTTTGTACCAATATATATATGTTTAAATAAATAAATAAATAATAAATCATCTTGGCGACCAGCAAATGATGATCGGATGCTATATCAGCTCCTCTCCTAGTTCTCACATCCTCCATCATCCTCCTGAACTTTTTGTTGATGCAGATATGGTCGATTTGATTCTGTGTAGTGTGATCCGGTGAAATCCAAGTGGCTTTGTGTATGTTTTTGTGTGGGAATATGGTGCCACATATGACCAGTTTATTGAAGGCACATAGGTTTGCAAATCTCTCACCATTTTCGTTCCTTTCTCCCAGTCCATGTTGTCCCATGACGTCTTCGTATCCAGTGTTGTCCTTTCCAACCTTGGCATTAAAATCTCACATCAGAATGGTCAGGTCCTTGTTTGGGCACTTCTCGAAGATCGACTGCAGCCTATCGTGGAATTGGTCTTTAGTGTCTTCATCGTAGTCGTTGGTCGGCGCATAGCATTGGATGACGTTCATTGTAATGCCCTCTCTCTTTGTTTTGAAGGAGGCTTTGATGATCCTTGGTCCATGAGATTCCCATCCAATAAGTGCATTTTGTGCTTTTCTGGACAGCATCAATGCAACTCCTTGTGTATGTGGGGCTTTGTCTTCTTCATGACCGGAGTATAACAGACGTTCCCTTGAAGATAGTCGTTGTTGTCCAACCTGTGTCCAATGTGTTTCACTGATTCCAAGCACCTCCAGGTTGTGTTTCCTCATTTCTGCAGCAATTTGGAAGACTCTTCCGGTTTCCCACATTGTCCGGACATTCCATGTACCTATAAAAATTGTCGCTCCGCCTGTAGCTCCTCCGGAGGTTACTGCCGGTCCCAAGCCCCGGGTAAAGGAGGAGGGTTGGGCATGGGGTTAGCGACCCCATCCCGTAGAAAACCAACTCGCTTAAAAAACGCTAACCAGAAAAAAATTACTCACTAGTGAGCATATGATTATTATCAGGAGTTTTTGTGGAGATTTTAGTAATTTTATAGTTGAAATCATAAGTCAATTAAAACCATTAAAAATGAGTAACTAACTATGTGCAATTCATCTCCAGTCTTTTTTTTTCAATTGTATTACATACAGATTATCTTCGTACAGATTTTACTAAACACTCAATGCAAACTGATAATTATTATATAAATAACACTTTATCATCGTCGTCTTTATTGCCCATAGATAAAACTTCACTTGATATTTATAATGTAAGTTGTTGCTGTTCTTTCAGTCATTCACATTTATTCTGTTAAGTTGTAACTTGTTACTTGTTATATTTGGTCTTTGGTTTAGTGTTCTCCACATCCCCTGATTCATATCTTGTTGTATAAGAAAATTACAGTGATTTTGATGTTTTACTCGAGTGATTATCTTTGTTTTATGGTACATTCGTTTTTTGTCAGTTAACAAGACGTAAAGAGAAAAAAATAATAGAAATGGAGCAAACATGTATCATATATAGTGATCAGTACCATATGTATCTTAACACGTTGTTTTTAAGTAGTCGACAAGACGTTAGTTAGTTATACTAGTATGTGATTTTATGTCGATGAATATTATATAACTCACTATTACTGTTATTGCAAACATTTTATTGTGATCTGAAATTATAGTGTTCACTAAGACCAGATCTTACGACTCAATTGGTTGTGTTATTCAACTGTTTTGTTCTTTTCCGAATCATCTGTATCGTTAATAGGTATTAATATAGAGCATTTTCCATAGTCACAACTTCGTATTGGTATAGTGAAAATGTTTGTTAGCTATTTAGTTGACTTTGTTTTAATTTATAGATTTCTTTGAATTTCATTGAAGCCATGAACCGATTCAAGATAGACCACCATTGAGAACCTAGAAGCACTGGGTGGCTGTACCGTCATAGTACGGGAATCCAGATTACTGCTCATCCACGACCCCTCACGCTTAACCTGTAAACCACTGAGGCTCTATTCAACAGTAATAATATTTAACCTCAAGCAATCCATGATATTGCGCAACCATATCACATTGTCTTCGGCGTGTAACTGCCCCATACCCGAAACGGATTATTTCCATGAGTCATGGATTCTCACTAGAACTCCAGTAATTCCCTCTCAAAGTTGATCACTAGTTACCACATGATAATTTTCAGTGTGGGTTTAAAGATTTCTTTTAACCACCAGTGTCAGAGAAAGATATTTAATCATATCAGTTAACAGTTAGTTATCATATCATCCCTTAATTCTTTTTATGTTATTCTCTTTTACTTTTTAGAATTATGTTCAAATGAATAATATTGGCTTGTGTAATATATCCAAAAACAGTATGAATATCTATAAGGCAACAGCGTATTTGACATCACAGTTATTATACTGACACAGAAGTAAAAGGCTGATATTTTTCAATCCAACTTATTTTATTCTCTTACAGTATCAATATTTAGAATGGTCACTACCGGTTCTAATTTTTCCTCCAAATGTATATAATCAAATAGTGTTTTATTTTCATACCTAACTTATTATTCACTTACTCATAACCATACATTACGTGTTGATTTGACTTTGTTTTTTTCTCCTACTCTTACCATCAATACTACTGATAATAAAGCTCACTCAGTGATATGTTATTAATTTCTATTGTGAGATGTAGTCACAATTACTTTAATAAATTACTTGAAGATCTCGAGTTAGACGTCTGAAGACCATCATAATGATGGAAATGTATTCATTCTTAATCTCTCTCTTTTTGAAAATCTTGAGTTTAATGCAATAATGTGCCTTACTTAATATTCATTCCCCTTATTTTGTTTCTTTTTGAGTTGATTTTGTTTTATTTAGTCTTCTAAAATAGTTGTCGTGACAATTATTTCTACTTCTTTCAATTTCCATTTTTGTTAATCGACTTTCAATTGTACCTAACGTGTAGAATGGGACTACTTGAACCAGTAGATATTTGTATCTAATCTTCTATTGTTTATAACTAACTGATTGGTTTTTTTTAAAATGATAATGATTTATTTTAAAGTAAATTAAGAAAATTAAAATGATTTTATGCATAATATAACAATTTGTACTCCTGTACAAATATTTCCATTTACACTTTTTACCATGTTTTCAATGATTTTTCTTTCTGTGAGTTCTAATGATGCTTACAATATCGGTGAAAAAAAATCATCATTTGAGACTAGTAAACAGTTTTTATTTGATAGTAGTTGTAATCAGTAGTGTAAGACCTTCAAAAAGAACTGTAATGATACGATTTTTGTAATTTATTAAATTAGTCTATAGGGATGTATTGACTGAAAATTATTATTGTTTTTAAGTTGTACAGTGAGATCAAATTATGGATTAAATAAATTCCCTTAGTATTGTATTGCCTCGAGGCAATACTTACAGTATGCGCATATGCCAATAAGAGACTGACCAGTTGCAGTCCTAAACATCAATGGGAAGATTCAGACAAACAATGCTAAGCGGATTTAAACTTCACCCCATTGCACAAGCAAGTGGCTATCAGGACTCAGTAGCTGAGTGGATAACGTGATGGCGTTTGAAGCGGAAGGTACTGGGTTCGAGTCACAGAGTGAACATCAACCCTGAGATGCAGGTACATCCAGCTGACGAGTCCCAAATAGGACGAAACGCGCGTCCTGGATTCCACTGCTAGCCACTATCCATCTTTGCTTACAATGCTTGTGAATTAAGGCTATATCGAGGCAATATGCACATATGCCCATTAAAAACTGACCAGTTGCAGTCCTAAACATCAATGGGAAGATTCAAACAAACAATACTAAATGAATTTATGCTATCTTCTTAATTAACATATTTTAACTTTTCATAAAGTCGCATGACTGATAAACATATGATAGTACTTATTATATAGGAAGTATCAGACATCGTTAAAATGTTGAAAAGTGTCTTTCCCTTAATCGATGCAATTGTCATGGTCATCAAGTTATCGCAAAATAAATATCAAGAAACAAGGTATTCACCTTTCACTGGATATGCCAAATTATTTAAAAATTTGATTTACACGCAAAAATGTGCAATATAAATCTTGATAAAATGAAATCTTCGAATTCCTATTTCAAAAGGTCAATTATATATATATATATAATTCTCTTTGATAGATATATAGCTGTAAGTAACAGATGAAAAACCGCAAAATATGGTGATTTCACATCATTCTGCCTTAGTTGTTGTTGTACAGAAGATAGAAGTCCCTGGATTTTCACTATCTTGGAAGTGGAAATAGCACATGGAATCCACAGCCTAATAGTATGTAATTTCATCACTTTTTGATTTAAAACAAATCAATGTAACAATGGAAACCTCAACATCTGGGGTAAAGCACGGAATACAAGGGACAGCTCGGAATCAGTTACAAGATTTGAACTTCACAGATGATCTAAACCTTCTATCCCATACACACCAACAAATGCAGGTCAAGACAACCAGTGTAGTGGCAGCGTCTGTGTCAGTAGGCCTCAACATACACAAGGGAAAAAGCAGCATCCTCATGTACAACACGGACAACACCAACCCATTCACAATTGATGGAGGAACTCTGGAAGAAGTGGAAATTTTCACGCACTTATCTGGGCATTATTATCGATGAACAAGGAGGATCCGATGCTGACATAAAAACAAGAATTGGAAAAGCAACGACAGCGTTCCTACAGTTAGGGACTCAAAACAACTGTCTGTCAACCAATATCAAAGTCACACTCTTCAATACGAACGTCAAGATAGTTCTACTGTACGAAGCTGAAACGTGGAGAACTAACACAACCATCATCAAAAAGATACAAGTATTTATAAACAATTGTCTACGCAAAATACTCATCACTCACTCGCCGGATAATATCAGCAACAGCCTACTGTGGCAGAGAACAAACCAACATCCAGCTGAGGAGGAAAGTAAGAAAAGATGTTAGAAGTGGATAGGACATATATTGAGGAAATCAAACTGCATCACGAGGCAAGCCCTAAAATGGAATCCTGAAGAGAAACGGAAAAGTGGAAGACCGAAGAACATACGACGTCGGAAATCGGAAGCAGACATTAAAAGGATGAATAGCAACTGGAAAGGATTGCCCAGGACAGGGTTGGATGGAGAATGCTGGTGGACGGCCTCCGCTCCTTCATCAGGGGTAAGAGACGTAAGTAAGTAAGTAGTTAGTGTAACAGTGCAGGTATAAGCCCAAAACATATATATCATAGAATGTGTTTAATATGTTAATTATAATTACGGTGTACTTACTAACCATTTATCAACTGCAGAAATGGAGAAAAATATTCTTGAGAAAAAGAATGAACAAAACTCTTTTATGTCCAAATCAGAATCTTTCAAATTCAACAAAGATTATTACGTTGAAATTATAACAAAATTAATCAGTCCAATAAATTGTGTGGTAACTAAAATTTGTAATATACGTAGGTGAACAAATCACAAATAGAAAATGTTATGTCTTGTAGGTTGAACGCTTTATTCGGATCCTAGCTATTCGGATAACCCCAGGCTAGCACTACTCAGCGACTTGAAAGACCAGAGAGAAGACACGAGTATCAGAGAAGCACTTTACTACAAGGTTCAATTATGTACAGAAAAACAGGGGTTTTATAGTAATTAAAAGACCTTGAGATCCCATAGTAACAGTATGTTAACAGCCAATCAGGACCTTGTTATTTTAGTAGCATAGCTTCTAACTAATCGCTGATTGGTTGGGCTCTTTATGAGCCTCTCTGGAGGCTCTGATAGAGTTTATTGTAAGCCAACCTAACACCTCCCTTTTTTGAAGATTCGAAGATTAGATTCTGATTTTAAAAAAATTATCTGTAGGTTGAAATTCTCCAACATTTCCTCCCCCACGAAATAATGTTGGATCTTCATATCTCCAATTTACAATTAATATGACTTTATTTAGAACACATTTCTCGTATTGAATGCAGAATCCACTAGAAATGAATAGATGATGATGAA
This sequence comes from Schistosoma mansoni, assembly GCF_000237925.1. Taxonomy (NCBI): domain Eukaryota; kingdom Metazoa; phylum Platyhelminthes; class Trematoda; order Strigeidida; family Schistosomatidae; genus Schistosoma; species Schistosoma mansoni. Next base: position 53,136,983 of record NC_031502.1, read on the forward strand.
CGATATTTGATTTTAGGTCATCGGAATTTGGCTTTTCTGAAACATCTCCATCAAATTCATTAAGATTTTCACTGGAGGATATTTGATAGCTAGGGGAATCATCATCTAATGAAATTGCCGGTGTTTTTTGGATTTATTATTATTATTATTTGCATAAAAAAAATGGCTTTAACTTCCGATCAATTTCAGTTGCTAATCCAGCGACAAGAGCAGCGCTTTAGAAAGAGTCAATTGGATTTCATTGACAAATTACACGCGAAGCTGCTGAATCACCCATGCTTTGGGGGTGAAACGGAAGTTGACGCATTAATTTCAAAATTGCGTACAGAGCTGGAAAACGATTACAGAACTAATGAATATGCCGGCGAAAGCCTCAATGAATCCATACAAAGCAATAATTTAAGCGCAGCAGTTATACATGATCAGCCCAGTAACCCAGTACTACCTGTTTCAGAGACATGCCCTGTACACGGTCCAAGTCTTATTAACCCTGAAACAAAACGTGCGAGCAATGAATCGTCCAGTTCACAGAGAGACAATATCTTATTAAGCGCCATTAAAATTGCTGCAGTACCCGCCCATGAAGAAACGGAAAACAAATCGAGCAGTGTATTGAATACAGAGGCGCCAAATGAAATTAATCATGATACGTTATAACAATTGGCGACGGGGATTCTGGAAAAAAAATACAGCAGCCGCTGACGTCATTTCGGAATTAAATAATCCATAATAGAAAAATTCATATATCGAGTAACACTAATAGTTTTATGTACCAGATACCCACAAACCAATTATATAAAATGAACATCAGATGGGTAAATTAGCTATCAAGCTAATGATAATGAACTCAAAATCCATCTACTGCTTTATAATCGTTTACAGTAAACTTTGAAATAAATGACCGAAAATTGGAAATTTATACACGCTTCTAACTTTTGATGATAACAATAGGCAGGTAGATCTATTCAGCTGATGAGTCTCAAATAATGAGAGGCGCGTAACCTCTACTTCAATGCTACGCATAGTCCAATCATTATTGGTATCGAGAGTTGTAACTAAGCTGCCTTTGTTAGTATGTGTGAATCCTGGGAGGGTCACCATGGTTTAGCATTCAATCACAAATATTCAGTACATTTACTGATGAGATTCGAATTGTTAGAAAATAGGTTTATCGAAAAAGATATTCCTTTTTCATTTGAATATGTCTTAACATGATGAAAATTTTGTTCAAAATACCCAAAACAAACTATTTAAGTATACGGTAAAGCAACAAGAATTTTGAGTGATATTAGCGCACTGCTGAGGAGTCCCACAATGGGACGAAACGGCCGTCCAGTGCTTTCAGGTTTTCCATGGTGGTCTAGCTTCAATTAACTCATGATCTCAACTAAATAAAATGATATTAGATAGTTAAAAAATCATTACATCCGGATTCACTTGATTTTAATACAGTCAAGTTGGAAAAGAAAAGTTTTTGTCAATCATTATGACAACATTCGATATCTTGATATTATACACCTTTTGAACTAAGTGATTTGATGGAGATTTATGTTGAAAATTATTTTCAATGGTCAATATTAGCCGGAAAGCAACAAACAATTCTAGTATAACCTTTAGTTTCTCTGGTTTCAATACAGCCTTAATTTGAAAATTTATTTTTTTATTTAAACACATACATACTGGTACAAGGAAGCACCAGATACATATGCGCCTCACAAATCTCACTTGATTTGTGTGAGGGCTGTGATACTGCTCACGTGTCCAAACTGAAGCAGGTGGTTCTCTTAGGGGACCACACTCGGAGCCATTGACCTAAAGATCTGATCCACAAGACAGTGGAGCATCGTGAGGAGATGCAGTCCCATGGTAGACGGTGAACAACCATTGATTCATACGCCATTTGTTCCCTCAGGATACTGGAGCCCATGTGCACCATTGGTTTGGAATCGGGGTTTTCCAACTCCCCTAGGTGAACTCTCCGTGTCCACCAACCCGGTTAAAGCGCCAGGCATTCGCTTTTTGTCCTCTCAATTTCGTAAACAACGGTGATGCCACGAGAAGGCAGTGAGTAGGATTTCCTTGACAGGCTATATACGTTTGGCCACGTGGGAGCATTTGGAGAGGGAGAGTGGACTCTCTCCACTCTCGGCCGTACCAGGGCATTCGGGGGCAAATTTGTAGGTGGGTACTGCTGAAGTGGTTTGATTTAAAAGTGAAAAACCTGTCTGTTGTATCTTGCTTTTCAATTTTATTTAATTGTTTGGAATGCTATGTTTTTTGGCATCAATACATTTAATTTTCAACTTATCTGTTCACGTGATTTTCATATTTCCCTGATTGACAGCTTTCGTTTGATTTATAAACTATTGTCACAATTTATTCTGTTTCCAAATTACTTTAGTTTAATTGTATGCTGCACTTTAAACGCCCCATTTCAGTAGAGATTGTATTTCCAAAAAATTGGTGCTTTGTGGTCAGTTTATTGAAATACCTAATCATGTGAATTTTGAGTCAAAGATATAGAGGGATCTGTAAGTTAGTACAGTTATTACCCTCTTATCTCATTGAGTCTTGAGAAGGAAGTTCTGCGCAGCAAATCAGCATGTGGGTACTAAGTTATTCATTTGAGTCGTTGAGAAGTCTGTTTCTACGTGGACCAATAAGTTGGAACAGAACACATGTATGACAGCCGAAATTCCACATCATGTAGGATATTCCATCAAGAACTTTAAAAATCTGAGAGCCAGTGTGCAAACCACGAGCACTATGCAGTTACTAATGTAAATTACTTTCATATAATCATATCGGCAAAATTTAAATCACATATAATAAACATCAATACTACAATTTTTATAATTAAGGTCATTCAAATTATATAAGCTAACTAACACTATTATCATTGTCAGTATGGATTTGTAGAGATTATTAAGCTTTTGATTGAGATCATGGATCAATTGATGTTAGACCTCCATTAAAAACTTGGGAGCACTGGACGACCGTTTCGTCCTATTATGGGACTCCTCATGAATTAGTTGAGGTTAGACTTTAACACCGTTGGATGCCAGTTCAAAGGTCTAGAGTTTAAGCGTTTGCACGCGAGACCGAAGGTCCTGGGTTCGCATCCCGTGAGCGGGATCGTGGATGCGCACTTCTTAGTCCCATAATAGGGCTAAACGGCCATCCAGTGCTTCCAGGTTTTCAATCGTGGTCTAACATCAATCGATTCATGATCTTAATCAAAATCTGTTATCATTGATTGAAGTTAATTATATTCACATTCCAGTGAATAATTAGTAGCTAAAGAAAATTTAAAAAATTTAGAAATATGCTGATATATTCTTAGAAATTGAATGAATATATAAATTCTTGTTCTAATTTATATAATCATGATGAAAGCGTGAGTCACCTGAAGCTAGATCACCATGAAAAACCTGGAAGCACTGGACTCACGCTTTTAACTATGAAAATACTAAATCTCCACAAAACTCCTTCTGATAATAATAATAATTATATGCTCGCTAGTGACTGACTTTGAGAGGTAAATCCAGGAGTTCTAGTGAGAAGCAGTGACCGGTGGAGTTAAAACCACGTCTGTTGTGAAATATCGACCCACTGAAGACAATTGGTGAACAGTTGCTCAACTTCGTGGATCAGTTGAAGTTAGACATTAACACCGTTGGATGCCGGCCTGCTCAGTGGTATATCAAACAAGTGCTCTGGCGCGAGACTGGTAGGTCCTCGGTTCGAATCTCGCGAGTGCGGGATCATGGATTCGCACTGCTGAGGAGTTCCATAATAGGACGAAATGGCCGTCCAGTGCTTCCAGATTTTCCATGGTGGTCTAGCTTCAATTGGCTAACGCTTTCAACTATGAAAAGACTAAATCTCCACAAAACCCCTTCTGATAATAATCATGATGCACCTTAAACTGCTTAACTCCGTCTGTAGCTCCTCTGGGGGTTACTGCCGGTCCCAAGCCCGGGTAAAGGAGGAGGGTTGGGCATGGGGTTAGCGACCCCATCCCGTAGAAAATCAACTCGCTAAAAAAACGCTAACCAGAAAAAATAAAAAAAAACCACCTTAAACTGCTTATTTCATAAAATTACCGGATAGCACTTTTTATATATTTTAGCCATAAGTTTTTTTTAGTGATACATTAATTTTTTTCCACGAATAGATGAATTACAATTACAAAGTATACTTTAATAGTTTTATGAAATTTGACCTTAGTTACTTGAATCAAATATTCTATCTGATAAAATTATATATATATAGTATTTTGCTTTATTTGTATGATCCTGGTTACATAAGAAAATTGACATTTATAAAATAAACTATCGGTCAGATGATTTAATCGATTCGTGATTGAAAAGGCTACAACATATTACTTCTTTTTTTGTTTCCCCTGAAACGAGAACATTAAAAAATGTAGGATAAGAAAAAAAAAAACCATAATATAACTAACATATTCAAGTATGCACGAATAATATCACTGGAAAGAATGTACAAAAAGGGTAATGAACCAAATGATATGATTCACAACAATATGATTATATAATCCTTGTTTGTTCTTATCTTGTAATTTGTCTAGTTTAACCTTTATCTTTCATTTGTAATTAATTTGTTCGATGTTTATTTATACTAATATATGATATACTAATGATAATAATTATAATATTTTTCTTATTATTATTAAACCATCTGAAATAAAAGTAGTTAGATGAATACATCATAAAAAGCATAATTGTTTCTTCTAAAAGGCTTCAATAATGTCTAAAATGTCAAAGTTCAGTGTTTTCAAATAATTGTTTGTAATGAACAACTAGATGTTTATATTGAGATCAAGAGTCGATCAATGTTAGACAACCATTCAAAACCTAGAAGCACTGAATGGCCGTTTTGTTTTAGTATGGAACTTTTCAGCAGTGAGCATCCGCGATCCCGCACACGGGATACGAACACTTTAAGAGGTGATTCCCGGAGTTCTAGTGAGAAGCTGTGGCCAATAGAGTTCAATTGTGTCGGGTGTGATGCAGTTACCCACTGAAGAAAACGGAAGATAGTCACGAGACATCGTGGATTGGTTGAAGTTAGACATTAACACCATTGAATCCCTGCCCATTGGTCTGTTGGTTGAGCGTTCACGGGCGAGACCATAGATCCTGGGTCAGTTTCCCACCTGCAGTACCATAAATGCGCACTGCTGAAGAGTCTCATACTAGAATGAAACAGCCGTTCAGTGCTTCCAGGTTTTTAGTGGTGATCTAACATTAATCGGTTCATGATTCTAATAAAAATTCAACGGCCTTCACAATCCTATACGGACAAAAGTTTCATTAATAAACCGTTAAAAAGGCATAAGAGTTTCATTAGAAATGAGAAACAGAAATCGTGGTATCATTCAAGTTATTTTTTAACTAATTATCTATGAGATAATGCAGTACCTCTGATTTTAACTCGTTAGCTTTGTTGTTTAACATACTGATAATAATAGCCCACTTTTCCTATTAATCCTTTACTATGTCGATAATTGATAAAAGAAACACTAATCTCAATGTTATCTTTTAGTTGTACACCCAGTTTGTGATTTAGGTAGTTTAAAAGTATTAGATATTGATTGACTTACTAGAGTGGCTCTATTACGTAAACCTCGATTTCGAAGAAACCATTCGTAAAACCTACTTTATCATCATTTTTTTATTCTCTTCAAGATATCTCTTTTACTACTGAATTTCTTTTCTTAGTCCCAAAGATTCGCTAAATATGTTTATTTACTATTGTTGTACACATGTAGTGATCTTATCACCTTAATGAATTCACGAAACAAATGTTATTTTCTATCTTGGGACTTCTTGTGAGATGTGAAACTTATCATTTATTTACATTTCTGTGTGACAGATTTAAAAAATAACCACAATGGGAAATCAAGTATCTTAATATTAATTAATTGATGTATATAAACATCTTGGTATAAGTTATTGAAGGAATTGTCCTGTTCATATTATATTTATGCTTCCAGACAGACTTTATAACACACTATCTGGGTTCTTACGCTTGCTTTTCGGTAAACGAATGTAAAAGTACTATGAAAGGTAATTCAGACTCATACTGTTCTATTGAGTGACTTCATATTTGAGTCTTTAAGTAAAGTGTAGAACTTCATAAAGCGATACATGATAAACGGTATAAATTCAGCCATGTACAACGTAATTATACAACGTTAATCAATAATGTCACTCTGGCTTTTTGTTACAAAGTAGATATTTAATAAAATTTTGTGTTTCCAGTTATTATTTATTTCACATATCATTAATTCTGTGTGGATTCAAGATAATAAGGATTACGTCAATCACCGGCTTTTGTTTTTTGACAGTGTTTTTTCAAAAGAAAATACGCAGACATTATTGCTGAGAACATAGTAAATCCGGTCTAGTATATACCGTTTTCGTCTCACCATATTTACTGACTTTTTCAAACCATATGTTTCATATTGGTAGTCCGTTGGAAAAGACAAAGTTATAAGACGATCAATCTAAGATACAGAACTCATCCATAAAAATAATGACTATTGTTACCAAGTCCACCTGCTATTGTTTACTTGAATCTTCGCATAGATGTTGAGGACTGCAATTGATCAATCTCTTATTGGCATATATGCATACTGTGTGTATCGCCTCGACAATGTGTTAATTGACAAGCATTATAAACAAAGGTGGATAGGGGTTAGCGGTGGAATCTAGGACGTGCGAATTAAAACAATATCGAAGCAATACGCACAGTATGCTCATATGTCAATGAGAGACTGATGAATTACAGTCCTAAACATCAATGGGAAGATTCAAGCAACACCAAGTTAATTCAAACTTCACCTCATTGCACAAGCAAGTAAGTACCAAGACTCAGTGGTTAAATGGGCAGACGATGCTGGGTTCGAATCCCAGAATGAACATCAACTCTGAGATGCAGATACCTCTAGGACGGGACGCGCGTCCTGGATTCCACTGCTAGCGACTATCCATCTTTGCTTATATTGTTACTAAGCTTTTCAGAAAAGGGGAAACTATCTACCGTGGTAATTTGCAGAGATTTGAGACATTATTCAGCTGGAGAACAGTTAAAACTCACGAAGCATCAAATTTTCTCAGTTCCGTGTAAGAATTCTCACTAGGTTGTATCTACAGAGCAGGATAGGGTCAAGCCTAGGACCTTCAAGTTATACTGGGCTCAAAGTCTCTTGGATACATTTTAAAACTTAGTTATTTCTTGATATCATAAGAACTTCAAATAGCATCATGGGTCACTGCCTCACATTTTAATTATTTGATTCCATCAATACCGGTTTTGTAATAGGGTTTTGAGCAATCCATCTGGAAGCCAAAAATAAGTTAGATTGAATTGACTGTTCAATCTGCACTCGTTCTACAAATACTTCCACAAAATCTCTCGATCGACAAGGGTGAACGTATTGGTTGAGTATCTTCAGTATCCATTTTTCACAATCTGGCGAAAGATAACTATGTGGTTCCTACATCTAGAAACAGGGGTGAGTTCTATTTCGAGTCAGTATACTAGATTAGGAAGTATGCCACTGATAATACTTCAGTGACCTGCAAGTGGACGCTGTTATTTGTATAAAAGCCTACTGAAAAATGATGATAAATATTATCATAATAATAAAAATAAAATAGTTGACCAATGATTATGTTATTTATAAATATATTTTCTTTTATATCTTAACGAATAGGAAAATTGTAATCCGACGTTTCATAACTTAATGTAAGACAATTCCTCAGAAGTGGCTTACATCAAGTCACTCATTGGAATGTAACAACATAAATATACTTACTATTAACTTTTTACCCATTGTCAGAAGGGGGTTATGTGGAGATTTTAGTAATTTTATAAAGTTGAGATCGTGAGTCAATTGAGGCTAGACCACCATGGGAAACCTGGAAGAACTGGAAGACTGTTTCGTCCTATTGTGTACTCCTCAGCAGTGCGCATCCACGATCCCATCTCGCGAGATTCGAACCCAGGACCTATTAATATCGCTCGCGAGCGCTTAGCCACTAGACCACTGAGCCTGCATCCAACGGTGTTAATGTCTAACTTCAATCAATCCAAGAAATTGAGCAACCATTCTTCAATGTCTTTAGTGAGTTTCTCAATTTATTCGAGATTATTTTGTTTTCCGACAAACTGTAACATTCGATCTACACTGTTGATGAGTCAAGAAATAAAGGATTTTGTATTAACAAATTTATTTTTATGTAATGTCTAAAAGACACGTATTCTATATATGAGAATTATGTCCATCAATCTCACAAGTTCTACTTCTTTGTCTTAGCAAAATCTAATACAGCATATATAGTGTAAAGTATTCGTGCAACAATAACCATTAACCCAAACATCAATAAATACACAGGTATCTCACCTAACCAAATATAAATTAATTCTGGACATGGATCATTATTCAGCTTTATATACCATTTATTAGGTATATATATTGGTTGATAAGATTCACGTAACTTAATAAAATAATCATTATTAATAGGAATATGATAAATTGCATATCCACAGAATTCATCACTTTGATAAATCTTTTTACAACATGAATTTGGTACCCAATGATCTATTATTAATTGACTTGTATCATTCTTTAATACTTGTCTACTGATATTAATCCATTCATGATGCCATTCATCATAACCACAACAATCAAAGTAAATATGTATATGATCTAAAATAAAACGTCCAATTTCGCATGTATTATAAACTTTGACTAAATTTTTTATAAATTTATCTATCATTTGATATCCAAGAAATACATTCTCTCTATATTGATATACCTTGATCAGAAACAACATTTCACCAATAAAGATCATTGAAGAAACTATTATAAAGATGATCATTAAGAAACATTTGCCAATTTTAAATGTTCCAATTGCCAAACTTAAATTAATGAACATTAAACAAGCCAATATTGAATAGAATGAACCTATTAGTTGATTGTTATTTGTATCAATTAGTGTATTGAATTGATGTTTATATACATGAAGGATTACTCCAATTGTTCCGTAGAATATAACGAATCCAAATAACCAAAAATATAAAATTCTTCTAGCGTAAATATAACACATACTATGGCTTATTCGATAAAGATTTTAGCTAATATGGATGGAAGAAGATTTTCCACTAGTATGTTCAAAGTAATTGGTTAATCGATTAAAAATAAAATATCAGGTGATTTATTTATTTTTAAATAATATTCTATTTTACAGTATTTAAGAGAAGTTTGTTTAAGGCATCAATTTGAGTTTATGACATAAGCGATTCAAGATGATTTTACTGGGTTTCATTTCATATTGGCTATTTTCTTTATCTACTTTGTAGAGTATTCACCTCTGATTATAAGATAGTTTACTTCAGTTGCTGACCTAATAAAACATCAACCATATAACTTAATAACCTAACCATGTACAAATATAAATTCACTTAGTACTGTTTGTTTGAATCTTCCCATTGATGTTTAGGACTGCAACTGGTCAGTCTCTCATTGGCACATGGGCATACTGTGCGTATTGCCTCGATACTGGCATCAGGTCACAAGCATTATAAACAGTTGGATGGCGGTTAGGAGTAAAATCCAGGACACGCATTTTATCCTATTTGGGACTCGTCAGCTCACACTGGGACTCAAACCCAGTACCTTTCGCTTCAAACGCCATCGCGTTATTCACTCAGCTACTGATATATATATATTGGTAAATGTATTGATAATACGGTCCAAATCCCATAAATTTATTTTGATAAGAAGCATTTTTCATTAGTTGTTGTGGTAAGACTTTTTTCACACTAAGAAAATTGTAATTAGGAGTTCGATGAAAACTCAAAAAATATCTTAGAAGTTTTGACAAAGCGGATAAGATTTCTTAAATATTCAAAAAGCAGATGTCATTACTGACTAAAATTATCGAATTCAATGTAATTTGTCTACTGATTACAAGTTTTATGTACCCATTTTTGTGTCACACTAATTGTGTGAGTGATAGTGATATTACCCATATGCCCATGATAATAAATGAAGCTGGACATAAAACCTGTGATCCATGATAAGGTTATAGCACCACTGCTACATTTAATTTTGTTTTCAGCTAATTTTGTCAAGCCCTTCAATAAATTTACTTAATAGAAAGTGTTATTTCAATATTAACAATCCACTAAAAGGTATATAGTAACCCCAACCACCAGTTAGAACTGTACACGGGTACTGTAACACGAAACCGTACGACCACTGTTTAATGAACCATCTATGGTGTTAATATGACATTTTTCATGCATTTTCCTACCAATTGCGCTTCATTTCGGTTCTTTCCTTATCGGTCTTCTGCCAAAATACCTTCTATATCTAATCATCACCATATACTACTTATATGGATATAAGTAGACCATACCACACGCTAATTATTGTATTCATGTTCTTTATATACTGCTTACTTTATTTTTTTTCCAAATTATATGACTATTGGGTTCTGTACTTCAAAATGAATGTTGTACACTAAAATTGTTCATTTTATTTGCATTTTATGCTCAAAATTATTAACACGTATCATTAAAATAATTTACGAATTATGATTTTCTAGATAATGTAATTGTATTTTTTTAGTGCTGTCTTCATTATTCATCAGCAGGACAGTGTCTGAAGTACTCATTCTGTAATTGTTTTCAGGACACATAAATATATTATACAGAATTCTATTGTTAGAACGTGTGGGTGCGTGCGTGCCCTGTTTGATATATAAACGTGATGATTCCCGCCAATGAGTGAAGAGAGAATTATCGATCAGAGCAGTGATACACAAAAGCTGTATGACCAGTTTTGAGTACTTATCAGTCCTGCTTTCTGCCTAGCCCAGCCAGTTAAGTCCAGAACACCAATAACAGCCTCTGCAATATGAATCATTATTCTCAAACATACTGAGTTTATATACCAAACAAACTGACCACATCGTACCAATAAAATAGTAAATAACATTTGTACAAGATTTGGCCAAATGTAGCTGTGAATAGGGGCAACAGTAATCAATAGGCTGGAGATAACTAAAGAATGGTGAATCGTATTATAATAGTCTATGGGTCAAAATAAAGCTCATAATAAAAGGGGTACGAATATGAGTAGTTTAGTTACTTAACAACTATACAATAGGAAATATACATATCATATTGGTCCATAGATAATTCTCAAAGTTACCATTCATAATTATCCACGGGATACAACACCTCCCCTGTTTTGAGAGATCCGGATTTTAGATTTCCCGAATTTTTTTTATCTCATACAGTTATTAAAATTAATTCGATGAGACAATTTCTAGATACTCTAACAATTCATTATAAATATTCACTATTATCTAACTTTTTGGAAAGTATATGGATTTAAAAATAAATCTTCACATATGAAATTATAAGATTTAATGTATCAATAGATATCCTAATACCGATAAATTATAATCTGTGACAGTTAGTTCAGCCTTCTACTGTTTTTACCAAACGTTTTTCGACGGGAAAATTCCGTGACGTATCGATTAAGTGTAATATAGTTGATAAAAGCTTTGTATATTTCATATGTCGTTGAGTAAATTGAATTTATTTATTTATTCATTTAAACACATAAATATTGATACAAAGGGGCACCACATATATATGCGCCACACAAATCTCATTTGATTTGCGTGAGGGCTGTGATACTGCTCACGTGACCAAACTGAAGCAAGTGGTTCTCTTAGGGGGTCACACCCGGAGCCTTTGACCTAAAGTTCTAACCCACAAGACAGTGGAGCATCGTGAGGAGATGCAGTCCCATGGTAGACGGTGACCAATGATTGATTCATACACCATTTGATCTCTCAAGATACTGGAGCCCATGTGCACCATTGGTTTGGAATCGGGGTTTTCCAACTCCCCTAGGTGAACTCTCCGTGTCCACCAACCCGGTTAAAGCGCCAGGCATTCGCTTTTTGTCCTCTCAATTTCGTAAACAACGGTGATGCCACGAGAAGGTAGTGAGTAGGATTTCCCTGACAGAGGCTATATACGCGTGGCCATGTGAAAGCATTTGGAGAGGAAGAGCAGACTCTCCCCACTCTCAGCCGTACCAGGGCATTTGGGGGCAGTAAATTGAATACCCGACCATCTGGCTAGACTGTAGTTTAGGTAATGTCATCTCTATGTTTTCTTTATCTCAGTCTCGTTCATTATAATCAATAAATTAATGGAGGGGGAAATTCGCTTCTAGCAGAGTATGAATAGAATAAACATGATCTTTAGCTAAACAGTTTAGAAATGATGGAAGAAAGTATGTCTGTGTTAGCATGATTGTGAAATATTAGTATTAGACCATGAGCTAAGACGTTTAATCATATATATCTAATTATTAAACTTCACTATTATCAGTTTTACTGCAAGTAAATGAAATAATTAGTCATGAACTAAACAAAAATTATTGCTTTCACAAATTCACATTATTAATTATTTATCAGGAATTATAGTGACAAACTGTTATCTATATGAAATAGTTGTGTAAAGTAATAAAGGCATGTAGGTCCAAAAAATGTAGCATCCTTCAGTTACATTTAATTAAATATTCTCTTAAAATTAACAAATAATTATACTGTAATGATATATCTGTTCAAGCTAATTTGACGTTATCGCTCTATTTTTAAGCACTACCAAATATTTTAATCGGTCATTATCAATGTAGAGTGTAGCACAAGTATGAGTTAAATAGAACTCTTGAATATACTACCTATTTATAGATTAGTCGTTTCAAACGAACACAATGCAAACTTCACGCACATAGTTCGCTTTATTATTTTGAAGAGAGCAAAACAGAGATTGATGCAGAATAACATGAATTGATTTTATTTCACTAGGTTCTCAATCACATAATTGTGTAATGAAGTAACTGGAAACAGATTTATGGTAATGAAGAAGGATATGAATTGGGATCAGTCAATTCGAATGAATTAAAGAAAAATGACAATCACGCAATCAAAACTCGTGAGAGTTGAGATGTTCGGTGCTGCAATAAAAAAGCTATATTACTAGGGAAAAGAAAGATTCGTTACCATTTTTTTCTGGACGCACAGATCTGGTTCAAGACGTTTTATCTCTATAGCTTCAGAAGATTGGAATTCGATTATCTATTAATCGCCTTGAAAGATTTCAGTGTATCCACTTGACGTACCGTATCAAGATAGCACTGCTGAATTTTAATCCATTTGACCTTAGACTTTTTGGAATATGTTCTTTGAATTGGACGTAGGCCCTCCTTTCTGTTTCACCAGTGTAACTACTTTGCCAGATACATGTGAACTTGTATACACAGTTGGTGGTAACATGAAAGGGATACTTATTGATCTATGATTGTATTAAAGAACACGTTGTTTTGGACAAAAAAACCAGTTTAGCTTCAGGATAAATTCTTATCAATGCAGTTTTCATTTGTTTATTTATCTTAAACAAAAGTTTTTGACCTTATTAACTCTAATGGAATTTTCACTATATCATGGTACACATATTTATTTCTAATCACCTTCTTATTTATATGTCTATATCTGTGATAACTTAGATTTTCAAATATCATAAGTTGTAAGTAGCTGAGAACTTAGAGAAATAAAATCAATTCATATTATTCTGAACCAACCTTTGTTTTTGACTTGTACAATGCAAACTATTATTTAGATGACTTCTTGTAAATGATTTTGCTAAAATTACGACTATAGATGCAGTCGTTTTTTTTTGAATAGATTCCCTGAAGCTAACTTGTAAATGATGGAGCGCTATTCACTTTGCTATCTTAGTTTTAAGTGAAGGGTTTCAGTCGTTGAAAACTCTTAAAAAGCAATAGAACATATATATAATATATATCCTGTATCTAAAATTCGTTAAGCATTTCATCAGCCCCCACAGAAAACATTAGATCGCCCTTTACTATAGAAAACCAATGTTTTGATGTTGCTTTCGTTTAAATAAGTACAAACATCTTAAGAAGGAATATATGGTCTTTGTTAAAGTACATTACTCGTCATTTAATATGGAAACCGGTCGAGTAAATAGAAATTAACAGTTTAATGAATTATTTCAATTACTTGCTTTATAAAATAAATTGACCATCGACTAGTAAAATCATTACAAATTCATGTTAACTTCGGAACGATTTATTAAATTACAGTGCAAGATATCTCATCGTACACTTGTAGGTACAATGTGAAGGATTCGAACAACCACTTTTTTAAAGAGTTGCTTAATATAGTAAAAGCATGTCGTTAATTTTTTATAAATCATTTTGTAGAAACTTATTGCCCCAAACAAGTGAATGATCGAAATGTATCTCTACAATTCTAATACGATGATGTTACTCTTTATTTTTGGTTTGAACAATAAAATTATTGTGACTTGAAGTCAAGTTTGAAGATTGTTCAATTCATCATGATTGTAAGTATAAAATCATTCAAATTCTCTTAAACATGATGACAAGATTTTAAAAAAATTCAATAACCGATATATTTACATACGCCCCCGAATGCCCTGGTACGGCCGAGAGTGGAGAGAGTCCACTCTCCCTCTCCAAATGCTCTCACATGGCCACGCGTATATAGCCTCTGTCAGGGAAATCCTACTCACTGCCTTCTCGTGGCATCACCGTTGTTTACGAAATTGAGAGGACAAAAAGCGAATGCCTGGCGCTTTAACCGGGTTGGTGGACACGGAGAGTTCACCTAGGGGAGTTGGAAAACCCCGATTCCAAACCAATGGTGCACATGGGCTCCAGTATCCTGAGGATACAAATGGCGTATGAATCAATCATTGGTCACCGTCTACCATGGGACTGCATCTCCTCACGATGCTCCACTGTCTTGTGGATCAGATCTTTAGGTCAATGGCTCCGAGTGTGGTCCCCTAAGAGAACCACCTGCTTCAGTTTGGTCACGTGAGCAGTATCACAGCCCTCACGCAAATCAAATGAGATTTGTGTGGCGCATATATATGTGGTGCCCCTTTGTATCAATATTTATGTGTTTAAATAAATAATATTTACATATAATTGAGAAAAAGTGAAAACTATACAACTTAACAATATATATGCATATTGGACATCTTATTTCCAGAATATAGAAAATTAGAAAAATGGGAAATTTGTTAACATGTCATCTAAAGTACCTATACAATTTTCTGTTCAAAATATAAAGATTATGTTGTAAAGTTGGATAACAGCTGATATAACAAACATGATCAATAAAATAAATTTCCATATCATATGAATTAAAGAAATATTGGTATTAAACCTAATTGTTCTTTTTGTACACATATTAGTAATAATTGAATTTAATCTGAACCGTAAAAGTGACATCTTTTTCTTGATTTACTATTAAGTAATGAGACTACAGATGAGATAATCAATATTGACTACGTAAATTATATCATCATAAAGTTAGAATATGAAACAACTATCGTTTAAAGAATTTGTGGAAAGTTCCCATATTGTGAGTAGCTATCATGATTAATTTCTGAAAAGTTTTTACGTTAAACCTTCAATTTCAAATTAAGTACATCCTACAACAGGAGACAGTATAAAAAAGTACCATAATCGATATAAACAAATCTGACCTTACACTTCCAGTTGTAAGGGTTATGAAAAACATAAGACTAGACCGTAGGAAATAACTGATAATTCGAATGATGCACATAGATATGACAGGAGTTATGCACCTTCTGATAAAAAGAATTATAACCAATTAAATTAAATTTAGTTTGGTGAATGATGAGAAACTGAGTTACACTGAATCTGATCATCTCAAAGGACAAGATATTCCTCTTAAATGTTGAACTTTTCGACTGATTTAAGATGAAAATACCAAAATATATGGCAGGCAATGAAGCTAGAGTTACTATATCGACACACTCTCATGAAGCCCCATCCTTAAAGGCTCCACCAATCGGATTATACTTACTGTTTCTCCGCACAAATGATAACACAAAACTAGGGGCGGGAATATAGACCGAGTACTACCACTAAATATGTAGCTTCGGTCAAACTTCTGTGGTAGACATGTTAGTAGCTAAAAATTTGGATAGACGTTCTGGGTTCCACGCACTGATAATAGTTTGGATAGTCAATGAAATTTTTCCGATCACATAAAGGATAAAAGTGGTCGTCTTCTGCATATTTGCCATGAACATAACCTACTTTCTAACCAAAAAAAATTTTTTAATTGCACCTGCAAATTTACGGGATCAGTGGCACGATATTAAAACCTGTAAAATTGAGAAGGCTGGTTCCAATGAAATAATAACCATGGTTGCTCTACAAATTTTGATTAGATTATCCTACGCTTCCTTTTATCCGTCACCATTTTCTAATTTTTATCAGTATTATGGTTTCAATTTGTACAATATATCTTGTTAATGCTTTTCTACATGAAGCATTTCTTGTACAACAAGTAAATCACCATTAATAAATGCATCAATCTCTCCTAGTCCTTCACATTAAAAAAAAAACACTTAATGTATTGATTCCCTGATCAAGAACGAAGTAAAGAAATCCATTATTTTCACTAAATTTTAGTTAGATATTTATCTCTGAGGGAACAAGTAACACATATACATACGTTAATTATTATTCATAGGTATTCATTTAAAAAGTTTGTAATTTTAAAAGAGGAAAACAAATGGAAAGCAAAAAGCTTTTCTTTCGAAGTCTTCTCACTCTTCTTTTCTTTACTTTATCTAATTTGAAACAACCCTTCTTATATCAGAATAGATAATCAGGAAAAAAAAATGTATGCGTATATAATAATTGCTGAACATAATAGTAAAAATTACATTGTTAGTAGGAAACATATTCGTTCATTAGAGAAGACTTTTCTTTAAAATTAGCGGGTATAAAAAGTAATGTATTTTGAAGAAACAAAATTTCATAAGGGAACATATTAAAAGAAAAGGAAAAAAAAGTAACTGATAAAAACAATTAAACATATAATTATCCTTTTCATATTGATAATATTGTTGTTTTGTAAAATACAAAGCCACAACTTCACAGCGCTTCCCATGATGGACATATATATATTCTCGTGATTACCAGACAAGAGAGCGGTAAAATTTCAATGATAATAATAATAAACTGTTGTGTCCTGATAATAATAGTGACTAGGCAGAAGCAGGATCGATAAGCGCTCTAGACTGCTCGTAAGGTTTTCGTGTGTCATTATTCCAATCGATAATTCACTGCTCTCTAATTGGAGGTCTTATCACGTCACACATTAACTGGGTATCCATTCGACCACAAGATATAACATAAACATATCAGAATGAAATAAATTGACAATATGAAACAGAGGACAATTAAACTGATAAAATCTAAATCAAAATATCAAGATAACACTTAGAGAGTGGAAAAATGACTAACTCTATGTAATTATCTATGAAGGGGGATAAAATAAACATTGTTAAATGAAAATAATGAAGAAATCTTTTTTTTTTTTAAAACAAGAAGAAAAGGAAACACAAAGTGCTATTTTTATTGTTTAATAATTATCAAATAATAGTTAAAGATTATTATGTAATATATATATAGATCCAATAATTTACATTTTCGATTTATAATTAGGACGATGATGAGAATGAAGCGTTGATGATCGATCACCAACTTTGTCATTATTAACAATAAACATATCAGATGATAATGATGAAACAGTAGATGAATTTAATGAAGGTGCAATTTTAAATGCTCTAGCTGGTAATATAAGTCGTAGAAAAGATTCGAAAATGATCAATCCAATTAAAATTATATGAATACAAAAATAAATACTAGACCAATAAGCAATGGTAGTCTCCCAGTCTAATAACAAAAACCCCATACAACAATATTCAAAAACACGCATTTTTAATAACCATGAAATAAATGATACACTACCAGTTGGTAGACTATCAGCGCATAAATTCATTAAATTTTTTAGACTTGCTTCACCAACTAACGCAAGTGGGATGACCAGAAAGGATAAATAATAACCTGCATGTAAACCATGCCAATAAGCACTAACCAGCATTGTCCATAATGTCCTGTATAAATTTACATAATAAAAAAGAACGGAAAGAAGAACGGAAAGAATAACTGACACAGGTATTATATATATATATATATATATATATATCAAAAAACAAGACTAAATAGTGTCCGGATCATTAGATTGTTGAATAAAAATTTTTGGACCACAACCAAAGCTTTGTACAAATGGTAGAAATCATCAATCCTTAACAGGTTTAGACACTGAATCAATTATTTTGATTCGTGTGGTTAAACAGTATTATTAATTCTTGATAGAATATATGACTTATTCGCAAGGCATAATGAATACATTAGGAAAAAATTCCAAATAAATTAGTAATATAAAATATTCAGGCATCAGTTGAGTCCCTTAATTGATGAGGGATAGAAAAAATAGAATGAATAGCCCAAATGAATCACTTGCCGTATATTTCGTGAAGCTTTGCAACGTCTATAAAAATAATTGGCCAACCAAAATTGTACCGAACAATTCCACGATTTCATCGATTCACGTACTGTAGGAGCGAATTCACATCCCCATATACTTAAGTTGGATATTGTGTTATAATTATATATCACATTTGTCTCTGACTTCATTTCAAAATTCGGTTTATTTTTTAGCGTGGAATGAATAACAGAATTGACAGTCTCAGAAGTTTGATGACGATGTTGATGATTGTACTGGTTTATAACACTGTTTAATTTCACATCATTGGCTGCTTGTTGTTCCATGTATCTAATGTGACAATCCGCAATACAATAAAACCAAATGGAAAATAGTTTAAATTATTACTTTTGAATTCAAACAAATGTTGATCAATGTAAAATCGTTACGTTTGAATGATTCAGTTACTGAGGTGTGACCAGGTAATATGTTTACAATGAAATGTTAAAACCGATAATTTATTAACAGAGGAAGACTGGAAATAAAGATAATACTAACTGTTACAAAACCGAAACTGCTGTAGTAAACGAAAGAATAATCGATTACCAAAGTCCTAAATTCATTGTATGTTTAATAATAATTGAAAACTTCTTAAGACCAATTAGTTGTGAACTGGGTGATTTTTGATTATGTGCTTACTTTTGTCTCATACTTTCATTTATAGAGGGGAGGGTGAACAATAACATTGTGACTATCCGAATAACTGTTCATTCATTTTAATTGTAAATTAACTTGAGGTTCCCAGTGAATACAACAAGCTACGATGGTAGGAGAACAAAATGAATACTATTTCTTACTCACAGTAAAAATTCATTTCGTTAATCTTAGACGATATTGGTACGATTAATACGATACTGAAATAGAAGCACTTTAGTGTGATAACAAGCTGAAAGACATTGGTTTGACAAATGGCTATACACAATCTTCCTAGTCAAGGTTTACTATGAAAAATGACTGGCAGCACATTTGTGTATACGAATAATGTTTATTACAGAATATATAGTTAAAGCGTCATATTATGGTCAGTAGACGAACATCCAGTGCATTTAACCGGAAGTGTTTTAAAATAGGTTACAAGGGTAGTAGAAATGAAAAGATGTGTACAAAAATTTCGACTATGAAACAAAAGGAGTACGATTTCAGAAATGTGCTATCAATAAATAACTCAATGAAAAGCGACGAAAATATGTGTTTGTATTGAAAGGAAAACAGACTCGTCATTCCAACAAAAAAGATAATAATATTCACATTAATGCCTATGATAATATAGGATTGTCGATCTGGTACGTGTAAAGAGGTATGAACGAAATTCAAACATTAAAATTATAGTCTCTAGCGAATTAATTTCTAAGTTCTACAGGATTTATGTGAAAACACTAAAACGTTTATGAAAAATGTATTTAACTGCAACTAATCGTCTTCTGTCTGTTTGACTTTATGATTACTTCAGGAATCAGTCAGTGCATTTTTACACAGTACATTTTTGTCTCCAAGACGTTTATCACTCTATGTAGCGTCTAGTGTATTGAATTTACATTATAAAGAATGAATTCAAACACTGGTAAAGTTTGTTTGACAATGAACACTTAAAATAATTCAGAACTTTGAGACCACAATAGTTGCTAAAGCAAGGATTTGTGAAATCAAAAAGCGAAAACAGTTATAAAACCTTCATTATATGTGAAAAAATAATATTTGAAATAGTCTCAGCGATTGAAATA